>NC_041387.1:651530337-651670648 GCF_002162155.2 Triticum dicoccoides | reverse complement strand
TGGATTGAAGTCCAAATCTACATGCAAGACCGACTCCGGCATTCGCTTGCAAAGCGGGCAAATGACACAATTTCGATGGATCACAGAGAGCCGTCCAACTTTTGTTTTGAAAGACTAACCACACAAAAGATCTGCACCTCGCGGTGCATAGATTTTCCATATCGGAGGCGGCTAATCCATCAAATCCATTGAAAATTTCATCCGATAACTGAGATTATTTTTCAACAATCACGGATCTTCATGTGTGTTCTCACGGCCTCTATGGTGTAAGCTTGATCGACGGTCGTTTGTGGCGAAGTCGGGGTCGCTTGTTCGGAGAGAAGTGATAATGATGGTGCTTGCGATGTATCTTGTGTGTGTGCCTGCCGGTTTTTCGTTAATAGGCCGGACAACTTTCTTATTTTTAATTAATTCATTGTGCCTGAGTTTCATGAAAAAAAAGAGATGGCAAAATCATCTGGTGGCCAGATCCGTGCACCCGGCATCCAAAGAAAGAAACGTGGAGTGCACGGCGCGCCACGGTCCGTTGCCATTCCGCCCGGCGGCGGACAGCATCCGCACTTCTTTTCTGGCCCCGTCTCTCCATGTGTTTCTTCCGTGCATGCATGTACCAAAAAGTCTTCGCCTTTCCGTTCCCGTGCACCCGCGCTCTCCGGCTCCGGCACGCCCCTCCGCCCTGCTGTGCAGACCCCATCCGGGCACGCTGAGCCTGTGCTTGTACAGTTGTACTTTTGCTTGTTCGCCCGGTCGGTACGCATGCTTGTAGCCAAGGTTAACGTCGCATATCGCGCTCCACGGGGGCCTACGCACCGTTCACTTCATTCACGTACGACGAGCATAGATGAAGACGTAGTCGTTCGATGTTGACGCTCGCTCCAGAGCAGATGTGTTGACTCCTGGACGGCGACGGTATCGGTGGAGGTTGTGTCACGAGGTCGAGTGCTAAATCGGGGAGCCGAGCCAAGAGGGATTTAATTCGTGTGTGGCAAATTTCGTGATTCTTCCGTACCCACGTCCGTACACACACTCGATCGCACCGGGCCTATGGCCTCTTTTGTGTGTGTGTGTGTGTGTGTGTTTTGATGATCAACTGCTCGTGTACATACATAAAACATATAGACCAAACGCAATGATGAATAGGCAAAAAGACGAGTAAAATAGCACCATCTTGATGTGCTGTGACGTTGTGTGAAAGGTAGTCACAATCGTGATTCTAAGTGGAATCGGAGCTCCAGTGATAGAATTGTAAATCATAAAATCTTAACTACCCTAATAGTAGAATCAGATAGTTAGTTTGAACTTTAAGTCATACTACAATTGTATAACAGAATCGTGATTGCGACAACTTTAATTGTGCGCATATGTATATGGAGGAGTACTAGCTAGGAAGTACGTATAACGTATTGGTAGGATGATACAAGCTCCATCATGCGTGCTGTAGTTTACCGGCTGGCGTACATATATATAGAAGCTAAAAAGATCTTAGGTGGACGGTGGACGTACAAGTAGGGTATCCACTGGGCAGTATATGTAGCTATCGATCGATCGGATCGGGCCTCCTCAGATAATACGACGCAAGTGGTCCGATCCATCCGTGGATGATGTCCATCCATCATGCGTCCGTTGTATGTATGTGCGATCGCCCACATGCTGTGCCGTGTATATGGACCGCGCAGATGCTACGTACTTTGGCAGCATTTGAAAGCTAGTACAGAGAGTACATTCTGTACCTACGTATACGAGTGTGGAGATCGATAGTCCATATCACTCATTTAATTAAAGCGTACATGTATACATTGGTGCGAGGAGGAGGGCGGGGAAATATAGGGTGTACTGGCCTTGTGGTGAACCCGGTGCACCGAACTCCCGTTGCATATTTTAAAATGCCATTGACAATTCTAAGATAATAGAACATTCACACCACACAAATGTATGTTATCACAAAATATTTAAATCAAAATTTAAAACATAGCTCGGAAAGTAAAAATGGTAAATTTAACACTGAATAGCACATAACATAAATCAGACTTTAGATTTGCTCATTATCACATTGAAGTCAAAATTTTCATTTTTGTATCTCGGGCAATGTTTTAAATTTTGATATGGATTGTGTTGATGTGCAAAATTTTCTTTGTTTTTCCAAAACATTTAAAAATGTGTCACGGCATTAGGTGCACCAGTAGCACCGCAAGGGTGAGTGCACCGGATACATTCCCGGGGAGGGCACCATTCCTGTTTTTGCTACTGTAGCATAATGCTAGGCTAAGAGCAACTCTAGCTGAGTCGCCAAATCGGTCCGATCGCCAAAATTATGAAGATTTTGGCCAAAAAAATGCACTCTAGCACAATCATCACGTGCCTCCAGACACTAGCGCAGAATTTCCTAAATAGATTGATCCAGACACTATCACTAGCGCAGAATCGCCAGTCCGTGGTCACGGATGCGGGAGGACGCCATTCAACCGTAGCCACATACATTTCAATCCGCATTTGAACTAACTGGACGAAATTCATGCAAAGCGGCCAATATTCATCAAAATTTGGATAGAAAATACCATTTTTTGCAATGAAATTACCATCATGCAACTCGTGGACTAGTGGCACGTATCCACTATAATTTTGGCTGTTTTGATAACGTAGAAGTCTCAACATCATTTATAAATGAGATAAGAGATCCTTTCTCCTCACAGGTTAGCTCGGAGCCCTAACTATAATACGTCTTGTCTACATCGTTCCGAGTATTTTTTGGAGAAAAGAAATAAGCTGTCAATTATAAATAAACAAATTTAGTAGGGATGACCATCAACTATTTTAAATAAACAATATTACTTAACAAATTGGTTTGACAAACTCACATAGAGGTGAACTGGAAGCATATCCACATCCACCCAAATGTCGATATTATCTTCAATATCATCTTCAGGACGAATATCAAAGGTTATTTGCATATTCTCCTGAAATCCATAGGCCTTCCATAGAGCTCCACAATTTGAGCAACCAAATTATGAGTGATTAACTGCATTGTAAAGCTTAACCCGAAAAGTGTAACCATGTTTAGTCCTAAAGTGAGCTTTCCACGTCCCATATTCTTACTATCTTGGAAACTGAGCTTCACTATCTTGGAAACCGAGCTTCTCCAAGACATATCGTCTTGCATGGCAGGGCATGCACTAATCAAATTGTAAAAAATGGAAATTACATGTTGAAGCAAAGAAGCACAAGTCATGATTAATTACAAAAAAATACTTGTCGTCGTTACATACAGTTAAAACATCGAAGGTCTCATCGAGCTTCATGGTGAAGAACCTACCGTTTTTCAGGTAAGGCCTGTCACACATACCCCGGTCGTCGCCTCAATAATCACACTCAGGGATCCCATCATCGTCAAACATTTCCTGTATTCATAGTTCAAAGTTTATAAACCGACGACAATTACGAGGAACTCAACACACAGATCACTATTCAACACAGGTTGACTTTTAGTCTGTCGTGTCTTCCTTGAAAACTCTCATCTCACTTGGTGTATATGGTGGGCACTCCCTCTCTGATATATTCGGCCGTCGGTGATGGTCACTCCTCCCTTCGTTCCCGAGTGCATTACACAAAAATGTCTAGCAGATGGGAACGAAGGAGAAGTGACCCCCACCACAATAGTCGGGATTCTTCCTCTCTCATATTTCGACCGTATATGGTGGACACTCCCTCACCAATATATTCGACCGTTGGTGATGGTCGCTCCTCCTTTGTTTCCAAAGTGGATTACACATAAAATGTCTAGCACACCGGAGGGAAGGAGAAGCAACCCCCACGACGACAGTCGAGATTATTCCTCTCAGATATTTTGACAGTATATGGTGGACACTCTCTCTCTGATATTTGCCACCGTCGTCGATGGTCGCTCCTCCTTTCTTTTGAAAGTGCATTGACACGTCTCCAATGTATCTATAATTTATGAAGCATTCATGCTATTTTCTTATCTGTTTTGAATGATTATGGGATTTATTATACACTTTTATATATTACTTTTGGGACTAACCTATTCACCGGAGGCCCAGCCCATATTGCGGTTTTATTGTCTATTTCAGTATTTCGAAGAAAAGGAATATCAAACGGAGTCCAAACGGAATGAAACCTTCGGCGGCGTTATTTTTGGGAAGAATATCATCCTGGAGACTTGTAGTTTATGTCATAAGATCCTCGAAGAGGCCAGGAGATAGGGGGGGCGCCCCCTCTACTGGGCGCGCCCCCCTGTCTCGTGGGCCCCTCGAGCACCTCCCGACCCACTTCTTTCACCTATATAAGCCTACGTACCCTAAAAACATCGAATATCAAGATAGATCGGGAGTTCCGCCGCTGCAAGCCTTTGTAGCCACCAGAAACCTCTCGGGAGCCCGTTCCGGCACCCTGCCGGAGGGGGATCCTTCACTGGTGGCCATCTTCATCATCCCGGCGCTCTCCATGACAAGGAGGGAGTAGTTCACCCTCGAGGCTGAGGACATGTACCAGTAGCTATGTGTTTGATCTCTCCCTCTCCTGTTCTCTCTCGTGTTCCCTCTATGGCACGATCTTGATGTATCCCGAGCTTTGCTATTATAGTTGGATCTTATGATGTTTCTCCCCCTCTACTCTCTTGTGATGAATTGAGTTTTCCCTTTGAAGTTATCTTATCAGATTGAGTCTTTTATGAGAACACTTGATGTATGTCTTGTTAGGGAATGTAGTAATTTCAAAAAAATTCCCACGCACACGCAAGATCGTGGTGATGCATAACAACGAGAGGGAAGAGTGTGTCCACGTACCCTCGTAGACCGAAAGCGGAAGCGTTATGACAATGCGGTTGATGTAGTCGTACGTCTTCACGATCCGACCGATCCAAGCACCGAACGTACGGCACCTCCGGGTTCAGCACACGTTCAGCTCGATGACGATCCCCGGACTCCGATCCAGCAGGGTGTCGGGGATGAGTTCCGTCAGCACGAGGGCGTGGTGACGATGATGGTATTCTACCGACGCAGGGCTTCGCCTAAGCACCGCAACGATATGACCGAGGTGGAATATGGTGGAGGGGGCACCGCACACGGCTAAGGAACGATCATGAAGATCAACTTGTGTGTTGTTGTGCCTAGAGGTGCCCCCTGTCCCCGTATATAAAGGAGCAAGGGGGAGGGGGCGGCCGGCCTAGGAGGGGGCGCGCCAAGGGGAGTCCTACTCCCACCGGGAGTAGGACTCCCTCCTTCCTTGTTGGAGTAGGAGAAGGGGGGAAAGAGGGGGAGAGGAGGAAGGAAAAGGGGGATGCACCCCTTGTCCAATTCGGACCAGAGGGGGGCTGCGCGCCTCCTTCCTTTCGGCCTCTCTCCTCTATTCCCGTATGGCCCAATAAGGCCCATATACTCCCCGGTGAATTCCCGTAACTCTCCGGTACTCCGAAAAATACCCGAATCACTCGGAACCTTTCCAAAGTCCGAATATAGTCGTCCAATATATCGATCTTTACGTCTCGACCATTTCGAGACTCCTCGTCATGTCCCCGATCTCATCCGGGACTCCGAACTCCTTCGGTACATCAAAACATATAAACTCATAATATAACTGTCATCGAAACCTTAAGCGTGCGGACCCTACGGGTTCGAGAACAATGTAGACATGACCGAGACATGTCTCCGATCAATAACCAATAGCGGAACCTGGATGCTCATATGGGCTCCCACATATTCTACGAAGATCTTTAACGGTCAAACCGCATAACAACATACGTTGTTCCCTTTGTCATCGGTATGTTACTTGCCCGAGATTTGATCGTGGGTATCTTAATACCTAGTTCAATCTCGTTACCGGCAAGTATCTTTACTCGTTACATAATACATCATCCCGTAACTAATTCATTAGCTACATTGCTGGCAAGGCTTATAGTGATGTGCATTACCAAGAGGTCCCAGAGATACCTCTCCGACAATCGGAGTGACCAATCCTAATCTCGAAATACGCCAACCCAACATGTACCTCACTACGGGAAACAACTAATTTGCCGTCAGGGGCGTCTTTGCCGCCAGCTTTTCGTCGGGTAGACAGCAAAGAAATGATTTGCTGTCATCAATAGACGGCAAAGAAAAACTAAAGGCAAAATATACTTTGCCGTCTGCAAATAAAAACACAAACGACAAAGAGCTAACTTTGCCGTCTACCAAACAAAACACAGACGGCAAAGATTCTTTTCCGTCTGTTTTTGTTGTGGCAGACGGCAAAAAATCTTTGCCGTCTGTGTTTTTGTTCGCAGACGGCAAAGTAAACTCTTTGCTGTCTGTATTCTGTCACGCAGACGGCAAACTGAGAAAGCACATCACGCGGATCCACCTCGCGGATCGATGACGTGGCAGCCATCCACCACCGCGTGTTGCTCGATCCTGCCCTCCCCATCTCTCTTTTCACCACACCCACGTGACCCACTCCACCACTCAAGTAAAAAAGTAACCCCCGGCCCACCCCCACCTGCCCACGACGCGCACACACACCCCACCATTGCCCGAGATGGGGATGGCGATCCAGGAGGTAGCCGCGGGCAGGGCGGCCAGGGCATGTGACGACGCAGATGGCGAGCAGGAAGCGGCCGACGCGGCTGGAGGCCGGGGCGTGCGAGGGGGCGGCTGGCGCGGGCGGCGGCCGGCGTCTGCGAGGGCGGGCGGCGGCTGGCGTCTGTGAGGGAGGACGGCATGGCCGGCGTCGCGGGCAGCGGACGGCGTGTGCGAGGGCGGACGACATGGGGCGCGATGTGGCCACCCGCTGCTCTCCTCAGCCTCGCCCGAGGCCTCTGCTCTCCACAGCGGGTGCCCGCCTCCTCCCCCAACCACGTCGACCGGAACGCGTACATCGCGGTGCGCCTCACCGTCTACTTCACCGAGATGGCCCACCTCATCATGTACTGCCAGTTCGTCCGCAACGCCATCCAAGCCCAGCCGTCCTCACCTTTCCTTGTTGCTCGATGGGCCTTTGCAGTCTGCACCGGTCGGTCCTGTTCCAAGCCTCCTCGTCGCCGCTCTGTTCCAGCCTTGAAAAGAGGAGGCCGCCGCCTGGGCGACAACCGTGGTGGTCCAACCCGGATACTAGAGTTCTTTCTCCGATGGCGAAGCAAGGAAGAAGATGGACCAGATCGCGTTTTCCAGCTCGTGTTTTGGGTCTTTCCTGTAAAGTTCCCATACTAGTTCCCATATTGTGTTGTAATTTCACTTTCTTTGGGGGTCCTTATGGCAGTTGTACACTCTTGCAAATAATAATTATCAATGAAGCAGCTTCTGGGTCCTTCGCGAGCGTCTCCCGTTCAATAAAGTGAAAGTAAAATAAGAAAGGAACACGAACCACCTGCCATGGTTTTTTATATAAAAATAATTGTTTGCCATCTATGGGTTTGAGGGCAGATGGCAAAGAAGAAGCATTGCTGACGGCAAAGAGCTTGGATTTTGCCGTTTGTTGGTTAATAGGCTGACGGCAAAACACGACTTCAGCTGACGGCAAAGACTTTGCCGTCTGTACGATAAAAAGCTGACGGCAAAGCATTCTTTGCCGACTTATCTTTGCCGTCTGAGTTTGCCGTCTGCTTCCTAACGGCAAAATCTTTGCCGTCTGGATTTAGACCTTTGCCGTCTGTGATCCACATACGGTAAATTACCTGTTTCCTGTAGTGCCTTCGGAGACACCTGTAGAGCTCCTTTATAATCACCCAGTTACATTGTGACGTTTGGTAGCACACAAAGTGTTCCTCCAGTAAGCGGGAGTTGCATAATCTCATAGTTGTAGGAACATGTATAAGTCATGAAGAAAGCAATAGCAACATACTAAACGATCAAGTGCTAAGCTAACGGAATGGGTCAAGTCAATCACATCATTCTCCTAATGATGTGATCCCGTTAATCAAATTACAACTCATGTCTATGGGTAGGAAACTTAACCATCTTTGATTAATGAGCTAGTCAAGTAGAGGCATACTAGTGACATTATTTTTATCTATGTATTCACACGTGTATTATGTTTCCGGTTAATACAATTCTAGCATGAATAATAAACATTTATCATGAAATAAGGAAATAAATAATAACTTTATTATTGCCTCTAGGGCATATTTCCTTCAGTCTCCCACTTGCACTAGATTCAATAATCTAGTTCACATCATCATGTAATTTAACACCAATATTCACATCTGTATGTGATTAATACCCATAGTTCACATCGTCATGTGATCAACACCCAAAGGGTTTACTAGAGTCAATAATCTAGTTCACATCGCTATGTGATTAACACCCAAAGAGTACTAAGGTATGATCATGTTTTGCTCGTGAGAGAAGATTAGTCAACGGGTCTGTCACATTCAGAGCCGTATATATTTTGCAAATATTCTATGTCTACAATGCTCTGCACGGAGCACCTCTAGCTAATTGCTCCCACTTTCAATATTTATCCAGATTGAAACTTAGAGTCATCTGGATCAGTGTAAAAGCTTGCACCGATGTAACTCTTTACGACGGGCTCTTTTATCATCTCCATAATCGAAAAATATTTCCTTAGTCCTCACTAAGGATATTCTTGACCGTTGTCCAGTGATATACTCTTAGATCACTATTGTACTCCCTTGCCAAAACAGGGCAGAGCATACAATAGATCTGGTCCATAGCATGGCATACTTTTATAGAACCTATGACTAATGCATAGGGAATGACTTTCATTCTCTTTATATTTTTTGCCGTGGTCGGGATTTGAGTCTTACTCAATTTAATACCTTTGCAACACAGGCAAGAACTCTTTCTTTGACTGTTCCATTTTGAAGTACTTCAAAATCTTGTCAAGGTATGTACTCATTGAAAATCTTATCAAGTGTCTTGATCTATCTCAATAGATCTTGATGCTCAATATGTAAGTAGCTTTACTGAGGTCTTTCTTTGAAAAACTCCTTTAAAACACTCCTTTCTGCTTTCCAGAAAATTCTACATTATTTCTGAAAAAATATGTCATTCACATATACTTATCAGAAAGGCTGTAGTGCTCCCACTCAATTTCTTGTAAATACAGACCTTTCCAAAAGTCTGCATAAGACCATATGCTTTGATCAACTCATCAAAGCGTATATTCCAACTCCGAGATGCTTGCACCAGTCCATTGATGGATTGCTGGAGCTTGCACACTTTGTTAGCACCTTTAGGATTGACAAAACCTTCTGGTTGTATCATATACAACTCTTCTTTAATAAATCCATTAAGGAATTCAGTTTTGACATCCATTTGCCAGATTTCGTAAAATGTGGCAATTGCTAACATGATTCGGACAGACTTAAGCATCGATACGAGTGAGAAAATCTCATCATATTCAACACCTTGAACTGTCGGAAAAAAAATTGTGACAAGTCGAGCTTTGTAGATAGTAATACTACTATCAGCGTCCGTCTTCCTCTTGAAGATCCATTTATTCTTAATGACTCACCGGTCATCGGGCAAGTCAATCAAAGTCCATACTTTGTTCTCATACATGGATCCCATCTCAGATTTCATGGCCTCAAACCATTTCGCGGAATCTGGGCTCATCATCGCTTCCTCATAGTTCGTAGATTTATCATGGTCTAGTAACATGAGTTCCAAAATAGGATTACCGTACCACACTGGCACGGACCGTACTCTGGAATACCTAAGAGGTTCTGTAGTAACTTGATTTGAAGTTTCATGATCATCATCATTAGCTTCCTCGCTAATCGGTGTAGCAATCACTGGAACTGATTTCTGTGATGAACAACTTTCCAATTTGGGAGAAGGTACAATTACCTCATCAAGTTCTACTTTCCTCCCACTCATTTCTTTCGAGTGAAACTTCTTCTCTAGAAAGGATCCATCTTAGCAACGAATAACTTGCCTTCAGATCTGTGATAGAAGGTGTACCCAATAGTTACCTTTGGGTATTCTATGAAGACGCACTTCTCCGATTTGGGTTCGAGCTTATCAGGTTGAAATATGTTCACATAAGCATCGCAGCCCCAAACTTTTAAGAAACGACAACTTTGGTTTCTTGCCAAACCACAGTTCATAAGGCGTCGTCTCAACGGATTTTGATGGTGCCCTATTTAAAGTGAATGAAACTGTCTCTAATGCATAACCCCAAAACGATAGTGGTAAACCGATAAGAGATATCATAGATTGCACAATATCCAATAAAGTGCGGTTACGACTTTCGGACACACTATAACGCTATAGTGTTCTAGGTGGTGTGAACTGTGAAACTATTCCACATTGTTTTATATGAAAACCAAACTCGTAACTCAAATATTCTCCTCCACGATCAGATCGTAGAAACTTTATTTTCTTGTTACGATGATTCTCCACTTCACTCTGAAATTCTTTCAACTTTTCAAATGTTTCAGACTTCTGTTTCATTAAGTAGATATACTCATATCTGCTCAAGTCATCTTGTGAAGGTCAAAAAATAACGATACCCGCCACGAGCATCAACACTCATTGGACCGCATACATCAGTATGTATTTTTTCCAGTAAGTCACTAGCTGGTTCCATTGTTCCGGAGAACGGAGTTTTAGTCATCTTGCCGATAAGGCACGGTTCTCAAGCATCAAATGATTCATAATCAAATGATTCAAAAAATCTATCTTTATGGAGTTTCTTCATGCGCTTTACACCGATATGACCCAAACGGCAGTGCCACAAATAAGTTGCACTATCATTATCAACTTTGCATCTTTTGGCATCAATATTATTAATATGTATATCACTACGGTCGAGATCCAACAAACTATTTTCATTGGGTGTATGACCATCGAAGGTTTTATTCATGTAAACAGAACAACAATTATTCTCTGACTTTAAATGAATAACCATATTGCAATAAACATGATCAAATCATATTCATGCTCAACGCAAACGCCAAATAACATTTATTTAGGTTCAACACTAATCTCAAAAGTATAGGGAGTGTGCGATGATGATCATATCAATCTTGGAACTACTTCCAACACACATTGTCACTTCACCCTCAACTAGTTTCTGTTTATTCTGTATCTCCTGTTTCAAGTTACTAATTTTTAGCAACCGAACAAGTATCAAATACCCAGGGGCTACTATAAACACTAGTAAGGTACACATCAATAACCAGTATATCGAATATACCCTTGTTCACTTTTCCATCCTTCTTATCCACCAAATATTTGGGGCATTTCCGCTTCCAGTGACCATTTCCTTTGCAGTGTAAGCACTCACTTTCAGGCTTTGGTCCAACTTTGGGCTTCTTCGCGGGTGTGACAACTTGCTTGCCATTCTACTTGAAGTTCACTTTTCTTTCCCTTTGCCCTTTTCTTGAAACTAGTGATCTTGTCAATCATCAACACTTGATGCTCTTTCTTGATTCTACCTTCGTCGATTTCAACATCACGAAGAGCTCGGGAATCGTTTTCGTCATCCCTTGCATTATAGTTCATCACGAAGTTCCAGTAACTTGGTGATGGTGACTAGAGAACTCTGCCAACCACTATCTTATCTGGAAGATTAACTCCCACTTGACTCAAGCGATTGTTAGTACTCAGACAATCTAAGCACTTTGAGGGAGTCCTGGATTAGGGGGTGTCCGGATGGCCGGACTAAGACCTTTGGCCGGACTCCCGGACTATGAAGATACAAGATTGAAGACTCCGTCCCGTGTCCGGATTGGACTTTCCTTGGCATGGAAGGCAAGCTTGGCGATACGATATGAAGATCTCCTCCCATTGTAACCGACTCTATGTAACCCTAGCCCTCTCCGGTGTCTATATAAACCGGAGAGTTTTAGTCCGTAGGACGAACAACAATCATACAATAGGCTAGCTTCTAGGGTTTAGCCACTCCGATCTCGTGGTAGATCTACTCTTGTACTACCCATATCATCAATATTAATCAAGCAGGATTAGGGTTTTACCTCCATCGAGAGGGCCCGAACCTGGGTAAAAACAACGTGTCCCTTGTCTCCTGTTACCATCCGCCTAGACGCACAGTTCGGGACCCCATACCCGAGATCCGCCGGTTTTGACACCGACATTGGTGCTTTCATTGAGAGTTCCACTGTGTCGTCACCATCAGGAAGGATGCCGCATCTCGTCTTTAAAGATGGTGTCGTTGCTAAAGGAGCTTTGGCTGTCAGCCAAACTCTCCGGCTAGGCAGGTTTTTGATGACCGCCTGTCCGGTCGTCGCGCCGACGATGACCTCTTGGGCCATCGAAAGCAATCTTCACATCAGCTCGGAGCTTGCCGAGCAGTTAGATCCGATGGAGCTCTTCTCTCTGAACGAGCTCTTGGATCGCATCGCGGCCCTGGGAGTCGCTACTAATTACGACCAGATTGGGCTTAAACCCGATCAGAGAGAGATTGACTCTCCTCAGATTACCCACCACGTCGAAGTGGTGGAAGAACAATGCGGCGAGTCTTCGCCCGCCCTAAGGACCAGATGCGTCCGGATTCCCGATCCCTCCAAGCCGGATACCCGCGGAGGGGAGGATGTCGCCCAAACCCTGAACCTAAAGTCAGGCAGCATGCCCTATTCATTTAATAATATCCGAGAAAGAAAGCTTCCGAATCGGAAACCGCTCGGCCCCTGAATCTTACATCGGGCAGGATTCTGGATTTAATTCCACCCGCCCACCCAACTATACGGGATTTATCCCTAATACGGCAAGAGTTCGGAGAAACAGTACACCACTACTGGGCCAGATTCCTCCTGGTTATGAACAGGATAAAGGACTATCATGAGAAAGAAGCAATTTCACTCTTCTCTAACAACTGCACGGACATCGGAATCCTCAACGCCATAAGTCATCGCGAAATTACACGATTCGCCGACTTGACATCCATAGTACGAAAGTACTATGCGACTGAAAGCGTTCAGAAAACCGAAGATAAATTCTGGGACAATTCAGCCCCGAATAAAACACGAGTCCGAAACAAAAGGGCGCATTATCGCCAAGCATCTGAGCCAAACATCAAAAAACAAAAACCCTCTACAGGGTACGGGACCGTACTAGAAGGATGGCTCAATGGACCCTGTAAAATTCATAATTCAGGGAAAGCCACACCAACGCACAACCTCAGAGCATGTTGGATACTACGGCAGGTGGCCAGAAGTGGCGAGGAGCTTTTAACTCCAGAACCCGAAGAATACCTCCCCAGTACGGTGTCGACAGTCTTCGAGACCTTCACATCAAACAATGAAACGGACGCTCCGCAACCTTGCCGAAGTCTACCAAGTAGCAACAATAAACCCATGGAGTGACACGGCTATCACCTTTAATGCCAGTGACGAACCTAAATTCCGGACAGCCTGAGCACCAGCCGCATTGGTCCTCAGTTTGATAGTGGACGGCTTCCGACTTACAAAGGTACTCATGGATGGCGGCAGCGGACTCAACCTCATCTACGAGGAAACCATGAGAAAAATGGAAATTGACTGGAGCCGCATTGAGCGAAGCAACACAACTTTTAGGGGAATAATCCCAAGCCGGGAAGCATGCTGTTCAGGAAAAATCACACTGGATGTGGTGTTCTGCACACCGGACAATTACAAATCTGAGGAGGTCACGTTTCAAGTGGCCCCGTTCAGCAGCGGCTACCACACTCTGCTAGGGCGAGAAGCATTTAAAATTTTCCAAGCCATACCCCATTACGGGTACATGAAGCTCAAAATGCCCGATCCCAACGGAATCATCACTCTCGCAAGTGATCCGGACATAGCGCTCCACGCTGAAAACAAGACAGCCGCACTGGCCCTGGAGGCATTATCTGAGGCCCTAGCGGCCGAGGAATTAATGGCGTTGCGCTCTACAGTGGACAGGGACGATGTGATACTAGACAAGAGAACCAAACCCACCTCTTTTAAACCTGCGAACAAAATAGTCAAATTCCAAGTCCATCCAACGGACCCTACAAAAACGGCCTCCATCGGGGCACAATTAAAACCCGATGTAGACGCCGCACTCAGAGACTTCCTGCGAGAAAATTGGGACATTTTCGCCTGGCACCCCTCGGATATGCCAGGAATCCCACGCAGGCTGGCCGAGCACAGCCTGAACATCATAAAAGGGTTTAAACCCGTCAAGCAGACCCTACGGTGTTTTTCCGAACCCAAGAGACAAGCCATGGGAGAGGAGCTAGCAAAACTGTTGGAAGCCGGATTCATCAGAGACATAAAACATCCGGACTGGCTAGCAAACCTGGTGATGGTACCAAAGAAGGACAAATCTTGGCGCCTATGTGTCGATTTCAAAGACCTAAACAAGGCATGTCCAAAGGACCCTTTCCCACTCCCCCGAATTGATCAAATCATCGATGCCACCGCAGGACACGACTCATTGTGTTTCCTCGATGCATACTCTGGCTACCATCAAATCAAGATGGCAGAGTCAGACCAAGACGCAACGGCATTCATCACCCCATACGGCCCATTCTGCTTCAACACGATGCCCTTCGGGCTCAAAAACGCCGGCGCAACATATCAGCGCATGATTCAGACATGTCTGGCCAACAAGATCGGCAAAACAGTTAAAGCATACATAGATGACGTGATCGTCAAAACAAAACACGTCGACACTCTAGTAGACGACTTGAGGCTCACGTTCGACAATCTTCGAACATATGACATTAAGCTCAACCCGGAAAAATGCGTTTTCGGCGTACCAGCCGGAAAGCTCTTGGGCTTCATCATATCCGGTAGAGGAATTGAAGCAAACCCAACCAAGATCCGAGCTCTGTCACAATTGGATACCCCAAAGGACTTCAAACAAATACAAAAACTGACAGGATGCGTGGCGGCTCTAAGCCGCTTTATCTCCCGCTTAGGAGAAAAGGCATTACCCCTCTATCGCCTCCTACGGCGCACCGACCACTTCGAGTGGACGGATGCCGCCACGGCCGGACTCAAAGAAATAAAAGCCATACTGGCAACAAATCCGATCCTGGCCGCGCCCAACACGGGCGAACCAATGCTGTTATACATCGCGGCAACCCATCAAGTTGTAACCGCGGTGCTCGTAGTCGAACGAGAAACGGATGGACACAAGTTCCCCCTCCAAAAACCAGTGTACTACGTGTCCACTTTACTAACTCCATGCAAGTCACGGTACCCGCATTATCAAAAGATAGCATACGCGGTGTTCATGGCATCCCGGAAGCTGCGACACTACTTTCAAGAGTGCTCCATAACAGTGGCATCCGAAGTACCCCTTAATGATATTATAAACAACCGCGACGCAACAGGACGGATTGCCAAATGGGCCATCGACCTCCTCCCGTTCGACATAACCTACAAGCCAAGGCGAGCTATTAAGTCGCAGGTTTTGGCCGACTTCATCGCCGAATGGACTGAAGCCAAACTCCCTAAAGAGTACGGTGCATACTCCAACTGGATCATTCACTTCAACGGCTCCAAAATGTTGGCTGGCCTGGGGGCTGGCGTCGTTCTGACGTCCCCAACCGGGGAGACAGTCCAATACATACTTCAGATAATGTACACGGATTCCAACAACGCAGCCGAATACGAGGCCCTTTTACATGGCCTCCGAATGGCCGTCTCCATGGGCATTCAGCGCCTAGAGGTCCGCGGGGATTCAAATCTCGCAATATCCCAAATAAATGGAGACTTCGACGCCAAGGATCCGAAAATGGCAGCTTACCGCAACTCCATCTTAAAGATGTCAGCTCGGTTTGAGGGGCTCGAATTTCATCACATAGCCCGGAAAAATAACCAAGCAGCAGACATGCTGGCACGCATTGGCGCCAAGCGCGAGGCCGTCCCTCCCAACATTTTCCTAGAAAGGCTGTTCAAGCCATCTGTATCATGGGAAGGAGAATCCGGAAACAATAGCCCGGACACAACTACACTGCCCCTCACCAAACATTCTGACACAGTTGGGGGCTCCGCCAACGAAACAACACCGTCAGCCCACGCAATAATGGCAGTCATTGCCACTTGGACAGAACCATTCCTATCCTACCTAACTAGGCAGGAACTTCCCGAGGACCAAAAGGAGGCCCGCTGCATAGTGCAGCGATCTAAAGCCTACAAAGTCCACGAGGGAGTGAAGGAAATATGCCCTAGACTCAATAATAAAGTCATTATTTATTTCCTCATGTCATGATAAATGTTTATTACTCATGCTAGAATTGTATTAACCGGAAACATGATACATGTGTGAATACATAGACAAACATATAGTCACTAGTATGCCTCTACTTGACTAGCTCGTTAATCAAAGATGGTTATGTTTCCTAACCATAGACATGTGTTGTCATTTGATTAATGGGATCACATCATTAGAAGAATGATGTGATTGACATGACCCATTCCGTTAGCCTAGCACTTGATCGTTTAGTATGTTGCTATTGCTTTCTTCATGACTTATACATGTTCCTGTAACTATGAGAAATATGCAACTCCCGTTTACCGGAGGAACACTTTGGGTACTACCAAACGTCACAACGTAACTGGGTGATTATAAAGGAGTACTACATGTGTCTCCGAAGGTACATGTTGAGTTGGCGTATTTCGAGATTAGGTTTTGTCACTCCGATTGTCGGAGAGGTATCTCTGGGCCCTCTCGGTAATGCACATCTTTATAAGCCTTGCAAGCAATGTGACCAAATGAGTTGGTTACAGAATGATGCATTATGGAACGAGTAAAGAGACTTGCCGGTAACGAGATTGAACTAGGTATTGGATACCGACGATCAAATCTCGGGCAAGTAACATACCGATGACAAAGGGAACAACGTATGTTGTTATGCGGTTTGACCGATAAAGATCTTCGTAGAATATGTAGGAACCAATATGGGCATCCAGGTTCCGCTATTGGTTATTGACCGAGAATAGTTCTAGGTCATGTCTACATAGTTCTCGAACCCGTAGGGTCCGCACGCTTAACATTACGATGACAGTTTTATTATGAGTTTATAAGTTTTGATGTACCGAAGTTTGTTCAGAGTCCCGGATGTGATCAAGGACGTAACGAGGAGTCTCGAAATGGTCGAGACATAAAGATTGATATATTGGACGACTATATTCGGACACCGGAAGTGTTCCAGGTGATTTCGGAGAAAACCGGAGTGCCGGAGGGTTACCGGAACCCCCCGTAGAATTAATGGGCCACATGGGCCTTGGTGGGAAGAGAGAGGGGCGGCCAGGGTGGGCCGCGCACCCCCTCTCCCTCTGGTCCGAATTGGACTAGGAGGGGGGGCGGCGCCCCCCTCTTTCCTTCCCCCCTCTTCCCCTTCCTTTCCCCTCCTAGTAGGAGTAGGAAAGGGGGAGTCCTACTCCTACTAGGAGGAGGACTCCTCCTCCTTGGCACGCCCACAAGGGCTGGCCGGCCTCCCCCCTCCCTCCTTTATATACGGGGGCATGGGGGCACCCCATGACACACAAGTTGATCTACGGATCGTTCCTTAGCCGTGTGCGGTGCCCCCCTCCACCATATTCCACCTCGGTCATATCGTCGCGGAGTTTAGGCGAAGCCCTGCGCCGGTAGAACATCATCATCGTCACCATGCCGTCATGCTGACGGAACTCATCCCCGAAGCTTTGCTGGATCGGAGCCCGGGGATCGTCATCGAGCTGAACGTGTGCTGAACTCGGAGGTGCCGTACGTTCGGTGCTTGGATCGGTCGAATCGTGAAGATGTACGACTACATCAACCGCGTTGTGCTAACGCTTCCGCTTACGGTCTACGAGGGTACGTGGACAACACTCTCCCCTCTCGTTGCTATGCCATCACCATGATCTTGCGTGTGCGTAGGAATTTTTTTGAAATTACTACGTTCCCCAATAGTGGCATCCGAGCCTAGGTTTTATGCGTTGATGTTATATGCACGAGTAGAACACAAGTGAGTTGTGGGCGATACAAGTCATACTGCTTACCAGCATGTCATACTTTGGTTCGGCGGTATTGTGAGATGAAGCAGCCCGGACCGACATTACGCGTATGCTTACGCGAGACTGGTTTCACCGTTACGAGCACTCGTGCTTAAAGGTGGCTGGCGGGTGTCTATCTCTCTCACTTTAGCTGAATCGAGTGTGGCTACGCCCGGTCCTTGCGAAGGTTAAAACAACACCAACTTGACGAACTATCGTTGTGGTTTTTATGCGTAGGTAAGAACGGTTCTTGCTAAAGCCCGCAGCAGCCACGTAAAATTTGCAACAACAAAGTAGAGGATGTCTAACTTGTTTTTGCAGGGCATGTTGTGATGTGATATGGTCAAGACGTGATGCTATATTATATTGTATGAGATGATCATGTTTTGTAACCGAAGTTATCGGCAACTGGCAGGAGCCATATGGTTGTCGCTTTATTGTATGAAATGCAAACGCCCTGTAATTGCTTTACTTTATCTCTAAGCGGAAGCGATAGTCGTAGAAGCAATAGATGGCGTAACGACAACGATGCTACGATGGAGATCAAGGTGTCGCGCCGGTGATGATGGTGATCACGACGGTGCTTCGAAGATGGAGATCACAAGCACAAGATGATGATGGCCATATCATATCACTTATATTGATTGCATGTGATGTTTATCCTTTATGCATCTTATCTTGCTTTGATTGACGGTAGCATTTTAAGATGATCTCTCACTAATAATCAAGAAGTGTTCTCCCTGAGTATGCACCGTTGTGAAAGTTCTTCGTGCTGAGACACCACGTGATGATCGGGTGTGATAGGCTCTACGTTCAAATACAACGGGTGCAAAACAGTTGCACACGCGGAATACTCAGGTCATACTTGACGAGCCTAGCATATATAGATATGGCCTCGGAACACGGAGACCGAAAGGTCGAGCGTGAATCATATAGTAGATATGATCAACATAGTGATGTTCACCATTGAAACTGCTCCATCTCACATGATGATCGGACATGGTTTAGTTGATTTGGATCACGTGATCACTTAGATGACTAGAGAGATGTCTGTCTAAGTGGGAGTTCTTAAGTAATATGATTAATTGAACTTAAATTTATCATGAACTTAGTACCTGATAGTATTTTGCTTGTCTATGTTTGTTTGTAGATAGATGGCTCGTGCTGTTGTTCCTTTGAATTTTAATGCGTTCCTTGAGAAAGCAAAGTTGAAAGATGATGGTAGCAATTACACGGACTGGGTCCGTAACCTGAGGATTATCCTCATTGCTGCATAGAAAAGTTACGTCCTGGAAGCACCGCTGGGTGCCAGGCCTGCTACTGATGCAATTGACGATGTTAAGAACGTCTGGCAGAGCAAAGCTGATGACTACTCGATAGTTCAGTGTGCCATGCTTTAAGGCTTAGAACCGGGTCTTCAACGACGTTTTGAACGTCATGGAGCATATGAGATGTTCCAGGAGTTGAAGTTAATATTTCAAGCAAATGCCCGGATTGAGAGATATGAAGTCTCCAATAAGTTCTATAGCTGCAAGATGGAAGAGAATAGTTCTATCAGTGAGCATATACTCAAAATGTCTGGGTATAATAATCACTTGATTCAACGGGGAGTTAATCTTCCTAATGATAGTGTCATTGACAGAATTCTTCAATCACTGCCACCAAGCTACAAGAGCTTTGTGATGAACTATAATATGCAAGGGATGAACAAGACTATTCCCGAGCTCTTCGCGATGCTAAAAGCCGCGGAGGTAGAAATCAAGAAGGAGCATCAAGTGTTGATGGTTAACAAGACCAGCAGTTTCAAGAAAAAGGGCAAAGGGAAGAAGAAGGGGAACTTCAAAAAGAACAACAAGCAAGTTGCTGCTCAAGAGAAGAAACCCAAGTCTGGACCTAAGCCTGAAACTGAGTGCTTCTACTGCAAGCAGACTGGACACTGGAAGCGGAACTGCCCCAAGTATTTGGAGGATAAGAAGGATGGCAAAGTGAACAAAGGTATATGTGATATACATGTTATTGATGTGTACCTTACTAATGCTCGCAGTAGCACCTGGGTATTTGATACTGGTTCTGTTGCTAATATTTGCAACTCGAAACAGGGACTACGGATTAAGCGAAGATTGGCTATGGACGAGGTGACGATGCGCGTGGGAAATGGTTCCAAAGTCGATGTGATCGCGGTCAGCGCGCTACCTCTACATCTACCATAGGGATTAGTTTTAGACCTAAATAATTGTTATTTGGTGCCAGCGTTAAGCATGAACATTATATCTGGATCTTGTTTGATGCGAGACGGTTATTCATTTAAATCAGAGAATAATGGTTGTTCTATTTATATGAGTAATATCTTTTATGGTCATGCACCCTTGAAGAGTGGTCTATTTTTATTGAATCTCGATAGTAGTGATACACATATTCATAGTGTTGAAACCAAAAGATGCAGAGTTAATAATGATAGTGCAACTTATTTGTGGCACTGCCGTTTAGGTCATATCGGTGTAAAGCGCATGAAGAAACTCCATACTGATGGGCTTTTGGAATCACTTGATTATGAATCACTTGGTACTTGCGAACCGTGCCTCATGGACAAGATGACTAAAACGCCGTTCTCCGGAACTATGGAGCGAGCAACTGATTTGTTGGAAATCATACATACTGATGTTTGTGGTCCAATAAATGTTGAGGCTCGCGGCGGGTATCGTTATTTTCTCACCTTCACAAATGATTTGAGCAGATATGGGTATATCTACTTGATGAAACACAAGTCTGAAACATTTGAAAAGTTCAAAGAATTTCAGAGTGAAGTAGAAAATCATCGTTACAGGAAATTAAAATTTCCACGATCTGATCGTGGAGGAGAATATTTGAGTTACGAGTTCGGTCTACACTTGAAACAATACGGAATAGTTTCGCAACTCACGCCACCCGGAACACCACAACGAAATGGTGTTTCCGAACGTCGTAATCGTACTTTACTAGATATGGTGCAATCTATGATGTCTCTTACTGATTTACCGCTATCGTTTTGGGGTTATGCTTTAGAGACGGCCGCATTCACGTTAAATAGGGCACCATCAAAATACGTTAAGACGACGCCTTATGAACTATGGTTTGGCAAGAAACCAAAGTTGTCGTTTCTTAAAGTTTGGGGCTGCGATGCTTATGTGAAGAAACTTCAACCAGATAAGCTCGAACCCAAATCGGAGAAATGTGTCTTCATAGGATACCCAAAAGAGACTATTGGGTACACCTTCTATCACAGATCTGAAGGCAAGATTTTTGTTGCTAAAATCGGATCCTTTCTAGAGAAGGAGTTTCTCTGGAAAGAAGTGAGTGGGAGGAAAGTAGAACTTGATGAGATAACTGTATCTACTCCCTTATTGGAAAGTAGTTCATCACAAGAACCGGTTCCTGTGACAACTACACCAATTAGTGAGGAAGCTAATGATATTGATCATGAAACTTCAGATCAAGTTTCTACTGAACCTCGTAGGTCTACCAAAGTAAGATCTGCACCAGAGTGGTACGGTAATCCAATTCTGGAAGTCATGTTGCTTGACCATGATGAACCTACGAACTATGAGGAAGCGATGATGAGCCCAGATTCCGCAAAATGGCTAGAGGCCATGAAATCTGAGATGGGATCCATGTATGAAAACAAAGTATGGACTTTGGTTGACTTGCCCGATGATCGGCAAGCCATTGAGAATAAATGGATCTTTAAGAAGAAGACTGACGCTGATGGTAATATAACTATCTATAAAGCTCGACTTGTTGTGAAAGGTTTTCGACAAGTTCAAGGGGTTGACTACGATGAGACTTTCTCACCCGTAGCGATGCTTAAGTCTGTCCGAATCAGCTATTGCTGCATTTCATAATTATGAAATTTGGCAAATGGATGTCAAAACTGCATTCTTGAATGGATTTCTGGAAGAAGAGTTGTATATGATGCAGCCAGAAGATTTCTTGAATGGAGAAGCCTGTATTTACAAGAAAGTGAGTGGGAGCTCGGTAGCATTTCTGATATTATATGTAGATGACATATTATTAATTGGAAATGATATAGAATTTCTGGATAGCATAAAGGGGTACTTGAATAAAAGTTTTTCAATGAAAGACCTCGGTGAAGCTGCTTACATATTGGGCATCAAGATCTATAGAGATAGATCAAGACGCTTAATAGGACTTTCACAAAGCACATACCTTGATAAAATTTTGAAAAGTTCAAAATGGATCAGGCAAAGAAAGGGTTCTTGCCCGTACTACAAGGTGTGAAGTTGAGTCAAACTCAATGCCCGACCACAGCAGAAGATAGAGAGAAAATGAAAGATGTTCCCTATGCTTCAGCCATAGGCTCTATCATGTATGCAATGCTATGTACCAGACCTGACGTATGCTTAGCAATAAGCTTGGCAGGAAGGTACCAAAGTAATCCAGGAATGGATCACTGGACAGCGGTCAAGAACATCCTGAAATACCTGAAAAGGACTAAGGATATGTTTCTCGTATATGGAGGTGACAAAGAGCTAGTCGTAAATGGTTACGTCGATGCAAGCTTTGACACTGATCTGGACGATTCTAAATCGCAAACCGGATACGTGTTTTTATTAAACGGTGGAGCTGTAAGTTGGTGCAGTTCTAAACAAAGCGTCATGGCGGGATCTACATGTGAAGCGGAGTACATAGCTGCTTCGGAAGCAGCAAATGAAGGAGTCTGGATGAAGGAGTTCATTTCCGATCTAGGTATCATACCTAGTGCAACAGGACCAATGAAAATCTTCTGTGACAATACTGGTGCAATTGCCTTGGCAAAGGAATCCAGATTTCACAAGAGGACCAAGCACATCAAGAGACGCTTCAATTCCATTCGGGACCAAGTCCAAGTGGGAGACATAGAGATTTGCAAGATACATACGGATCTGAATGTTGCAGACCCATTGACTAATCCACGCTCACGAGCAAAACATGATCAGCACCAAGACTCCATGGGTGTTAGAATCATTACTATGTAATCTAGATTATTCACTCTAGTGCAAGTGGGAGACTGAAGGAAATATGCCCTAGAGGCAATAGTAAAGTTATTATTTATTTCCTCATATCATGATAAATGTTTATTATCCATTCTAGAATTGTATTAACCGGAAACATGATACATGTGTGAATACATAGACAAACATATAGTCACTAGTATGCCTCTACTTGACTAGCTCGTTAATCAAAGATGGTTATGTTTCCTAACCATAGACATGTGTTGTCATTTGATTAATGGGATCACATCATTAGAAGAATGATGTGATTTACATGACCCATTCCGTTAGCCTAGCACTTGATCGTTTAGTATGTTGCTATTGCTTTCTTCATGACTTATACATGTTCTTGTAACTATGAGAAATATGCAACTCCTGTTTACCGGAGGAACACTTTGGGTACTACCAAAGGTCACAACGTAACTGGGTGATTATAAAGGAGTACTACAGGTGTCTCCGAAGGTACATGTTGAGTTGGCGTATTTCGAGATTAGGTTTTGTCACTCCGATTTTCGGAGAGGTATCTCTGGGCCCTCTCGGTAATGCACATCTTTATAAGCCTTGCAAGCAATGTGACCAAATGAGTTGGTTACGGAATGATGCATTATGGAACGAGTAAAGAGACTTGCCGGTAACGAGATTGAACTAGGTATTGGATACCGACGATCAAATCTCGGGCAAGTAACATACCGATGACAAAGGGAACAACGTATGTTGTTATGCAGTTTGACCGATAAAGATCTTCGTAGAATATGTAGGAACCAATATGGGCATCCAGGTTCTGCTATTGGTTATTGACCGAGAATAGTTCTAGGTCATGTCTACATAGTTCTCGAACCCGTAGGGTCCACACGCTTAACGTTACGATGACAGTTTTATTATGAGTTTATAAGTTTTGATGTACCGAAGTTTGTTCGGAGTCCCGGATGTGATCATTGACGTAACGAGGAGTCTCGAAATGCTCGAGACATAAAGATTGATATATTGGACGACTATATTCGGACACCGGAAGTGTTTCGGGTGATTTTGGAGAAAACCGGAGTGCTGGAGGGTTACCGGAACCCCTCCCCCGGAGAGTTAATGGGCCACATGGGCCTTCGTGGGAAGAGAGAGGGGCGGCCAGGGTGGGCCGCGCGCCCCTCTCCCTCTGGTCCGAATTGGACTAGGAGGGGGGCGGCGCCCCCCTCTTTCCTTCCCCCCTCTCCCCCTTCCTTTCCCCTCCTAGTAGGAGTAGGAAAGGGGGAGTCCTACTCCTACTAGGAGGAGGACTCCTCCTCCTTGGCGCGCCCACAAGGGCCGGCCGGCCTCCCCCTCCCTCCTTTATATACGGGGGCAGGGGGGCACCCCATGACACACAAGTTGATCTACGGATCGTTCCTTAGCCGTGTGCGGTGCCCCCCTCCACCATATTCCACCTCGGTCATATCGTCACGGAGTTTAGACGAAGCCCTGCGCCGGTAGAACATCATCATCGTCACCACGTCGTCGTGCTGACGGAACTCATCCCCGAAGCTTTGCTGGATCGGAGCCCGGGAATCGTCATCGAGCTGAACGTGTGTTGAACTCGGAGGTGCCGTACGTTCGGTGCTTGGATCGGTCGGATCGTGAAGACGTACGACTACATCAACCGCGTTGTGCTAACGCTTCCGCTTACGGTCTACGAGGGTACGTGGACAACACTCTCCCCTCTCGTTGCTATGCCATCACCATGATCTTGCGTGTGCGTAGGAATTTTTTTGAAATTACTACGTTCCCCAACAGGTAGAGCTTTACAAGAAAAGCACAACCGGAGTCCTCCAAATGTGTATCTCCGAAGAGGAAGGGCGAGACCTTTTGGCTGAAATTCATGCCGGACTCGGCGGGCACCAAGCTGCAGCCCGGGCCCTTGTAAGCAAGGCCTTCCGTACCGGATTTTATTGGCCAACAGCCCGGGCAGACGCTCAGGACTTAGTGCAACGATGTGTTGGTTGCAAGTTATTCGCCAACCAAAGCCACATGCCGCCTAATGCCCTACAAACTATACCCATTACCTAGCCTTTCGCGGTCTGGGGGCTTGACATGGTCGGACCCCTTAAAGGAGGAACCCACAAGCTAAAATACCTACTGGTCATGGTTGACAAATTCACCAAATGGATAGAGGCCAAGCCTGTAAAGACGGCCAAATCCGGACCATTGATAGACTTCATATCCGGGGTCGTACATCGTTATGGCGTCCCCCACAGCATCATAACGGACAACGGCACAAAATTCATGGCTGATGAAGTCAAACTTTGGTGCAAAAACATGGGCATAAAGCTCGACTATGCTTCAGTCTATCGCCCTCAAACTAACGGTCAAGTCGAACGGGCCAATGGTCTCATTATGAGCGGCATCAAACCCAGACTAGTGCGATCCCTCAAGGAATCTAACACGCACTGGGTAGAGGAGCTTGACTCCGTACTCTGGGGGCTGCGGACCACGCCGAATCGCACTACCGGATTCACACCATTTTTTATGGTATACGGCGTAGAGGCAGTATTGCCATGCGACATAATCCATGACTCACCTCGAGTGCGCATGTACGAAGAAAGAGAAGCCGAGCTCGATCAGCAGGACAGCTTGGACACATTGGAAGAGGAGCGCGACGTGGCAAAGGCTCGTTCCGCATTCTATCAACAGCAGGCTCGAAGATACCAAAGCAGAGAAGTACGGGCCAAAACCTATAACATTGGCAAACTAGTTCTACGCCTGCCGGACAAGAAAAATGATAAATTAAAGCCCAAATGGGAGGGCCCCTTCATCATCGACCAAGTACTGACCGGCGGAGTGTACCGTCTGCGAAGCACATCGGATAACCGACTCAAGCCGAACCCATGGAACGCAGCACGCCTACGAAGGTTCTACGCCTAGTGCCGGACTCCGTGTTCGTTTCCTTCCCTAGTCCCTTTGTTTTATTTTTCATTTTTATTTTTGGCAGTCCAGGATTTTGTTCCTTCTCCCTACCCTTTTTCTAACAAGCCCTTAGGGGCTTGCTTGTGCATTGTTCGCACACAACCGATGCGCTACCTGCGCTCATAATACCTGGGGGCTTCTTTACCAAGAAGTTTATATAAAACGGGCCTCATGCCCAAAACATGTGTGATGCTGCCGCATGAACCTTTTATACACCATTATATGCACCGATATGACTTAAGTTTTGGCCAAGCTGGGTTGCCTGGTTCCTGTGCTTACCCCTACGTCCCCGTTCGTTTGGCTAGGTGGTAAAGGGAGCACCTCTGCGATTGTTACTGTCGGGTCAGCCGGATGTGTACCTCAGACTGGGTGAAGCCGAAAGCTAGCGTTCTTAAGGGAATATTCGGTCGGTGAACTAAAAGATGATCTTTCGTATTTATTCATTTGCCCCTAGATGCTTTTGTGCCTTTTATGGCAGTTCGGACATGCACTTTAGGGCATGCCTCCCAGGGAAAGGAACGCCTAACGGAACCATGTAATATAACATAACTAGTTGGGCACCTGTCTGCTAAAGCACTTATGACCCCTACGCCTTGTCTCCATGCATGCCCCGGTTCTTACATAATCGAGAGGGTATTCGGAAACACTCCGGACTATAGGGTCCAGAGGTCGAAGCGAAAAGGTCCGCAATGACAAACGATCTACAATCCGGCTAGAAGGCATCTTTTATGTCATTTTTACAGAGTCATTCCAACTCGGCATATTCTGCTTCAATACCATCCAACAGGCGGTCTAATTTACCGTCCTGTTGGGAATACTTTGCAGCCAGCTCCACCTGGCCATATGCTAAGCTGACTGGTATCTTCTTTCCGTCCGGACCTATCGGGCCGACCTCGGCCATGTGGTTTGGGTCAGCCTTCGTGTACCGAGTCTTCACCATGGCCCAGGCCTCCCTGGCACCTTGACGGCAAGCCGATATCTTCCACAACCGGAAGCGCTGCCGCACTCCCTCCAGCTTCTTTGTAAGCTCCTCAAGGCCTTCGGGCACGAAGAGGGATGGCACATAGCCTGAATGATGCTTTGCATTCCCTGCCGAACTCGTTCGTGCAGTTGCAACAGCTCGGGAAGAAGGTCTCCCGTTGAACCAGGTATTTCCTCTGCAGGACGACCCGTCAGCAGACCTACAGACATAGCTCTGTTAATCGACTTCCTCGCCGAATTCTTTTTTCGAAGATTCGTTCAAGCACTTACTAAAAATGCCGCGTCGAAGTCGCCGATTCTCCTTCATGGAAGAAGACAGTTGAATGCGAACATCTTTCAGTTCCTCGCCCAGCTGGGTATTGGCGTCTTGAAGCTTGTTCTTCTCTTGCCTCACCCTTGTCAGCACGCTCTCGCTAGCCTTTAGTTGGCGTAGGAGTTGTTGCCTGTCCGGATTTACTCCGGCCTCATCTGCATTATTATCGTCAGGGTTGCACGCCTGCCGCATTTCCAAATGGAAGTATCTTTCGAAGTATATATTACCTGCGGGCGTCCCCGTGACATTTTCTAAAGAGGCTAATGCGGCCTCGAGCTGGGCCTTGCACTCTTCGAGCTCCTGGCGTATTCTTCTTTGTAAGACACTGCATAACACATGATCCTTCAAACAGTTATCTTCACTATTTCCAGTCTCGGGGGCTACTGACATATATAACCTTCAATTCTACTCACCTGTATGTCTTTCACGTACTGCTCCGTGGCTCTGGCTAGACCATTTTGAGCAGCACGGAGATACGCATCTCCTGTATTAAAGGCGTCCAACACCTCCGGGGAAAAACACGCTTCACGAAGAATAGTCCGGCGACGCCTGTGGTTCAGGGCACTCTCCACTTCTGAATTAGTGGCAGATAGCCCGTCGGCGTCCTCTGTCGGAGGAGCGCCCGAGGCGCGTCTCGTGTCCGCCTCCGCTTCCGGACCCGGCCTCGAAGCTTGGCCGGCGGACATAGTCCGACGGGCCCTCTTCTTTCTAAAGAAAATCATGAGCATTAGTAGGGCTCAAGGGCATAAACCCTAGGCGTTAAATTTGCACGCCATACCGTTGCGCCGGAATCTCGATCTAGTCCGCACTTCTTTTTGACCCGCCTGGCTTCAGTGGCCCTTGTTGGCTGCCTGCCGTGGGCTCGGCCTTCCGCCTCAAGGATTTACCCTGTGAAACGCTGTTAGTACACGGCGTGCAAGATAAAGCATGAGAATACTGGGACTTCGGTCTTAATTACCTTGGAGGCTGGGAGTAGTCCGGGATAGTCGGCCGTGATGGCTACCAAGGAGTTATCCTTACTCAATTGATGAAATACTCCATCAATCAACTCCATGCATAAGTCCGGATCTTCTTGGGAGTCCGGATCGAGGGACCGTTCCGGGTCCTCGGGTTGTGGAGCAGTGCTGTTTATTTCCTTCACAGCCTGGCGCAGCTCCTGCGTTTAAACATTACTACACTAAGTACTCAACCACGGGAACTTCAAAAGTAGATGGGCAAGTGACAGTGTCCGCTCACCCAACTAGGTGGATTGTACATGGAGAATCCGCCTCCCAGGTTGACACGGAGGAATTCTTCCTCTTCCCCCTTATATAAAGCAGATAAGATTCTCATTAAAGTGGTGGCTGAATCTGGCCCCTTGCGACCGCACCGGGTAGCGTCATCCTCCCCGTTGAAATCCCACATGGGGTGGCCTCTGTATTGAAGCGGCTGCACCCCTCGCGTAATGCATATGGCCATGACCTTGATCATGGTCAGTCCGGAATGAGCCAATAACCTTATCCGGCTCATCAGGTACAGGACGTCCCTGTCAGCTTCCCTCTGAGGGTTCCGCGAGCGCCAACTCAGGCGCTTATTCAACGGGGCGTTATTGAACTCGGGGAGGCCGATCCGCACTGGGTCCGGCAGGGGGACGTCATCTATATAAAACCACTTCGAGGGCCAGTCTTCGGACGCCCTCTTTGGGGTGCCGGATAGATATCCGGTCCCGGCGATGCGCCATAGTTTGGCTCCGCCCACCTGATAAATAGACTCCTCCTAAGAACGGGGCACAAGGGAAAACAACCTCTTCCACAGCGCGAAATGGGCCTCAACACCCAAGAACAGCTCGCACAGGGCCACGAAGCCCGCGATGTGCAAAATGGAAGCGGGCATGAGGTTATGTAGTTGGAGGCCGTAGAACTCTAGCAACCCTCGGAGAAACGGGTGAGTTGGAAACCCTAGTCCTCTCATCAAATAAGGGACTAAACATACCCGCTCTCCTTGAGAGGGATTGGGAATGCCCTCCGCCCGCTCTCCGCCGTTATAAGCAGCGATCCCGGCTCGAACTGGGACCATATATGCTGGGGGGAGGAGCCCCTTGGACTGAAGCACTACTAACTCGCTATGCGGGACGGAGCACCTCCCCCAATCTCCGGGCCGAGGGCTGGAGGCGCGAGAGGAGGAGCGGCACTGACTGACCATGGTGGAATGGATCTCTGTCACAGATGCTCTGATGAAGACTCGCGGAGGGAAGATGGTGCGAATTGGATATGAATCCCCGTCTCTTTTATGGGCGGCTCATTAACGCAACCAGGGGGTAAGTGAAAAGAAAATCCCCTGGCTTTTCGCATTCGTTTGACGCGTGGAAGATGGTAATTATGGGGCACAGAAGCCGAGGAGGACAACACGCACTAGAAGCCGGACACTATTCGACGAATACAAGGAATTTGAAGGAGAACCCACCTTGCAATGCCAAAGACAACTTGCGCGCCGGACTCGACGTCATTGAAGCTTTGGCCGGATGGATTAGGGGGACTCGCCGGGGGCTACTGAGGGAGTCCTGGATTAGGGGGTGTCCGGATGGCCGGACTAAGACTTTGGCCGGACTCCCGGACTATGAAGATACAAGATTGAAGACTCCGTCCCGTGTCCGGATGGGACTTTCCTTGGCATGGAAGGCAAGCTTGGTGATACGATATGAATATCTCCTCCCATTGTAACCGACTCTGTGTAACCCTAGCCCTCTCTGGTGTCTATATAAACCGGAGAGTTTTAGTCCGTAGGACGAACAACAATCATACCATAGGCTAGCTTCTAGGGTTTAGCCACTCCGATCTCGTGGTAGATCTACTCTTGTACTACCCATATCATCAATATTAATCAAGCAGGAGTAGGGTTTTACCTCCATCGAGAGGGCCCGAACCTGGGTAAAAACATCGTGTCCCTTGTCTCCTGTTACCATCCGCCTAGACGCACAGTTCGGGACCCCCTACCCGAGATCCTCCGGTTTTGACACCGACACACTTGCTCACTAGTTGAGCAATTCTCCTCGATATTTTTAGCTATAGAACTTGTTGGAGACTTCATATCTCTCAACTCGGGTATTTGATTGAAATATTAACTTCAACTCCTGGAACATCTCATATGGTCCATGACGTTCAAAACATCTTTGAAGTCCCGATTCTAAGCTGTTAAGCATGGTGCACGAAACTATGAAGTAGTCATCACATTGAGCTAGCCAAACATTCATAACCTCTGCATCTGCTCCTGCAATAGGTTTGTGACCTAGCGGTGCATCAAGGACATAATTTTTCTGTGCAACAATGAGGATAATCCTCAGATCACGGATCGAATCAGCATCATTGCTACTAACATCTTTCAACATAGTTTTCTCTAGGAACACATATAAAAACATAGGGAAGCAAAAACATAGGGAAGCAACAACGCGAGCTACTGATCTACGACATAATTTGCAAAATACTACCAGGACTAAGTTCATGAGAAATTAAAGTTCAATTAATCATATTACTTAAGAACTCCCACTTAGACAGACATCTCTCTAGTCATCTAAGTGATCACGTGATACAAATCAACTAAACCATGTCCGATCATCACGTGAGATGGAATGGTTTTCAATGGTGAACATCACTATGTTGATCATATCTACTATATGATTCACGTTCGACCTTTCAGTCTCCGTGTTCCGAGGCCATATCTGTATATGCTAGGCTTGTCAAGTTTAACCTGAGTATTCCGCGTGTGCAACTGTTTTGAACCCGTTGTATTTGAATGTAGAGCCTATCACACCCGATCATCACGTGGTGTTTCAGCACGAAGAACTTTCGCAACGGTGCATACTCAGGGAGAACACTTCTTGATAATTAGTGAGAGATCATCTTAAAATGCTACCATCGAACTAAGCAAAATAAGATGTATAACATATAAACATCATATGCAATCAAAATATGTGACATGATATGGCCATGATCATCTTGCGCCTTTGATCTCCATCTCCAAAGTACTGTCATGATCTCTATCGTCACCGACACGATACCATGATCTTCATCATCTTGATCTATATTAATGTGTCGTCACATGTTCGTCTCGCCAACTATTGCTCTTGCAACTATTGCTATCGCACAGTGATAAAGTAACACAATTATTTGGCACGTGCATTTTATGCAACAAAGAGACAACCATAGGGCTTCTGCCAGTTGCCGATAACTTCAACAAAACATGATCATCTCATACAACAACTTATATCTCATCACGTCTTGACCATATTACATCACAACATGCCCTGCAAAAACAAGTTAGACGTCCTCTACTTTGTTGTTGCAAATTTTACGTGGCTGCTACGGGCTGAGCAGGAACCGTTCTTACCTACACATCAATACCACAACGATAGTTCGTCAAGCTAGTGATGTTTTAACCTTTGCAAGGACCGGGCGTAGCCACACTTGGTTCAACTAAAGTTGGAGAAATTGACACCCGCCAGCCACCTATGTGCAAAGCACGTCGGTAGAACCAGTCTCGCGTAAGTGTACGCGTAATGTCGGTCCGGGCCGCTTCATCCAACAATACCGCCGAACCAAAGTATGACATGCTGGTAAGCAGTATGACTTGTATCGCCCACAACTCACTTGTGTTCTACTCGTGCATGTAACATCAACTCATAAAACCTAGGCTCGGATGCCACTGTTGGGGAACGTAGTAATTTCAAAAAAATTCCTACGCACACACAAGATCATGGTGATGCATAGCAACAAGAGGGGAGAGTGTGTTCACGTACCCTCGTAGACCGAAAGCGGAAGCGTTATGACAACGTGGTTGATGTAGTCGTACGTCTTCACGATCCGACTGATCCAAGCACCGAACATACGGCACCTCCGAGTTCAGCACACGTTCAGCTCGATGACGATCCCCAGACTCCGATCCAGCAGGGTGTCGGGGATGAGTTCCGTCAGCACGACGGCGTGGTGACGATGATGATATTCTACCGCCGCAGGGCTTCGCCTAAGCACCGCAACGATATGACCGAGGTGGAATATGGTGGAGTGGGGCACCGCACACGGCTAAGGAACGATCACGAAGATCAACTTGTGTGTTGTTGTGCCTAGAGGTGCCCCCTGCCCCTGTATATAAAGGAGCAAGGGGGGGGGGGCGGCCAGCCTAGGAGGGGGGACGCCCTCCTTCCTTGTTGGAGTTGGAGAAGGGGGGAAAGAGGGGGGGAGGAGGAAGGAAAAGGGGGCTGCACCCCTTGTCCAATTCGGACCAGAGGGGGGCTGCGCGCCTCCTTCCTTTCGGCCTCTCTCCTCTATTCCCGTATGGCCCAATAAGGCCCATATACTCCCCGACGAATTCCCTTAACTCTCCGGTACTCCGAAAAATACCCGAATCACTCGGAACCTTTCCGAAGTCCGAATATAGTCGTCCAATATATCGATCTTTACGTCTCGACCATTTCGAGACTCCTCGTCATATCCCCGATCTCATACGGGACTCCGAACGCCTTCGGTACATCAAAACATATAAACTCATAATATAACTATCATCGAAACCTTAAGCGTGCGGACCCTACGGGTTCGAGAACAATGTAGACATGACCGAGACATGTCTCCGGTCAATAACCAATAGCGGAACCTAGATGCTCATATTGACTCCCACATATTCTACGAAGATCTTTATCGGTCAAACCACATAACAACATACATTGTTCCCTTTGTCATCGGTATGTTACTTGCCCAAGATTTGATCGTCGGTATCTTAATACCTAGTTCAATCTCATTACCGACAAGTCTCTTTACTCATTACGTAATACATCATTTCGTAACTAACTCATTAGCTACATTGCTTGCATGGCTTATAGTGATGTGCATTACCGAGAGGGCCCAGAGATACCTCTCCGACAATCGGAGTGACCAATCCTAATCTCGAAATACGCCAACCCAACATGTACCTTCGGAGACACCTGTAGAGCTCCTTTATAATCACCCAGTTACATTGTGACGTTTGGTAGCACACAAAGTGTTCCTCCGGTAAACGGGAGTTGCATAATCTCATAGTTGTAGGATTATGTATAAGTCATGAAGAAAGAAATAGCAACATACTAAATGATCAAGTGCTAAGCTAACGGAATGGGTCAAGTCAATCACATCATTCTCCTAATGATGTGACCCCGTTAATCAAATTACAACTCATGTCCATGGGTAGGAAACTTAACCATCTTTGATTAATGAGCTAGTCAAGTAGAGGCATACTAGTGACATTATGTTTGTCTATGTATTCACACATGTATTATGTTTCCGGTTAATACAATTCTAGCATGAATAATAAACATTTATCATGAAATAAGGAAATAAATAATAACTTTATTATTGCCTCTAGGGCATATTTTCTTCATGTCTTGCCATGCTTATCAGTGGTGACAATGGGATATCATGTGCCACTTGATGTATGTTTGTTTGACCAACTTGCAGCTTTCGCCCATGAACCTATGCATAGGGGTTGGCACATGTTCTTGACTCTCCGGTAGAAACTTTGGGGCCCTCTTTGAAGTACTTTGTGTTTAGATGAATCTGAGATTGTGTGATGCATATCATATAATCATGCCCACGGATACTTGAGGTGACAATGGAGTATCTAGGTGACATTAGGATTTTGGTTGATTTGTGTCTTAAGGTGTTATTCTAGTACGAACTCTTGAATAGATTGATCCGAAAGAATAACTTTGAGGTGGTTTCGTACCCTACCATAATCTCTTCGTTTGTTCTCCGCTATTAGTGTCTTTGGAGTGACTCTTTGTTTCATGTTGAGGGATTGTTATATGATCTATCTATGTTATTATTGTTGAGAGAACTTGCACTAGTGAAAGTATGAACCCTAGGCCTTGTTTCCTACCATTGCAATACCGTTTACGCTCACTTTTACCACTTGTTACCTTGCTATTTTTATAATTTTAGATTACAAATACCTTTATCTACCATCCATATTGCACTTGTATCACCATCTCTTCGCCGAACTAGTGCACCTATACAATTTACCATTGTGTTGGGTGTGTTGGGGACACAAGAGACTCTTTGTTATTTGGTTGCAGGGTTGTTTGAAAGAGACCATCTTCATCCTACGCCTCCTACGGATTGATAAACCTTAGGTCATCCACTTGAGGGAAATTTGCTACTGTCCTACAAACTTGTGCACTTGCAGGCCCAACAAGGTCTACAAGAAGAAGGTTGTGTAGTAGAGACCAAGCTCTTTTCTGGCACCGTTGCCGGGGAGGTGAGTGCTTGAAGGTATATCCTTAGATCTTGCAATCGAATCTTTTTGTTTCTTGTTTTATCACTAGTTTATTATATAAAAGAAAACTACAAAAAAATGGAATTGAGTTTGTCTCATACGCTTCATCTTTTTAATATCTTTCGTGAGAATGATAGAAAGGAAAATTGTGCTCAAGTGCTAGAAGAAGAAATCTATAAAATGTTTTGCACTAAATATTTGAATGATGAGCATGATTGCAATGTTGTTAGTATGAATTCCTTGAATATCCATGATGCTAATGATATGCAAAGCTACAAGCTTGGGGATTCTATGTTTAATGAAGATGATATTTTTTGTCCCCCAAGTTTTGATGAGAATTTTATTATGATGAAAGCATGCCTCCTATTTATGATGATTATATTGATGAAAGTGGGTTTGGAATAGTGTCAACTTTAGGTAGTATTGATCCCACTATTTTGGAGGATATTGAATCTTATTGTGATGAATATGAAAGTGGATTTGGAAGAGTGTCAACTTTATTTAGTGATGATTCCACTATTTCGGAAGAGGTTCCAATTGATTATGAGAACAAAGTTGCTACCTATGATGATTATTGTGATGAATTGTATGCTATTAAGAATAATGATAATAATGAAACTTGTCATCATGATTTTAGTTTTCAATTGGATTATGCCTCACATGATAGTTATTTTGTTGAGTTTGCTCCCACTATTATTCATGACAAGAAACTTGCTTATGTGGAGAGTAATAAAATTTCTATGCAAGTAGATCATGAAAAGAATGCTTTAGGTGCTGGTTATATTGTTAAATTCATTCATGATGCTACTGAAAATTATTATGAGGGAGGAACATGTGCTTGTAGGAATTGCAATAATATTAAATTTCCTCTCTATGTGTTGAAATTTTTGACGCTATGCTTGTTTTACCTTCCTATGCTAATTAATTATTGTTCCCATAAGTTGTTTGCTCACAAAATCCCTATGCATAGGAAGTGGGTTAGACTTAAATGTGCTAGTCATATTCTTCATGATGCTCTCTTTATGTTTCAATTCTTATCCTTTTATGTGAGCATCATATCATCATGCCTAGCTAGGGGCGTTAAACGATAGCGCTTGTTGGGAGGCAACCCAATTTTACTTTTTTATTACTTTTTGTTCCTGTTTAGTAATAAATAATTCATCTAGCCTCTGGTTAGATGTGGTTTCATGTTTTAATTAGCGTTTGTGCCAAGTAGGACCTTTGGGAAGACTTGGGTGAAGTCTTTATGATCTTGCTGTAAAAAAAACAGAAACTTTAGCGCTCATGAGAATAGCTGCCTTTTTTACAGAAGAGTGCTTTTAGGTTGATTATTTTTGCATATGATTAATAGACAAATTACTCTGGTCCAGAAATTTAATTCATAATTTTTGTGGTTCCAGAAGTATACGTTTGATACAGATTACTACAGACTGTTCTGTTTTTGACAGATTCTGTTTTCATTGTGTTGTTTGCTTATTTTGATGAATCTATGGCTAGTATGTAAGGGTATGAACCATAGAAAAGTTGGAATACAGTAGGTTTAACACCAATATGAATTTATAATGAGTCCATTACAGTACCTAAGTGGTGGTTTTATTTTCTTATACTAACGGAGCTTACAAGTTTTGTTTTGAGTTTTGTGTGGTTGAAGTTTTCAAGTTTTGGGTAAAGATTCGATGGACTATGGAATAAGGATTAGAAAGAGCCTAAGCTTGGGGATGCCCGAGGCACCCCAAGGTAATATCTAAGGACAACCAAGAGCCTAAGCTTGGGGATGCCCCGGATGGCATCCCCTCTTTCATCTTCGTTCATCGGTAATTTTACTTGAAGCTATATTTTTATTCACCACATGATATGTGTTTTGCTTGGAGCGTCATTTTTATTTTGTTAGTATTTGCTTGATGTTAATTAGAATAATGTTTTGCATATTTATTTTGAATAAAAATGTCAAGGATAGCCTTTACCATGCTTATTTTTCTAGTATACATGTTGCTGTTTGAAAACAGAAAGTTTACCGCTGTTGCAAAAATTCCCTAGAAAAGTTAGAGAGTGATATAAAGTTGAATTTTTTTCATAATGAGCTCTGCTAAATCTTCTACATCTTAGTATTTTGCTTAGAATTTTTGGAGTTAGGGAAGTATGATGAATCTTGCATTCTTTACAGACTATACTGTTTTGGCAGATTGCTGTTATGTTTGCATTGTTTGCCTATGCTTGCTTGTTTAATGATTCTATTTGAGGATAGGAGTATTAAATATGCAGATACATTTAGTATTAAATGTTGAATAATAATCTTAGTGATTTGTTACAGTAGAAAATGATAAGGTTTTGCATTCGTTTATACTAACCTATCTCACGAGTTCTTGTTGAGTTTGTTGTGGATGAAGCCTTTGATAAAAAGAAGAGAAACCATGATATGAGAGGAATTAAGGAGACACAAAGGCTCAAGATTGGGGATGCCCAAGGCACCCCAAGATAATATTTCAAGAAGTCTCAAGCATCTAAGCTTGGGGATGCCCCGGTAGGCATCCCACCTTTCTTCTTCAACAATCATTGGTTAGTATCGGTATAGCCTAAGTTTTTGCTTCTTTACATGAGTTGTGCTATCCTTGCAATGTCATTTTATTTTGTTTTGCTTGCTGCTCGAATACAATACCAAGATCTGAAATTCTTAAATGATATAGAGTCTTCATATAGCTACATAATTATTTAGCTACTCATTGATCTTCACTTATATCTTCTTGGAGTAGTTTTTCATTTACTCGTGTGCTTCACTTATATCCTATGAGTAAATGGTTGAATGAGTTGAATGTCATAAATCTGAAATTATATATGTTTCATTTTCTTATCCCATGGGGAGTAATGACTTCACATCTAAGAAGTAGAGGTAGTAATTTATTGGCGGTTAGCAAGCATTATATTGGTCATTTGAACAATTCAAGAAAGAATATTGAAGGAAGAGAGATTTCACATATAAATATATTATCATAGACATCTTTTATAATTTTGAGCACTCATTAAGTATGACATGCTAAAGAGTTGATGTTGGACAAGGAAGACAACGTAATGGGTTATGTTTTCTCACATCTCAGTTAAAGTATATTGTCATGGATCATTCAAACATGTTGAGCTTGCCTTTCTCCCCTTGCTAGCCTAAATATCTGCACTAAGCGGGAATACTGCTTGTGCATCCAATATCCTTAAACCCACTTTTTGCCATGAGTGTCCACCATACCTACCTATATGCGGTATTTACCTACCGTTCCAAGTAAGTTTGCATGTGCCAAACTCTAAACCTTCAAATTATAATCTGTTTTGTATGCCCGAATTGCTCATGTAGCAACTAGGGGCTGTCAGTGTCTTCCATGCTAGGTGAGTTATTCTCAAGAGGAGTGGACTCCGCTCCTCATTCACGAGAAAGGGGCGGTAACCGGGATGCCCAGTCCCATGATCAAAAAGATCAAAATCAAATCAAAAATAATTACAAACAAAACTCCCCCAGGTTTGATGTTAGTTGGAGGCACCCGTTTTTTCGGGCAAGCCATGGATTGATGAATGTTGGTGGAGGGGGAGTAAAATCTTTACCATTCTGTTTGGGAACCGCCTATAATGTATGTAGTATGGAAGATATTCAGAACTCTTGGTTGTTTTGTTGACAATGAGATCATACCTCTCAAAATTATTTATCTCTATTTCAAAATCGAGCTCTGGCACCTTTGCGAATCTCTGCTTCCCTCTGCGAAGGGCCTATCTTTTACTTTATGCAAGAGTCAAGGTGATCTTCACCTTTCCCTTTTTCATTTTATCCTTTGGCAAGCACTTTGTGTTGGGGTGATCCTGATATATATATCCAATTGGATGTAAGTTAGCATGAACTATTATTGTTGACATCACCCAAAGGTGAATATGTTTGGAGGCAACACTGTAAGCCCCTATCTTTCTCTGTGTTCGATTAAAACTTTGGACCCATTAATATCATGTGAGTGTTAGCAATTGTAGAAGACTATATGATAGTTGAGTATGTGAAGTTTGCTAAATCAAAGCTCTGACATAGACTCTTCCTGAAAGTAAGATGAATTGCAATTGTTTGATGACTAAGAATGAAGTTTGCTAGTTTTCAAGAAAGTTTATGGTCTATGCTTTAACATGTGAATTGCTTGTTACTAGTTCGTGAAAAGTTTTATGAGATGAACTACTGTTATGACATATAATGATGCTAGTAAAGGTGATTGAAATTTTCATTGATCAAACTTGTGCACCTCTAGCATTCACACTTTATAAATTCTTTCTTTATCATTTACCTACTCGAGGACGAGTAGGAATTAAGCTTGGGGATGCTGATACGTCTCCAACGTATCTATAATTTACGAAGCATTCATGCTATTTTATTATCTGTTTTGAATGATTATGGGCTTTATTATACACTTTTATATTACTTTTGGGATTAACCTATTAACCGGAGGCCCAGCCCATATTGCTGTTTTATTGCCCGTTTTAGTATTTCAAAGAAAAGGAATATCAAACGAAGTCCAAACAGAATGAAACCTTTGGCAAAGTTATTTTTGGGAAGAATATCATCCTGGAGACTTGGAGTTTACGTCAGAAGATCCTCGAGGAGGCCAGGAGATAGGCCCCCCTACTGGGCGCGCCCCCTGTCTCGTGGGCCCCTCGAGCACCTCCCGATCGACTTCTTTCGCCTATATAAGCCTATGTACCCTAAAAACATCGAATATCAAGATAGATCGGGAGTTCGCCGCCGCAAGCCTCTGTAGCCACCAAAAACCTCTCGAGAGCCCGTTCCGGCACCCTGCCGGAGGGGGATCCTTCACCGGTGGCCATCTTCATCATCCCGGCGCTCTCCATGACGAGGAGGGAGTAGTTCACCCTCGAGGCTGAGGGTATGTACCAGTAGCTATGTGTTTTATCTCTCCCTCTCGTGTTCTCTCTCATGTTCCCTCTATGGCACGATCTTGATGTATCCCGAGCTTTGCTATTATAGTTGGATCTTATGATGTTTCTCCCCCTCTACTCTCTTGTGATGAATTGAGTTTTACCTTTGAAGTTATCTTATCGATTGAGTCTTTTATGAGTACACTTGATGTATGTCTTGTCGTGCTTATCTGTAGTGACAATGGGATATCATGTGCCACTTGATGTATGTTTTGGTAACCAACTTGCGGTTTCCGCCCATGAACCTATGCATAGGGGTTGGCACACGTTCTTGACTCTCCGGTAGAAACTTTGGGGTCCTCTTTGAAGTACTTTGTGTTGGTTGAATAGATGAATCTGAGATTGTGTGAAGCTTATCGTATAATCATGCCCACAGATACTTGAGGTGAAAATGGAGTATCTAGGTGACATTAGGGTTTTGGTTCATTTGTGTCTTAAGGTGTTATTCTAGTACGAACTCTTGAATAGATTGATCTGAAAGAATAACTTTGAGGTGGTTTCGTACCCTACCATAATCTCTTTGTTTGTTCTCTGCTATTAGTGTCTCTAGAGTGACTCTTTGTTGCATGTTGAGGGATTGTTATATGATGTATCTATGTTATTATTGTTGAGAGAACTTGCACTAGTGAAAGTATGAACCCTAGGCCTTGTTTCCTACCATTGCAATACCGTTTACGCTCACTTTTACCACTTGTTACCTTGCTGTTTTTATAATTTCAGATTACAAGTACCTTTATCTACCATCTATATTGCACCTGTATCACCATCTCTTCGCCGAACTAGTGCACCTATACAATTTACCATTGTATTGGGTGTGTTGCGGACACAAGAGACTCTTTGTTATTTGGTTGCAGGGTTGTTTGAGAGAGACCATCTTCATCCTATGCCTCCTACGGATTGATAAACCTTAGGTCATCCACTTGAGGGAAATTTGCTACTGTCCTACAAACATGTGCACTTGCAGGCCCAACAACGTCTACAAGAAGAAGGTTGTGTAGTAGACATCATGCATTACAACAAAATGTCTAGCACCTGCAAAATAAGAGGAAGCGGCCCTCACTACAACATTCGGGATTCTCCCTCTCTAATATTTTGATCGTATATTGTGGACAGTCCCTCACCAATTTGTTGACCGTCGGTGATGGTCGCCGTTGTTGTCAAAACCGGCAGACCTTGGGGTAGGGGGTCCCGAGCTGTGGATCTAGGATCGATGGGGAACAAGGGACAACAAACACAATGTTTACCTAGGTTCAGGCCCTCTCGAAGAGGTAATATACTACGTCCTGCTTGATTATATCGGATGTATGATATAGTTAATAGAGTAGGTCTACCTCAAGATCAGCATGAGCTAAACCCTAAGGTGATGAGATGATGAATGTGTCTCCTAAAGACAACAACCCTCGGTTTATATAGACACTGATAGGGTTAGGGTTACCGGAGATAGATTGCAACAAGGGATAAAGAGATCCTTCTTATCCTTGACTTGGAGGGCACACCACGGCTTCATAAATCTCCCGTTGCTATACGGCTTCACCAGTCCGGCCCATATTGATGGGCCGACACCTTGAGGAACACTTAGTCCGTAACTCCCTTAGTAGCCCCCAAACTTGCCTCCAACGCCAAGGCTTGTATCCGGCGTCCGCTCACTCAATAGTATCCGGCTTGCGAGGCGAGTTCTTCAACGTGCCTTGTTCATATTCGGAGCCAAATGATGTCCGGAATCTGAAACGGTATTTTTACTTAACAACAAAGGCAATAAAAAACTGTTTAGGACTAAATAGTGCCTAAATCTGACAACCTTTTCTCTTTCAACGAAGAGTCACGTCCGGTCATAACGCCAAGCGGTTAGTATTTCTCGGAGCGCGGCTCGGGGCCCACCCACGTTTGACATGTCTTATCAAGGTGGGGATCATGCCCCGCTTTTCAGGCGATATGATCAATGATTTCGATTCCCCTTCCGCACATAACGTCGCGAGTGTATCGAGAAGTGGAGAAGCCAACGACGTGAAAAAAGGGAGATCCTTGCCTATCAATAACCTATAAAGGGGGAGATATAATAGTCAACATCCCACGCCTTCTTCCACCTTCAGCTCACGCAAATTCTCAGAGCCCCAACGCCCATTTTCTCTGCATCCAAAGCAAATCCCACCCCGTCTCCTTCGACCATGGTCGGATCCAGCGCTAACGGGAAGTGGGAGGCCTCCATCGTCACCAACGGGGATATCCTGAAGCTGAAGGAGGCCGGTTATTTGTCGGCCAACATTGCCCATCGGGCCCCCGAAGAGTGCCAGATGATCCCCACGCCCAAGCCAGGCGAAGGGGTCGTATTCCTTCCCCATTTACTTAGGGGGCTCGGATTTCCTCTGCATCCCTTCATAAGGGGATTGATGTTCTTTTACGGGCTAGATTTTCATGATCCAGCCCCCAACTCTCTTCTCCACATCTCGACTTTCATCATCATCTGTGAAGTGCTCCTTCGAGTCCGGCCGCACTTTGGTTTGTGGCTGAAGGTGTTCAACGTCAAGCCCAAAGTGCTCGGACGCGAGCACGCAGACTGTGGTGGGGCCATGATTTGTAAACTGACGCGGGTCCAGTGGCTGGAGGGCAACTTTATCGACACTGTTAGAATGTGGCAAAAGGGGTGGTTTCATATCACCGAACCAAGGGATGTCGCCTGGGGAACGACTCCCGCATTCAGATCTGGACCCCCTACCAGACGGCCTCGTGGACCAACAAGAGCCCGGACTGGTGTATGTTGCCCATACGAAGGCATTGCAGAAGCGCGTTGTCAACATAATGGAGACATGCATGAAGCTGGTCGATGCAGTCCAGATCATGCTCCACCGCCGGCTCCTTCCATGCAAGGAAAGGGCCAAGCCAATGTGGGAGTATGAGCCCGAGGACCCGGCCACCGTGCAACACCTCTTCGGCACGACCCATGACACGATATGGGGTAATCTATTCAAGCCCCAGAAGGAGTGGTGATGTCTACTATGCAACTTTATTCTTGTAGACACGTGTTGGGCCTCCAAGCGCAGAGTATTGTAGGACAGTAGCAATTTTCCCTCAAGTGGATGACCTAAGGTTTATCAATCCATGGGAGGCGTAGGATGAAGATGGTCTCTCTCAAACAACCCTGCAACCAAATAATAAAAAGTCTCTTGTGTCTCCAACACACCCAATACAGTGGCAAATTGTATAGGTGCACTAGTTCGGCGAACAGATGATGATAAAAGTGTAGTATGGATAGTAGATATTGATTTTTGTAATAGGAACAATAAAAGACAGCAAGGTAGCAATTGATAAAACGGAGCACAACGATATTGCAATGCTTGAAAATGAGGCCTAGGGTCCGTACTTTCGCTAGTGCAATCTCTCAACAATGCCAATATAATTGGATCACATAACCATCCCTCAACGTGCAATGAAGATTCACTCCGAAGTCCTTATCTAGCGGAGAACATAAGAAGAAATTGTTTGTAGGGTACGAAACCACATCAAAGCTATTCTTTCCATTCGATCTATTCAAGAGTTCGTACTAAAATAACACAAAGCTACTCTTTTCGTTCGATCTATCCTAGAGTTCGTACTTAAAATAACACCAAACCTAATTCAGATTCATAATACTCAATCCAAGATAAAGAACCTCAAAGAGTGCCCCATGATTTCTACCGGAGAAACAAAGACAAGAACATGCATCAACCCCTATGCATAGATTACCCCAATGTCACCTCGAGAATCCGCGAGTTGAGTGCCAAAACATATATCAAGTGAATCAATATGATACCCCATTGTCACCACGAGTATTCATTTGCAAGACATATATCAAGTTCTCTCAAATCCATAAAAGTATTCAATCCGATAAAACGAAATCTCGAAGGGAAAACTCAATTCATCACAAGATAGAGAGGGGAAAACACCGTATGATCTGACTATATTAACAAAGCCCATGATACATTAAGATCGTGACATCTCAAGAACACGAGAGAGAGAGAGAGAGAGATTAAACACATAGCTACTGGTACAAACCCTTAGCCCCGAGGGTGGACTACTCCCTCCTCATCATGGTGGCCGCCATGATGATGAAGATGGCCACCGGTGATGATCTCCCCCTCCGGCAGGGTGCCCGAACGGGCTCTAGATTGGTTTTTGGTGGCTACATAGACTTGGGGTGGCGGAACTTCTCATCTAGGTTCTCCCTGAGGGTTTTTGGAATATTTGATAATTTATAGGGCGAAGAGGGGGTGCGGGAGGCCACCGAGGTGGGCACAACCCACCGGGGCGCGCCTGGGGGCCCAGGCGCGCCCTGGTGGGTTGTGCCCCCCTTGGGGCACCCCACAGGTGCTGCTCTAGCACATTGGTGGTCTTCTGGTCCATAAAAAAATCCACAAAATGTTTCGCGGTATTTGGACTGCGTTTGATATTGATCCCCTGCGATGTAAAAAACAAGCAAAAAACAACAACTGGCACTGGGTCAATGGGTTAGTCCCAAAATATGATATAAAGTTGCTATAAAATGATTGTAAAACATCCAAGAATGATAATATAGCAGCATGAATACTTCATAAATTATAGATATGTTGGAGACGTATCAGCATCCCCAAGCTTAATTCCTACTCGTCCTCGAGTAGGTAAATGATAAAAGAAATAATTTATGAAGTATGAATGCTAGCAAAGTGCATAATTTTGATCAATGATAATTTCAATCACTTTTCCTAGCATCATAACAGCAACTCTTTAACATAAAACTTTTCATGTTAAAGTAGCAACCAATTCACATGTTAAGGTTCAAACAACGAATTCTCTTAAAACTCAACAACCTATATTCTTAGTCACCAAACAATTGCAATTCAACTTACTCAACATGGTCTAAGTAAGAGCTCAACATACACAACCATCATATAGTCCTCTATGATTGCTAACACTCACCGCATACACATAAGCAAAGTGTTTCAACCGGACACACAGAAAGATAGGGGCTTATAATTTCGCCTCCCAACGTATTCACCTCAATGGTGATATCAACAATAATAACTCATGCTACCCATATCCAACTAGATATATGTGCCTAGATCTTTCCTCACTACATGATACTTGCCAAAAGAGAAAAATAAAAAGGAATAGAGAGAAAAACTTTGACTCTTGCATGAAAGTAAATACATAAAAGTAAAAATAGGCCCTTCTCTTAGGGAAGCATAGGTTGCCATGCACTTATTTGTTTGTATGCTCAACCCCTTAGTGCAAAAGAACGTCACATTATATTGCCCCTTGTGATGGCAACCTTTATTATGCAATATATCGCTTTTATTCTTTACCATCACAAGTTCGTACAACACTCGATTTTCTCTTACACTAAATGATCTCACACTTTTAGAAGCATTTTTTATTGCCTTATTGCACCGATGACAACTTACTTGGAGGATCTTACTCAATCCTTAGGTAGGTATGGTGGACTCTCAAAACAAGATTTGGGTTTAAGGGTTTTTTGGATGGACAAGTTGTATCTCTACTTGGTGCGGAATTTTTGGCTAGCTAAGATAGGGGGCAAACACCACATGTTGAAGGATCTATGACAATATAAGTTCTATGTGAATATGAAGAAACATAAATCATTACGTTGTCTTCCTTGTCCAATGCCAACAATTTTGGCATAATATATTTTGATGGGGGCTCACAATCACAAAAGATTTCCAAGATAGTGTATTTGCATGTTAAAGTTCTCTTCCTTCTAATCATTCATGAATTGCCTGTATGACCAATATTGTGATTGTCAAGCTTCAAAAGATTTCCCTTTCTAAACCCAATGTGAAGCTACCACTAGGCATGATATGAACATACAATTTCAACTTCATGATATTCAATTCATTCAACAATTTACTCATAGGATATAAGTGAAGCACAAGAGTAAATGACAAGCTACTCCAAATATAAGTGAAGATCAAGCGAGTAGTTAAGCAAATGGTTAGCCAATTGTGGACTCTCTCTAATTTAAAAACTTTTATATCTAAGTATTTTCTATAAACACCAAGCAAAACAAAATAAAATGACATTCCAAGCATAGCACAACTCATGTGAAGAAGCAAAAACTTAGGCTCAACTGATACTAACCAATAATTGTTGAAGAACAAAGGTGGGATGCCTACCGGGGCATCCCAAAGCTTAGATGCTTGAGATTCTTTGGAATATTATCTTGGTATGCCTTGGGAATCCCAAAGATTGAGCTCTTGTGTCTCATTAACACCTCTCATATCATGGTTCCCCGAAATCTCAAAAACTTCATCCACACAAAACTCAACAAGAACTCGTGAGATAAGTTAGTATAAATCAATACAAACCTTATCATTCTCTACTGTAGCAAATCACTAAAATTATAATTCAACATTGCATACTAAATGCCTCTGCATATTTAATACTCCTATCCTCAAATAGAATCATTAAACAAGCAAACATATGCAAACAATGCAACCATAACAGTAATCTGCCAAAACAGTGCAGTCTGTAAAGAATGCAAGATTCATCATACTTCCCTAACTCCAACAATTCTGAAAAATTACTAAACTGTAGAAAATTTATTATTGCTTACTATGCAAAAAGTTTCAACATTTTATCACATTATGACTTTTCTCGGGAATTTTTGCAACAGCGATAAACTTTCTGTTTTGAAACAACAACATGTAGACTTGCAAAATAAGCATGGTAAAGGTTGTCCTTGAAATTTTTATTGAAAAGAAAGATGAAAAACATTATTCTAAATAACAGCAAGCAAATACTAACAAAATAAATGACGCTCCAAGTAAAACTCATATCATGTGATGAATGAAAACATAGCTCCAAGTGAGGTTACCGATAATGTTGAAGACGAAAGAGGGGATGCCTTCCGCGGCATCCCCAAGCTTAGTTTCTTAGTATAGCAAACATTATTATCATATTCCTCAAAGCAAGTGCCAAAAATATTTTCAAGATCATAAAACACACCATTGTCTTCCCAAGCATAATTATTACAACAAGTATTAGGCATCACAAAATCATACTCAATATCATCATCCTCCATCAACATATTTGATTCACTTTCATGAGGCACAATGGTGATAGGAGCAATATTACTTGGGAGAGTACCTTTTTACCTCTACCTTTTCTTCTTTTCTTTTTCTTCTTCACCACCTCACATGTGGGTTTAATCAATTTTTTGAGCTTCTTGTTGAAGAGATTGTTTGGATAGGAAGCTCCTCCCCGTTGCCTGATTCATCATAATAAACACTAGGAGGGTATTGGGAAATATTTTCCCTTTCATTAGTACTCTCTTCATACTCTATTTGTTTTCTTGTCTTTAGATAGTTGGCAATAAAAGGATTCTCAACACAATTTACTGCACAAAACATATGAATTTCCTCTATATCAAAATCAAGAAATCTATTGAGATTAAATTTTGGAATACCCTTAGTTAAATGTTTAATTTCTTCATACCCCAAAAGAAGACTAAGCTCTTTATGATGCTCAAGGGTAATCAAGTTATCACATTTTTTGGACATGATTTGATAATGAAACAAATAACATTGGAGATTTAAATGATCATGTTCATTGCAAAGATCGCAAGGATGGCGAAAAAATTAAATCTTTCCGCACAATCATCTAGCCTCTCTTGCAACTTTTTCGTTTCTAAATATTTATGCTTTTTACAAAATCTATCTTACCTTTTTGGTGTGTGTGTGTGTGTGTGTGTGCACTCCAAATTCACTCAGCAAAAATTGACATTCTTATAGGAGACATCAGTATCATGACCGATGCAATCATCAATAACATCATGGATATTCAAAGAATTCATACTAACAACATTGCAACCATGCTCATCATTCAAATATTGTATGCCAAACATTTTATTGACTTCTTCTTCTAACAATTGAGCACAATTTTCTGATCCATCATTTTCAAGAAAGATATTATAAAGGTGATCAATAATATGATGCAACCTCAATTCTATTTGTTTGTAGTTTTCTTTTATAAACCAAACTAGTGATAAAACAAGAAACTAAAAGATTCGATTGCAAGATCTAAAGATATACCTTCAAGCACTCACCTCCTCGGCAACGGCGCTAGAAAAGAGCTTTGTTGACGGGGCATGAGTGCCGCTTACCTAACCTCCCCACCAACGACGCCAGAAAAGAGCTTGATATCTACTACACAACTTTATCCTTGTAGACACGCGTTGGGCCTCCAAGCACAGAGTTTTGTAGGACAGTCGAAATTTTCCCTCAAGTGGATGACCTAAGGTATGTCAATCCGTGGGAGGCGTAGGATGGTGATGGTCTCCCTCAAACAACCCTGCAACCAAATAATAAAAAGTCTCTTGTGTCCCCAACACACCCAATACAATGGAAAATTGTATAGGTGCACTAGTTCATTGAAGAGATGATGATAAAAGTGTAGTATGGATAGTAGATATTGATTTTTGTAGTAGGAACAATAAAAAACAGCAAGGTAGCAATTGATAAAACGGAGCACAACGATATTGCAATGCTTGAAAATGAGGCCTAGGGTTCGTACTTTCGCTAGTGCAATCTCTCAACAATGCTAACATAATTGGATCACATAACCATCCCTCAACGTGCAACAAAGAATCACTCCGAAGTTCTTATCTAGCGGAGAACATAAGAAGAAATTGTTTGTAGGGTACGAAACCACCTCAAAGCTATTCTTTCCGTTCGATCTATTCAAGAGTTCGTACTAAAATAACACAAAGCTATTCTTTCTGTTCGATCTATCCTAGAGTTCGTACTTAAAATAACACCAAACGTAATTCAGATTCATAATACTCAACCCAACATAAAGAACCTCAAAGAGTGCCCCAAGACTTCTACCGGAGAAACAAAGACAAGAACATGCATAAACCGCTATGTGTAAATTACCCCAATGTCACCTCCGGAATCCGCGAGTTGAGTGCCAAAACATATATCAAGTGAATCAATATGATACCCCATTGTCACCACAAGTATTCATCTGTAAGACATATATCAAGTGCTCTCAATTCCATAAAAGTATTCAATCCGATAAAACGAAATCTCGAAGGGAAAACACAATTCATCACAAGATAGAGAGGGGAAAACGCCATATGATCTGACTATATTAAGAAAGCCCGCAATACATTAAGATCGTGACATATCAAGAACACGAGAGAGAGAGAGATAGATAGATAGAGAGAGAGATTAAACACTGGTACAAACCCTCAGCCCCGAGGGTGGACTACTCTCTCCTCATCGTGGTGGCCGCCGAGATGATGAAGAGGGCCACCGGTGATGATCTCCCCCTCCGGCAGGGTGTCGGAATGGGCTCCCAATTGGATTTTCGTGGCTACAGAGACTTTCGGCGGCAGGACTTTTGATCTAGGTTCTCCATGAGGGTTTTTGGAATATTTGAGAATTTATAGGGCGAATAGGGGGTGCGGGAGGGCACGGAGGTGGGCACAACCCATCGGGGCGCGCCTGGGGGCCCAGGCGTACCCTGGTGGGTTGTGCCCCCCTCGGGGCACACCCCAGGTGCTGCTCTGGCCCATTGGTGGTATTCTGGTCCATAAAAATTCCACAAAAGTTTCGCGGTGTCTGGACTCCGTTTGATATTGATTTCTTGCGATGTAAAAAGCAAGCAAAAAACAGCAACTGGCACTGGGCACAGGGTCAATAGGTTAGTCCCAAAAAATGATATTGCTACAAAATGATTGTAAAACATCCAAGAATGATAATATAGCAGCATGAATACTTCATAAATTATAGATACGTTGGAGATGTATAAAGTGGCCAGTTGAAGGGAAGGACATCGGCCTCGACGCCGCGACCCCCCCCCCCCCAAGGAGGTGAGCAGCATTTATCTTCAACATGTATCTGGATATTCACACCGCATACGATTCAACCTGAACCTCTATGCGGATTTAGCAGGGCTGGCTCGCCAAGGCCGAGAAGATCAGCGGCCTAGTGCCGCTACCAGAAGAGCCCCAATCAGAGCAGCTAGAACAGCTACTTGTCGTGGTGCCTTATAGGGCGCCCGACAAGAAGGGCAAGAAGAAGGAGGTATTGGAGGCCAGGAAGGGCCTCCATCGCAAAGCTCGTCCGGACAATTGGTCCAGAGAAACTAAGACCCCGTCCGCACAGGACGGGGAGAAGGAGGAAAGTGCCTCCACGCACTCCAAGAAGAGGTCAAGGAGGTTCAGGCCCCTCAAGCTCTGAAGAGGCGGTGTCAGCCCAAGCTGGTCCTGCCCGACAGCTCGGACGAGGAGTTCGAAGCATCTGAGGTGCTCTCACGGAAGGAAACCAGGGTTAAGTTCCCTGCAACCAGGTACACATTATGGCATTTTCCATCGTCTTATTCGGTAGTGGTCCTTGGTCGATTGTGGATTGATTGTTTTTGGTGGTGCAGCCCACAGCGTGGCCACCCCGCTGAGGAGACCTTGGAGGGGACGTCCCGACCCGCTGAACTAGCGGACAGTGGCTCACGCTCCTCACCTCCGCCGATCCCCGAAGAGATTGGGAAGGTGTTGTCGCAATGGAATTCCCCTCCTCTAAACATAGAAGGGTGGTCGACACCGTAATTGCCGAGGTTAACACCTCGGTCACCGAGGACCAGGAGGGCGCGCCCCTCCTAGCTGATATGGGGAAGGAGTCCAGACCATCCGGACCCCATCAGCCGTCTGTTCCCGAGCCCCCGAGACCCTCGATCGTGCAAGTTACTTCTTCTAGTGGGGAAGGGGTTGGGAAGCCAACACCAGCGCCGAACACCTCTGGACGGGCGGCAGCAGGCTGGCCAAACGCGCTGAAGGAGTTGGTGAACAACTCCATCATTATTAACGGGCACCACGCTCTCATGAGTGCGGTCATGCAAGGTGTTCGGTCCATCCAATCTGGACTGGACGACACCGTCCAAGGCCTTCTAACAGGCTTTGAGGTAAGTCAAGTAACGCTCTTTTCTTATAAAGCGGTGGTAATCTTTAAGTTGGGTAGGCCGCATATATAACAGCCCCCGAGACTCTACAAGGACTTCGAAGAAGCTTGCAGAGGATCGAATTCAGTAAGCCGATTAATAATATCGACATGTCCCCTACTGAAGCAGGCATCTTCCCTGGCTCCGGCTGCTAATGCCGTGGCATTGGAGGAGATGGATAGGAAGCTCAAGCTTTCCGATAAAGAGCTTGACCTTGTCAACAAGCGGCTTGACGAGGCACAAGGTAAGCCCTTTGATGTATTTTGTTGGTGCCAGATATTGACGATCTGGGCTATGCACTAATCCTTTACCGTGATAATCTTGCAGCTGCCACCACCGACGTCGAGGGCTTGAGAGAGGACCTGAAGAAAGCCGAGGCCGAGGCGGCCGCAAAGAAAACAGCCGCTGACAAGGTGGTGGCCGAGCTTGAGAAGGCCAAGTCCGCTGATGATCAACACGAGGCTAGAGTAGCTGAAGTCCAAGTGGAGCTCCAGGATGCCGCCAAGATGCTGGAGGCCCTTGAGAAGGAGCAAGAGGAGTGATCCTCCTGGCTGTCCAAGGCGGGGAAGGAGCTCCAGGATGCAAGGACCGACACGCGAGATGTCCGGGAAGGGCTCTGTCAAGTTGGGAAAATTGCAAATGGTAAGAAATATTTACTGCAGAGTGTGTCCTGAGGCAATAGATTCGCCCTACTGACGCGGGTGTGGCGCTCCGCAGGCGTCTTCACCGAACTTCCGAAGAATGTTGCGGCAGCAGCAAAGCACTATGATACTCTCAAGGAGGACTCCACGCAGCGGCTCTTCTGGTCACAATTTTTGGATTCCGAGCACCCTCCCCTCCTTAGTAATCAAATGAAGCAGCTGATGGAGATGCATCGGATGTCCGAGCTAGCTGTGAAGAACCTTTGAGTCAGTCTGTGGCCCGCCGAACCCATTCCGAACACTTTTGCCCTTGTTTTCGACTCTAATTTGCATGATTTGAATGAAACTAACCCGGACTGACGTTGTTTTCAGCAAAATTGCCATGATGTTATTTTTGTGGAGAAATAAAAGTTCTTGGATTGACCTGGAAATTTACGGAGAATGTTTTTGGAATTAATAAAAAATATTGGCAAAAGAATCAACCAGAGGGGACCCACCAAGTGACCACAAGGGTGGGTCACGCCCTACCCCCCTAGGCACGCCCCCTGGCTTGTGGGTCCCACAAAGCTCCACCGACCTCAACTCCAACTCCATATATTCACTTTGCGGAGAAAAAAATCAGAGAGAAGGATTCAACGCATTTTAAAATACGGAGCCGCCGCCACCTCCTGTTCTTCATCGGGAGGGCTGATCTGGAGTCCGTTCGGGGCTCCGGAGAGGGGGACCCGTTGCTATCTTCATCACCAACCTTCCTCCATCACCAATTTCATGATGCTCACCGCCGTGTGTGAGTAATTCCATCATAGGCTTGCTGGACGGTGATGGATTGGATGAGATTTATCATGTAATCGAGTTAGTTTTTGTTAGGGTTTGATCCCTAGTATCCACTATGTTCTGAGATTGATCTTGCTATAACTTTGCTATGCTTAATGTTTGTCACTAGGGCCCGAGTGCCATGATTTCAGATCTGAACCTATTATGTTTTCATGAATATATTTGTGTTCTTGATCCTGTCTTGCAAGTTGTAGACACCTATTATGAGTTACGATCCGCATACCCCAAGGTGACAATAATTGGTATTATTCCGGTGATTACCGTAGTTTGAGGAGTTCATGTGTTAACTAAGTGCTAATGCTTTGGTCCGGTTCTCTAAAGGAGGCCTTAATATCCCTTAGTTTCCATTAGGGCCCCGCTACCACGGGAGGGTAGGACAAAAGATGGCATGCAAGCTCTTTTTCATAAGCACGTATGACTATATTCAGAATACATACCTACATTATATTGATGAATTGGAGCTAGTTCTATGTCACCCTAGGTTATAACTGCTGCATGATGAATGCCATTCGACATAATTATCCATCACTGATCCATTGCCTATGAGATTTTCACATATTGATCTTTGCTACATTACTTTGTCGTTGCCATTGTTACAATTGCTAGAAAACTGCTACTGTTACTTTTGCCACCGTTACCGTTACTTCCATACTACTTTGCTACTAAATACTTTGCTGCAGATATTAAGTCTTTCAGGTGTGGTTGAATTGACAACTCAACTACTAATACTTGAGAAGATTCTTTGGCTCCCCTTGTGTCGAATCAATAAATTTGGGTTGAATACTCTACCCCCGAAAAATTTTGTGATCCCCTATACTTATGGGTTATCAAGATCTTTTTCTGGCGCCGTTGCCGGGGAGTATAGCACTAATCTCTGAGTCACTTGGGATTTATATCTGTTGATTACTATGAAGAATTTGAAAAATACCAAAACCAAGATCTATCCCTCTACTGCGAGGGGAGGTAAGGAACTTCCATCTAGCTCTGCTCTTGATTCACCTTCTTCTTTGAGTAAGCTTGCGACACCTACATCTACTATTGATTCTGATATGTCGCATGTTATTGATGATGCTACTTCTACTATGAATGATGCTTATTATGCTACTACTTTGCTTGATAAAACTGTGCCACTGGGTGAATTACTTGATGAATATCTTGCTAGTGTTAGAACTCTTGATTATTCTGAAGATGATGATATCTGTGAAACTGATGAAATTGTTGAAACTGGAAACTTTGAAACACCTGATAAGCCTATCTCTCCTTGATATGAACTTCCTATTATGCCTGAGGGTTATGTTAGGATGGAGAGGTAGCTAGGGACTTTCTTGCTTGTAAGGATAGAGATGATCTTACGAAATTATCATGCAAGTGGAAAGAAAAATCTTTGAATGCTAGAATGCAATATGATCCTAAGTTTGCTACTTCACCCATCTTTGTTACCGATAAGGATTATGAATTCACTGTCAATCCTGAGTTAATAACTTTGGTTCAATCTGATCCTTTCCATCATTATGAATCTGAAACTGTTGTGGCACATCTTACTAAATTGAATGATATAGCCACCCTATTTGCTCATGAGGGAAAAAATTGCTATTACTATATTCTTAAGTTATTTCCCTTCTTGTTAAAGGGTGATGCTAAGTTATGGTTTAATTCTCTTGCTCTTGGTTGTGTGCGTAGTCCCCAGGATATGATTTATTACTTCACTGAAAAATATTTCCCTGGTCATAAGAAACAAGCTGCTTTGAAGGAAATATTTAACTTTGTGCAAATTGAAGAAGAGAGTCTCCCACAAGCTTGGGGGAGGCTTCTCCAAGTACTTAATGCTTTGCTTGATCATCCTCTCAAGAAAAATTAAATATTTGATATCTTTTATAATGGACTAGCCGATGCTTTAGGGACCACCTAGATAGTTGTGCTGGTTGTGTTTTCAGTGAACGAACTGTTGAGCAAGTTGGATTGTTATTAAATAATGTATTGATAAATGATAATGATTGGACTCTTCCTGAACCACCTTCTAAGCCAACTCCGAAGAAAAGAGGTATTCTATCTCTCAGTCCTGAAGATATGCAAGAGGCAAATAAATCTATGAAAGAAAAAGGTATTAAAGCTGAAGATGTTAAGAATTTACCGCCTATTGAAGAAATACATGGTGTTGATAACCCGAAACAGGTAGTAGAGGTAAATTCTCTCTATAGATTTGATAAATATGACATTCCTTATAATAAATTTTCTAGCCAATGCCTGGATGAATTTGATAACTTTATTGTTAAACCAAGATAATTCAGTGGTTATGTTGGTAGACAATTGAAACGTAATGCTGACATGCGTGACTGCTTGGTTGATTACATCAGTAGAACTGTTAGTGATCTTAAGATTATTAGTAAGCATGCTTCCATGGTTAAAACTCAAGTAGAAAAAGTACTTAAGGCACATGATGATTTGCTCAATGAGTTGAATAGTAAGAACAATGATAATGTTGTTAGGGTTATGACTAGAAGTGGTATAATGACTCGGGAACCTATGTATCCTGAAGTCCACCCTAAGAGAGTTGAGCAAGATCATCAGAGAATTAATACTGATGCACCTAGTCCTCCTAGCAATAAAAAGAAAAAGGAAATTGATAGGACTTTGCATGCTTGTAGTGAACCTATTATAGATACACCTGAGAATCCCAATGATATTTCTATTTCTGATGCTGAAACACAATCTAGTGATGAACATGGACCTAGTGATGATGTTCATGTTGATGCTCAGCCTAGTAATGATAATGATGTGGAAATTGAACCTGCTGTTGATCTTGATAACCCACAATCAAAGAATCAACGTTATGATAAGAGAGACTTTGTTGCTAGGAAGCATGGTAAAGAAAGAGAAACATGGTTTCAGAAACCTGTGGCCTTTCCTCCTAAGCCATCTAGAAAAAGGATGATGAGGATTTTGAGCGCTTTGTTGAAATGCTTAGACCTATCTTTTTGTGTATGCTTATGCTTGATATTCTAAAAATGTCTCCTTATGGTAAGTATATGAAAGATATTATTATGAATAAAATAAAGATACAGGAAGCTGAAATTTCCACCATGCTTGCTAATTACACTTTCAAGGGTGGAATACCAAAGAAACAAGGAGATCCAGGAATACCAACTATACCAATGTCCATAAAAAGAAACTATGTCAAAACTGCTTTATGTGGTCTTGGAGCCGGTGTTACTGTTATTCCTTTATCTTTATATCGTAGACTTGATTTCAATAAGTTGACACCAACTGAAATCTCTTTGCAAATGGCTGATAAAACAAGTGCTATACCCATCGGTATTTGTGAGGATGTGCCTATTGTGGTTGCAAACGTTACTATTTTAACGGACTCTGTTATTCATGATATTCCCGAGGATGATAGTATGTCGATCATCCTTGGTAGACCCTTTTTGAATATTGCAGGGGCTGTTATTGATTGCAACAAAGGCAATGCCACTTTTCATGTTAATGGTAATGAGCATATCGTACACTTTCCGAAGAAACAACCTATAGTTCATAGTATCAATTCTATTAGAAAAATTTCAACTATTATTATTGGAGGTTTTGAATTCCCTCTCCCTATAGTCAAAAATAAATATGATATTCTTATTGTTGGGGACATGCATATCCCCATTGAGGTAACCTAGTGTTATTCGAAAATTCTCCGGTTTCATGTTATTCGAAAGAAGTTGGTTAATAAGACTTGATCAACCTTGTTAATGGATTCCTTTAGATGAGCATGAGATGGATGAATTTAGAAAGCACAACCTTTTGTACCTACTTTTTACATTCTGTTATTTAGAATAAATAAAGCAAAAATAGTACTCCCTCCATTCCCTTATACAAGGCAACTATCAAAAATACATTTTACATCAATATAAGGCCACCAACAGTAATTGAGACAAAAATTAATGATGTTTCCTCATACTAGCAACTTTTTAATACTTACATGCATATTGTCATAATGACACTGAGTCACTTTCTTCCCATTCATTTGTTGCATGCTTGTGATGTATTAATGATCCCGGTTAACAAAAAAAAGTTGACTTGCAAAGGAGTCATTAAATTTTATCTTGGTACCGGTAATATGAGTTTGTGGCCTTGTATAAGGGAATGGAGGGATTATTATTTGTCTGTTTTCTGACTTATTCTTGCAATAAAAAATGTCCCAAAAATATAAGTTCTCCAAATGCCCTGAAAATTTAGTATGATTTTTATAGAATATTTTAGAATTTCTGGCACTAAGAATGCACCAGGGGCTGCACCCGTGGACCACAAGGGTGGAGGGCACGCCCTACCCCCCTGGGCGCGCCCCCTTCCTTGTGGGTCCCACGTGGGTCCCCCTCACTTATTCCAGCACCCATCCACTTCATCTTCCTCCAGAAAAAATCATCCCATTGCTCAAACCCGTGTTTTAGTTCATCTTGCTACCATTTTCGGTCTCCTTGTGCAAATCTCCATTTGCAAAACTGTTTCGGGGGATTGTTCTTTGGTATGTGACTCCTCCAATGGTCCGATTAGTTTTTTGTTCTAGTGGTTTATTAATTGCAAATTTTTGCTTCTTAGGTGACCCTGTTCTTGAGCTTGCATGTCAAATTTATATGGTCCAAAGTAGTTTTGATGCATGATATAGGCCCTAGACACTTGTAGGAGTAGTTTCTATCAATCTCGTTGAGTTTGGATCACTTTTATTTTGAGTCACTAAAAATTTTTCAGAGGAAGAAAATGATGACGAGATTGTTAAGAGGCTCTTCAAGTCGGGGTTCTAAAGAAAATGAAAATGAAGAGAAGAAGAAGCCCAAGTACAACCTTCCTCGCACCGCAGAGGTTCGGCCATGTGAATGGCCAAGCGATGCATTTCTAGGGGCGGCCAAAATTTATCACCGACTTCCTCCACGATAAGTGTGACCAAAACCTCCTACTCACTAATACCTTTGTGAAAATTTTCACTTCCTTTATAGGGAAGATCCTCCTATGGTAGAATTTCACTTATATGATGTGCCTAAGAAATTGACTGTTTATGATTTTTGCAATGTTTGCAAAATACCTTATGAGGGCAGCTGTCGGTGTCAAAACCGGTGTATCTCAGGTAGGGGGTCCCGAACTGTGCGTCTAAGGCTAATGGTGACAAGATACTGGGGACACGATGTTTACCCAGGTTTGGGCCCTCTCGATAGAGGTAATACTGAGGGAGTCCTGGATTAGGGGGTGTCCGGATAGCCGGACTACCATCATCAGCCGAACTATCATCGGCCGGACTATCATCATCATCGACCGGACTCCAAGACTATGAAGATACAAGATTGAAGACTTCGTCCCGTGTCCGGATGGGACTTTCCTTGGCGTGGAAGGCAAGCTTGGCGATACAGATACATAGATCTCCTACTATTGTAACCGACTCTATGTAACCCTAGCCCTCTCCGGTGTCTATATAAACCGGATGGCTCTAGTCCGTAGGACACAACAACAACCATTACAATCACACCATAGGCTAGCTTCTAGGGTTTAGCCTCCTTGATCTCGTGGTAGATCCACTCTTGTAAACATCCACAATATCAATATCAATCAAGCAGGACGTAGGGTTTTACCTCCATCAAGAGGGCCCGAACCTGGGTAAAACATCGTGTCCCTTGTCTCCTGTTACCATCCGCCTAGACGCACAGTTCGGGACCCCCTACCCGAGATCCGCCGGTTTTGACACCGGCATTGGTGCTTTCATTGAGAATTCCTCTGTGCCGTCACCGATAGGAAGGATGCCTCTTCCCGTCTTCAAGGACGGCATCTTCGCCGATGGAGCCTTGGCCGCCTGCCAAACTATCCGGCTAGGAGGTTTTCTTATGACCGCCTGTCCGGCCACCGCTTCAACGATGACCTCTCATGTCATCGAGAGCAATCTTCACGTCAACTTGGAATTCGCCGAGCAGTTAGATCCAGCAGACCTCTCGTCTGTAAATGAACTCTTGGATCGGATCGCCGCCCTGGGAGTCGCTACAGACTACAATCGGATCAGGCTTAAAACCGATCTGAGAGAGATTAACTCTCCCCAGGTTACCCACCACGTCACGGTGGTAGAGGAACATCCCGACGATCCTTCTCCCATATTGAAAACTAGTCGTGTCCGGGCTACCGAACCCTCCATGCCGGATTCCCGCGGAGGAGCGGATTCCGATCAAGCACTGAACATAAAGTCAGGCATTGGACCAGACTCGTTGGACAACGTTCCACTTTCCAAGCTTCCAAATTCGGAAACTTCTCGGCCCTTGAGCCTCGAGATGGGAAGGGTCCCGGACTCAATTAGGCCCGCCCGTCCAGATATATGCGATCTATCTCTAATCCGGCAAGAGCCAGCCGAAACAGTACATCATTACTGGGCCAGATTCCTCCTGGTCATGGACCGGATAAAGGACTGCCGAGAGGAAAACGCAATCTCGATATTTTGCAACAATTGCACGGACAGGGGAATCTTGAATGCCGTCAGCCATCGTGAAATCACGCGTTTCACCGACTTGGCATCCATAGTGCGAAAGTAGTGTGCCTTAGAAAGTTTCCGGAAAACTGAAGATAGGTTTTGGGATAATCCGGCCCCGAACATAGCCCCAGTCCGCAACAAAAGGGTGCATTACACTCAGGCACCAAGTACAAGAACCAAAAAACAGAAGCCCCTTAAAGGGAACGGAACCGTACTGGAGGGATGGCTCAGTAAACCCTGTACAATTCACAGTACCAAGGGCGCCACCCGAACACATAGCCTTAGTGCATGTTGGATATTATGGCAGGTGGCCAAAAGTGGCGAGGAGCTTCTAGCCCCGCGAAACCACACCAACAATACCGGTACGGTATCAACCGTCTTCGAGACTTTCGCATCAAACAATATGATAAAACGAACGATGCACAGCCTTGCCGAAGTCTACCAAGTAGCAACAACAAATCCTTGGAGCGACGCGGCCATCACCTTCAACGCCAGCGACGAACCTAAATTCCGAACAGCCCGAGCACCAGCCGCATTGGTCCTCAGTCCAATAGTGGATGGCTTTCGACTTACCAAGGTACTCATGGATGGCGGCAGCGGATTGAACCTCATTTACTAGGAAACTCTTCAAAAATGGAAATAGACTGGAGCCGCATTGAGCGAAGCAGCACAACCTTCAGAGGAATAATCCCTAGCCGGGAAGCACGCTGCACCGGAAAAATCACACTCGATGTGGTGTTCGGCTCGCCGGCAATTACAAGTCCGAAGAAATCACGTTCCAAGTGGCCCCGCTCAGCAGCGGATACCACGCTATATTAGGACGAGAGGCGTTCACAATTTTCCAAGCCGTACCCCATTACGGGTACATGAAGCTCAAAATGCCTGGGCCCGGCGGGATAATCACTCTCGTTAGTGATCCGGACATAGCACTCCGCGCCAAAAATAAAACAGCCGCATTAGCCCTGGAGGCACTATCCGAAGCCCTAGCGGCAGAGGAACTCACCGCGCTGTGCGCTACGGTGCACAGAGACGACGTGATACTCGATAAGAGATCCAAGTCCACCTCCTTTAAACCAGCGGACGAAATTATAAAATTCCAGGTCCACCCAACGGACCCGACAAAGACGGCCTCCATCGGGGCACAGTTGAACCCTGATGTAGACGCCGCGCTGCGAGAATTCCTTCGGGAAAATTGGGACATTTTCGCCTGGCATCCTACAGATATGCCAGGAATCCCCCGCAGGTTGGCAGAGCATAGCCTAAACATCCTAAAAGGGTTCAAGCCAGTCAAACAGGCTCTTCGACGATTTTCCGAACCCAAAAGACAGGCAATGGGAGAAGAACTAGCCAAACTATTAGAAGCCGGATTCATCAGAGATATCAAACATCCGGATTGGCTAGCAAACCTGGTAATGGTAACAAAGAAGGACAGATCCTGGCGCCTATGTGTCGATTTCAAAGACCTAAATAAAGCCTGCCCAAAGGATTTTTCCCCCTCCCCCGCATCGACCAAATCATCGATGCCACTGCAGGGCACGATTCATTGTGCTTCCTGGACGCATACTCCGGCTATCATCAAATCAAGATGGCAGAAGCGGATCAAGCCGCAACGGTGTTCATTACTCCATATGGACCATTCTGCTTCAACACGATGCCCTTTGGACTTAAAAACGCCCGGCGCAACATATCAGCGCATGATTCAGACATGTCTGGCTACCCAGATCGGCAAAACAGTAGAGGCATACGTAGACGACGTAGTCGTCAAAACCAAACACGTCGAAACTCTAGTAGATGACTTGAGGGTCACAGTCGACAACCTCTGAGCATATGACATCAAGCTGAATCTGGAAAAATGCGTTTTTGGTGTACCAGCCGGAAAGCTCTTGGGCTTCATTGTATCCCGTAGAGGAATTGAAGCAAATCCGGCCAAGATCCGAGCCCTATCGCAGTTGGATATTCCAAAAACCTCCAACAGATCCAGAAATTGACTGGATGTGTGGCGGCTCTCAGCCGCTTTATCTCCCGCCTAGGAGAAAAGGCATTGCCCCTCTATCGCCTCCTCAGGCACACTGAACACTTCGAGTGGACGGATGCTGCCACTGCCGGACTCAAAGAAATAAAGGCCATATTGGCAACGAATCCGGTCCTGGCTGCGCCCAACCTGGGCGAACCTATGTTGTTATACATCACGGCAACACATCAAGTAGTAAGCGCGGTGCTCGTCATAGAACGAGAGACAGAAGGGCATAAATTCCCTCTTAAAAAACCAGTGTACTATGTATCCACTGTTTTAACCCCCTGCAAGTCCCGTTACCCGCACTATCAAAAGATAGCGTATGCGGTGTTCATGGCATCCCAGAAGCTCCGACACTACTTTCAAGAGTGTTCGATAACAGTGGCCTCCGAAGTACCCCTAAATGACATTATAAATAACCGCGACGCAACGGGCAGGATTGCAAAGTGGGCCATCGAGCTCTTACCATTCGACATAACTTACAAACCCCGGCGAGCTATAAAGCCGCAAGTTTTGGCTGACTTTGTCACTGAGTGGACTAAAGCCGAACTCCCTAAAGAGTACGGCGCATACTCCAATTGGATTATGCATTTCGACGGCTCCAAAATGTTGGCCGGATTGGGGGCTGGCATCGTACTAACGTCCCCAACCAGGGACAGAGTCCAATACGTACTCCAGATAATGTACACGGACTCCAACAACGCAGCCGAATACGAGGCCCTCTTACATGGCCTACGGATGGCAATCTCCATGGGCATCCAATGCCTAGAGGTGCGCGGGGACTCAAACCTCGCAATATCCCAAGTAAATGGAGACTTTGACGCCAAGGATCCAAAAATGGCAGCCTATCGCAACGCCGTCCTTAAAATGTTAGCTCGGTTCGAAGGACTTGAATTCCACCATGAAGCCAGAGATAATAACCAAGCGGCCGACGTATTGGCACGCATCGGCGCAAAACGTGATGCTGTCCCTCCAAATATCTTCCTGGAACAGCTGTTCAAGCCATCCGTACTATGGGAAGAGGAGTCCGGAAATAACAAACCGGAGGCAGCCGCAGAACAATCTGACATAACCGGCGATCCAGCCGATGAAACAACACCCTCAGCTCACGACATAATGGCAGTAATTGCCCCATGGACAGAGCCGTTCCTAGTCTACTTGCTTAGGCAGGAACTCCCCGAAGACCATAATGAGGCCCGCTGCGTAGTCCGGCGATCTAAAGCCTAGAAGGTCCATGAGGGAGAACTCTATAAGAAAAGCACAACCGGAGTCCTTTAAAGGTGTATCTCCGAAGAGGAAGGGCGAGACCTTCTGGCTGAAATACACACCGGACTAGGTGGACACCACGCCGCAGCCCGGGCCCTTGTAGGAAAGGCATTCCGTACAGGATTTTATTGGCCGACGGCCCGGGCAGATGCTCAGGACTTAGTCCGAAGATGCGTCGGTTGTCAGCTCTTTGCTAATCAGAGCCACATGCCACCCATCGCCCTCAAAACTATACCCATTACCAGGCCGTTCGCGGTCTGGGGGCTTGACATGGTTGGACCACTTAAAGGGGGAACCCACAAGCAAAGGTACCTATTGGTCATGGTGGATAAATTCACCAAATGGATAGAGGCCAAGCCAGTTAAAACGGCAGAGTCCGGACCAGTGATAGACTTTATATCTGGGGTAGTACACCGTTATGGTGTCCCCCACAGCATCATCACCGATAACGGCACGAACTTCACGGCCGATGAGGTTAAATCATGGTGCAAAAATAGGGGCATCAAGCTTGATTACGCTTCAGTCTATCATCCTCAAACCAACGGTCAAGTGGAACGAGCAAATGGTCTAATAATGAGCGACATCAAACCCAGACTAGTGCGGTCCCTTACGAAATCTTACACGCACTGGGTAGAGGAGCTCGACTCCGTACTCTGTGGGCTGCGGACAACGCCTAACCGTACTACCGGATTCACACCATTTTTTATGGTATACGGTGCAGAAGCAGTTTTGCCCTGCGACATAATTCATGACTCACCTCGAGTGCGCATGTACGAAGAAAGAGAAGCTGAGTTGGATCGGCAGGACAGCTTGGACGCATTGGAGGAAGAACGCGACGTCGCCAAGGCTCGTTCCGAATTTTATCAGCAGCAGGCTCGAAGATACCAAAGCAGAGAAGTATGGGCCAAGACTTACAACGTTGGCGAACTGGTTCTACGGCCGCCGGACAAGAAAAAGGACAAGCTCAAGCCCAAATGGGAAGGCCCCTTCATCATCGATAATGTCTTGACCGGCGGAGCGTACTGTCTACGAAATGCGTCGGATAACTGACTCGAGCCGAACCCATGGAACGCAGCCTGCCTCCGAAGATTCTATGCCTAGCGCCGGACTAAGAGTTCGTCCCTTTCCCCCCGTCCAATTTTTTTTTACTTCAGCTGCCTTTTGTTTATCTTTTTCTTCTCAACCCTATTCATCAAAGCCTTAAAAAGCCTACTTGCGCATCATTCGCGCGCAATTGATGTGCTATCCGCACTCATTATACCTGGGGGCTTCTTTACCAGAAGCTTAATTATAAGGGCTTCATGCCCAGCACATGTGTCAAGCCTCCACATGTACCTTTTATTCACCATTATATGCATCGATATGACTTAAGTTTTGGCCAAGTTGGGTTGCCTGGCTCCTGTGCTTACCCCTATGTTCCCGATTGTTCGGCTAGGAGGTAAAGGGAGCACCTCTGCGATTGTTACTGCCGGGTCAGCCGGATGTGTACCTCAGACTGGGTGAAGCCGAAAGCTAGCGTTCTTAAGGGAATATTCGGTCGGTGACTTAAAAGATGGTTTTTTATCCACTTATTTATCTGCCCCAGATGTTTTTCTGCTTTTTTCGCAGTCCGGACAAGCACTTTAGGGCAAGCCACCCCCTGAGGAAAGGAACCCTTAACGGAACTATTCTCCCTGGAAGATGTTTCTTACTACCCATGTAATATAACATAACTAGTTGGGCACTTGTCTGATAAAGCACTAATGACCCCTACGCCTGGTCTCCGTGCATTCCCCGGTTGTTTCATAGCCGAGAAGGTATTCGGACACACTCCGGACTCTAGGGTCCCGAGGTCGAAGCGAAAAGGTCGGCAAAGACAAACGATCTACAATCCGGCTAGAAGGCATTTTATATGTCATTTTAATACATTGTCAAATCGACTGATTGTATTCTTCCTCAATCCCGTCTAACAGGTTGTCTAATTTACAGTCCTGTTGGGAAAATTTAGCAGCCAACTCTACTTGGCCGTATACTAAACTCACAGGGATCTCCTTCCCATCGGGCCCAGGTCCGACTTCGGCCATGTGGTTGGGATCCGCCTTCTTGTACCGCGTCTTTACCATGGCCCAGGCCTCCCTGGCACCTTGGCGGCAGGCCGAAATCTTCCATAAATGGAAGCGCTGCCGCACTCCCTGAAGCTTCTCTGCAAGCTCCCCAAGACCCTCGGGTAAGGAGAAGGCTGGCCATAAAGCCTGGATGACGCCGCTCATTGCCTGCCGAACTCGTTCGATCAGTTGCAACAATTCGGGAAGTTGATCACCCGTTGATACGGGCATCTCCTCCGCAGGGCGACCTGTGAGCATACCTGCAGACATATTCTGTCAAATCGACTTCCTCGCCGAACTCTTCTTTTCAAAGGAGTTCGCTCAAGCACTTACTATAGATGCCGCGACGAAGCCGCTGATTCTCCTTAACGGAGCCCGACAGCTCGGCCCGAACGCCTTTCAGCTCTTCTCCAAGCTGGGCATGGGCATCCTGGAGCTTGTTCCTTTCATCCTGCACCTTATGCAGCACCCTCTCGCCGGCCTTCAGTTGGCGCAGAAGTTCTTGCCTGTCCGGATCTTGTCCGGCAGCACCTGCAACGTCATTTTTTAGACTTGCGCAAAGGCCAAACGCTACTTATCTTTCTAAAATAATGCGTTACCAGGAGAGGTCCCTGTGTTTCCTCCTGCGCCAGAGAGTGCGGCCTCAAGTTGGGCCTTGCACTCCTGCAGCTCCTGAGACAGTTGGGTATTCTTCTCGGTAAGATCCTACGTTTCATATGATCCTTAAATCAGTTAATATAACTACTTTAAGTCTCGGGGGCTACTGGCATATACAACTATTAAATTCTCTTACCCGTATGTCTTTTACATACTGCTCCGTGGCTCTGGTAAAACCATCTTGAGCAGCACGAAGGTGAGCGTCCCCCGCGTTAAAGGCATTCAACGCCTCGGGGGAGAAGCACGCGTCACGAAATACTGTCCGGCGGCGCCTGTGATTCATGGCACTCTCCACCTCAGACTTGGTGGCGGACAGTCTGTCGGCATCCTCCGTCGGAGGAACGTCCGGCTCGCGCCTTGCGCATGCCTCCCCCTCCAGACCAGGTGCTGGAGCCTGGCTGGTAGAGGTTGGATTGGCAACCTCCACGCCCGCAGTCCGGCGGGCGCTTTTTCCCTACAAAAGTCATGAGCACTCAAACGCTTCCTAGGAACGTTGCTCTAAATAATGAATTGTGAGCTACACCTTTGCGGCGACGTTTCAGTCCGCGCCACGCTCCTCTTCCGCCTACTGGTCCGGACTGGCCTTTGTTGGTCAGCCACCGCGGGCTCGGCTTCTCGCCCTAGGGGCGCCTCCTGCACGGCGCCATCATATACGGCGGTCAGGAATAAACAAGGAAGGAATGACGGTGTCAGGACTTCGGTCGCAATCACCTGGGAAGCCGGATATAGTCCGGGATAGTCAGCCGTGATGGCGACTAAGGCATTGTCCATGCTGAGCTGGTGGAACACCCCGTCGATTAGCTCCACCTTTATGTCCGGATCCTCTTCGGAGGCCGGATCCCGGGATCTCTCTGGATCCTCGGGTTGCGGAGCTGGACTTAGCATGTCCTCCATGATCCGGCGCAGTTCCTGCGCCGAAAGAAGAACACAATATAAGAAACTTAAGTTTCAAAAAGCATGGGTCGGGCACGCAGAGTGTTCGCTTACCCAAGGCCGGGGATTATTCATGGAGAACCCATTTAACGGGTTCGTCCGAAGGAAATCCTCCTTCTCCCCCTTATACAGGCCGGATAGGATCGTCACTAGGTCTTCGGCCGAATCCGGCCCTTTGCGGCCATGACGGGTGGCATCGTCCTCCCCATTGAAATCCCACATGGGGTGGCCCCTGTATTGTAGTGGCTGCACCCCCCGCATAATGCATGTTGCCATGACTCCAATCATGGTCAACCCGGAATGGGCCAGTAACCTTATTCGGCCCATCAAATAATGGACGCTCCTTACTTCCTCCAGTTGGGGGCTCCGCGGACGCCAACTAAGGCGTTTCTTCAGAGGAGCATTGCTGAACTCCGGGAGGCCGATCCGAACAGGGTCCGGCAGCAGAGCGTCTTCTATATAAAACCATCCTGAAGGCTAGTCTTCGGACGCCTTCTTAGGGGTTCCGGATGGATATCCGGTCCCGGCAATACGCCATATTTCGGCGCCGCCCACTTGATATATGGACCCCTCGTGAGAGCGGGGTACAAGGCAGAACAACCTCTTCCACAGCGCGAAATGGGGCTCGACACCCAGGAATAGCTCGCAAAGAGCTACGTAACCCGCAATGTGCAGGATTGAGGCGGGCGTGAGGTGATGAAGCTGGAGTCCGTAGAACTCCAGGAGCCCGCAGAGGAATGGATGTACAGGAAATCCGAGCCCCCTTATCAGATAGGGGACGAAGCATACCCGCTCCCCTTTGTTGGGACTTGGGGTAACCTCCGCTTGCTTCCCACCTTTGTAGGTGACCAGTCCGGCTCGAACCGGAACCATAAAGGCCGGAGGGAGATATCCCCCCAATTGGAGCTTCACCAGCTCGTTGTGCGGAATAGAGCATCTCCTCCAATCTCCTGGCAAAGGGCTGGGAGCGCGAGAAGAGGAGCCGCGTTGACGGTCCATGATAGAATGGATTCTTGGTCGAAAGCGCTCCGATGAGTATTTGCGGGAGGAAGATGGCGATTTGGATCTGGATTCTTGCCTCCCTTATAGGCAGATTATTCGCACAACTGGGGGGTAAAACATAAAAGACACCCTGGCTTTTCACATTCGCGCGACGTGTGGAGGAAGGCCATTATTGGGCATGGAAGCCAAGACGCGCAACATTGATGAGGAAGCTGGACACTGTTCGGCAGGTACGTAGAACTTGAAGGAGAACCCGCCTTGCAACACCGAAGACTACACACACGCTGGACTTATCATCATTGAAGCCTAGTTCGGGGGCTACTGAGGGAGTCCCGGATTAGGGGGTGTCCGGATAGCCAGACTACCATCATCGGCTGAACTATCATCGGCCGGACTATCATCATCATCGACCGGACTCCAAGACTATGAAGATACAAGATGGAAGACTTCGTCCCGTGTTCGGATGGGACTTTCCTTGGCGTGGAAGGCAAGCTTGGCGATACGGATACGTAGATCTCCTACTATTGTAACCGACTCTATGTAACCCTAACCCTCTCCGGTGTCTATATAAACCGGATGGCTCTAGTCCGTAGGACACAACAACAACCATTACAATCATACCATAGGCTAGCTTCTAGGGTTTAGCCTCCTTGATCTCATGGTAGATCCACTCTTGTAAACATCCACAATATCAATATCAATCAAGTAGGATGTAGGGTTTTACCTCCATCAAGAGGGCCCGAACCTGGGTAAAACATCGTGTCCCTTGTCTCCTGTTACCATCCGCCTAGACGCACAGTTCGGGACCCCCTAACCGAGATCCGCCGGTTTTGACACCGACAAATACCCTACTTCCTGCTTGATTGATCTTGATGATATGAGTATTACAAGAGTTGATCTACCACGAGATCGTAGAGGCTAAACCCTAGAAGCTAGCCTATGATTATGATTGTTGTTGTCCTATGGACTAAACCCTCCGGTTTATATAGACACCGGAGGGGGCTAGGGTTACACATAGTCGGTTACAGAGAAGGAGATCTATCATCCGAATCGCCAAGTTTGCCTTCCACGCAAAGGAGAGTCCCATCCGGATATGGGATGAAGTCTTCAATCTTGTATCTTCATAGTCCAACAGTCCGGCCAGAGTATATAGTCCGGTTGTCCAGATACCCCCTTATCCAGGACTCCCTCAGTAGCCCCTGAACCAGGCTTCAATGACGATGAGTCCGGCACGCAGATTGTCTTCGGCATTGTAAGGCGGGTTCCGTCTCCGAATACTCCAAGGTAAATTTCGAACACTTAAGTCGTGCCCGGCTCTGCAAGACAAATTTCACATACCATCGTAGAGAGAATAATAATCCACAAATCTAATCCGCTGACAACTCTTCATAGCGTGACATCATGACATGGCCCAGCCTTTATTTGAACCATTTTTTACAACCAGCTACCACACACATTACGAGGCGTTTTCCTTGGCACGTCTTGTCAAAGCAAAGATCGTGTCCCTCTTATTGCGGGATCCTCATCAATACGGGTATGGGTAACCCAACCGCGCCATCAACCATGGTGCTTAGAAAATGAGTGATTTTGAGAGGCAAGTGGGGAGGCGCACATTTTTCACCGCCTTTATAAAGGGATAAGGATCTCCCATTTTCACCCACGCCTTCTTCCTCCTTTGCTCATCCATTCTCGCACTCTCGAGCTCTAGCGCCCAAGTTCTCACCTTCTCCGTAGGACTATCCGCAGCATGTTCGGAGCGGGAGGCAAGTGGATGGCCTCCTCCGTCACGGAGGAGGACATTAACAAGCTTCGAGCGGCCAGATACCTGGCCGAAAACATTGCGCACAGGCTTCCAGCGGAGGGATAGATCACCCCCACCCCAAAGTCTCGGGAGATAGTAGTATTCCTCCCTCATTTTGTCCGCGGACTAGGATTTCCACTTCACCCGTTCGTCCGCGGGCTCATGTATTACTACGGGCTAGATTTTCAGGATCTAGGCCCAAATTTTGTCCTCAACATCTCGGCGTTCATCGTCGTGTGCGAGGCCTTCCTCTACATCAAGCCCCACTTCGGCATGTGGTTGCAAATCTTCTGCGTGAAGCCGAAGATCGTGAGCGGCCAGCAGGTGGAGTGCGGAGGCGCCATGGTGGGAAGAATGCCCAATGTTGCATGGCTTGATGGCTCCTTTGTGGAGACCGTGAAAGGGTGGCAATCGGTATGGTTCTATATCACCGAGCCGCGCGACGCCAACTGGGCGGCGGCGCCCAAATTCTGGTCTGGTATCCCCATGCGGCTCACTTCCTGGGAAAAGAAGGGCCTGGCCTGGGGCGAATGCGCGGAGCTGACCGGACTCGAGACCTGCATCAAGAGTATGAAGGACAAGAAAATCAAGCTTGTCAACATGATTCAGGTCATGCTCGTCCGCCGGATCCTCCCGTGTGAAAGACGGGCATTCAATATGTGGGAGTTCGATCCGTCCGAACACCATATGATTCGAGAGCTCTTCGACCTATGCATGAGGACGTCTAGAAGGTTCTGTTCAAGACCGGTGAAGTTCGTCCTCCCAGTTCCAAGGACCGTGGACTCAGCGCCACGCGACTCGCCAATCCGGTAAGTTCTCTAAACATCACAAGATGCACCTTTCCCAGCATATTCGTGAGAGGACTTTAAGTCATCATGCTGATGAAATAGGATTACATGAAGACGGCGGAGCAGATTGACTATCCGGCTCCGCTACCTGATGATCCAGCAACCTCACTCCTGACGGAGATGCTGGTTCCGGCGCCTTACAAGGTGCCGGAGAAGAAGGCCGAAAAGAAGGCCATGGGGACCACGAAGGGTCTCCGACGCGAAGTTGTACCGGACGCCTCGCCCGAAGATGATGAGGCGCACTCCTCCCACGAAGGGGAGGAGAAGAAGAGGAAGTCCGCCCCATCCGAGGAGGCCGAAAGGTCCAAGAAAGCGCCCGCTGGGATCAGGAAAGGTCTCCGGCGCAGGGTCGTGATAGACTCGTCGTCCGAGGACGTCGAGGCAGTTTCCTCCCATGGAGACGGGGGGAAACATGAAGAAATGCCCCCTCTCCACGCTGGGGAGGAGAAGAAAAGGAAAGCTGCCCCACAGGGGGAGGCTAGGACGCCGAAGAAGGGAAAGGCTTCCCTTCCGGATCACTCCACCACGGCCGCCTACAGCGAGGAGGAGTGGCTGCCCAAGGGCAAGCCCCGGGCGAGGTCGTAAGTATCCACACTCTGTAATACCTTTCTTGCGACTTTAACTTCATAGTTTGTAATAACGCGAATACGTGTATGCAGTCCGGCCGGGTCTAATCTCGGGGTATCCACTTCGGATGGGTCCTTGAGTGAGTCGAAGATGGATTCACTCCCGACGGCCACCTCCCCACGACCTGCGGACGACACCGAGGTGTTGTCCCAAAGGATACCAGAGCAGGGGCGACGGTTCTAGAGACACCCCAAGGCAAAATCCCAGACGCCGGGCACATGGGGGGTAAGATCCCCATGGATTATGCGGACGGGAGCCACATCAAGTCTGGCTCCCCGCCGGTTACTGTACCAGAGCCTCCACAGGTTCCGGATTCAAGTGGGCAGCCCCTCGCTAAGGAGGACGAGCCGGCCGTGCCGATGACCTCCGCCCAGCCGGAGGCATCATATAATTTGCTGGAAGTGCTTCGTGGCACTTCCATTGACGAAGAGCACCGCACTCTTATGAGTGCAGTGATTGAGAAGGTCCGGTCCGCCAAAAGAGGATTGATCGAAGCCTGCACTAGCCTCCTAACAGGCTTTGAGGTAAGTAATGAAAAGTGTGAGAAAATATCACCCGATAGACAGTAGCCGCTGATACTGTGTTTGGTGTTTAGAAAGAAAAGCCTAATGGAGGGTCAATTTTTAATCCGCAGGAGTGTGACAATACTTGTCTATGTTAATAAGAAGGCGTTGCTGCTGACCGCCGCTGCACGCACAACTAAGGTCGCCGAACTCAGGCAGGACCTGGGGCAGGCCGAACAAGAGCTCGACCTCGTGAAGAGGCAGCTCGAGGAGAACAAAGGTAAGTGATACCCCGTCCATGTGTCATGTAGAGGAGAAAAATTGATGATGCTAACAAAAAGCATCATGATTTTTAATAGGGGCTATGACCGAAGTGGCTGCCCTGAAGAAAACGGTGTCCAAGGCCGAAGCCAAGGCGGCCACAGAGCGCACCGAGTGTAAAAAGCAAGATGCTCGGGTGGGGGAGGTACAACAAGAGCTCCAGGAGTTCGGCAAGAAGTTCGAGTCCTTGGAGCATGACTTCCAGACGCAAGCGTTTGAGCTTGCCAAAGCGCTCTAAAGCGCGAAAGATGCCAAGGCCGAAGCCTAAAAGGCCCTCCAGGAAATCCAGGCAGCCAAGAAGATAGCGGCGGGTAAGGCATTCATTGTGCAGAGAAAGCACGTGGAGGATACCTTTCTTTTACTTAACCGAATTCGGAGCTCTCCAGGGGCATTCACAGATCTGCCATGCAACATATCGGATGCCACGGAGTTCTACCGCGCCGAAGAAGGGAGCTCAACAGAGAAGTTGTTTTGGTCCCAGTATGCCGAAGCCGAACACCCAATGCCATTAAGTGACCAACTGAAGCAATTGGTTGAACTCCACAAGGCGGCCGAACTGGCCATGAAGGGCCTGATAGTCCGGATGTGGCCTGGTGAGCCTCTTCCCAACAACTACTTTGGCCTTATAAAGCGGATGGTAAATGCATGTCCGCGGCTTGAGGTTATCACGCAATCCGTCTGCATTGAGGGTGCCCGTCGGGCCTTTGCCCGCGCGAAGATGCATTGGGCCAAACTGGATGCTGAGAAGCTAGTGAAGGATGGACCCCCGGAGGGTAAGAAGCATCGCTACCCCGAGAAATATTATGATGGCGTTATGAAAGGCGCTCGCCTTGTGGCTGATGAATGCACCAAGAACATAATCTTTGAGTGAATGTACTCATGTCGTCTTTGTAATATGAGAACGAGTTTGTTTGCGCTATATAACGCTTTGTTGATTTAAAATATTAACTTCTGTGCGGCCGTTTAGAAAATTCTGAAAGTAGGCTAGTCGTCGGCTTCCGCCCCCGTGTAGCTAGTACTGGGGTGTTCGTGGAAAACCCAAACACTCTTTATCCAAGTTTTTGGTCCTTTAAGGAGGTGTTTGGCGCAGCGAACAAGGCAATCGGACTATGGGGCTTTATAACTCGCACTTGGCCATAGAAGTCTATAATTTTAAATTTTGGTGAAGCCCCTAGTATTCGAAAGGCCGAACTGGGGCGCTATACACATCTAAATTGAACAAAGCCGATTCCTCGCCTTAAGTAGCAAAATCTTTAAGGATTTAGTACCTCTCGAACAGCGACCAGCTCTCGCCGCATCATGACAGTCAGTTTTCGGCTTTCTCTACTGAGGTGCCCATCCGGAAGAACCGGGACACAATCGCAGTAGTTCTCCTGCGCTACCTTAGCCGATATAACGGAACGTAAGGTACCAAAATAATGGAGCCGGGCTAACCCAACTATTGACCCAAGACATGATTCAGAGCTGATGCATATAACACTATAAGTTCGGGGTGCCGCACTGTCGAAAGTGTTCGGACTTTTCTTGCCATGTTATGGGGCTCAATAAAAAGCCCCTGGCAAACTGATCGTACCAAAGTGTACTGATGCAATATTAAATAAATATTCAAGGGAAAATATGAAGATAGTAATAAGAGGCTGACGCTGTATACTATTTCCCGTTGTTATTTGGATAATACGACAAGGCGTATGTGTATAATTAATGCGTTAAGCAGAAACAAATAGGACTATTTGGCATGTCCTGTCCAAGGGCAGGCTGCATGCGGGTATGAAAAACAGGTATAACGATCATTGACAGAGACCACCTAGGTATTCCCTTATGTGCAAAGCCTCTTGCCTCCTTGGTGTTCCCTCAGGTGATGAGTCTGATGGTCCAGTTCTCTGAAGGGGCTGCCCGAAAGTAGGGTCCTGAAAGAAAGAAAGAAGAAGGGTATGCGGGCCTCGTGGCGGCTGAACCGCACTGTGGGCTGCATCATCGACTCGCCTCCACCTATGCCCATGGTATTTTGAGTGCGTAGTTGTGTACGCGTGGCACAAATGCCGCCTAAATGGGGCTGGGGCGGAGCCGGATTGCTAATCGAGCTCTTGGCATGCCTGACGATCCTGTTGCAGGGTGCTCCGGACTCTCTTGACGGTGTTCAGGGTTGTCATTGCCGAATGGGCTATCTGTCGAAGAAGGCTGCTTTGTACTTCTGCCGCAAGGGCCGCAGTGTGCTCTTCCGTACGGAGGGAGCGGTCTGTGTTTCCATTGACTGTTATAACCCCGCGAGGTCCGGGCATCTTGAGCTTAAGGTATGCATAGTGAGGTACCGCATTGAATCGAGTGAACGCGGTTCGTCCAAGTAGTGCATGATAGCCACTACGGAATGGGACGATATCGAAGATTAATTCCTCGCTTCGGAAGTTATCCAGAGATCTGAAGACCACTTCTAGTGTTATTGAGCCCGTATAGCGGGCCTCTACCCCTGGAATTACACCTTTAAAGGTGGTTTTGGTGGGTTTGATCCGTGAGGGATCGATGCCCATTTTGCACACTGTGTCCTGATAAAGCAGGTTCAGGCTACTTCCATCGTCCATAAGGACTCGCGTCAGATGGAATCTGTCGATGATTGGGTCAAGGACCAATGCGTCTAAGCCGCCGTGACGGATGCTGGTAGGATGGTCCCTACGATTGAAGGTGATCGGGATGACCATGGGTTGAACTTTGGGGCGACTGGCTCCATCGCATAGACGTCCCTAAGTGCACGCTTTTGTTCCCATTTGGGAATGTGGGTGGCATAGATCATGTTTACCGTTTTCACCTAGGGGGGGGGGGAATTTATTTTGTCCCCTAGTGTTCGGACGCCGGGCTCCTCGTCATCATCACTGTGCAGCCCCTTGTCCTTGTTTTCGGCATTCAACTTGCCGGCCTGTTTGAACACCTAGCAATCTCTGTTAGTGTGATTGGCTGGTTTGTCGAGGGTGCCGTGAATCTGGCACGAGCGGTCGAGTATGCGGTCCAGACTGGACGATCCTGGATTGTTTCTTTTGAACGACTTTTTCCGCTGAGTGGATTTTGAGTTGCTGAATCCGGCATTGACTGTCGTATCTTTGGCGTTGTCACCATTATTCCGACGCTTATGTCTATTGCGCTGTGGCCTTCCGTTACTGTCACGGACATGGCAAGAAAGCCCCTAGCAAAAGTGTTCGAACTATCGAAAGTGTTCACGCACTGTCGAAATTGTGCAGACTGTCACACACTGTCGAAAGTGTTCGGACTATCACGCACTATCGAAAGTGTTCAGACTATCACGCACTGTCAAAAGTGTTCAGACTGTCACGCACTGTCGAAAGTGTTCAGACTGTCACGCACTGTCGAAAGTGTTTGGACTGTCGAAAGTGTTCACACACTGTTGAAAGTGTTCAGACTGTCACACACTGTCGAAAGTGTTCAGACTGTCACGCACTGTCGAAAGTGTTCGGACTTTTCTTGCCATGTTATGGGGTTCAATAAAAAGCCCCTGGCTAACAGATCGTACCAAAGTGTACAGATGCAATATTAAATAAATATTCAAGGGAAAATATGAAGGTAGTAATAAGAAGCTGACATTGTATACTATTTCCCGTTGTTATTTGGATAATACGTCAAGGCGTATGTGTACAGATAATGCGTTTAAGCAGAAACAAATAGGACTATTTGACATGTCCTATCTAAGGGCAGGCTGCATGCGGGTATGTAAAACAGGTATAATGATCATTGACAGAGACCACCTGGGTATTCGCTTGTGTGGAAAGCCTCTTGCCTCCTTAGTGTTACCTCCTGTGATGAGTTTGATGGTCCAGTTCTCTGAAGGGGCTGCCCGAAAGTAGGGTCCTGAAAGAAAGAAAGAAGGGTATGCGGGCCTCGTGGCGGCTGAACCGCACTGTAGGCTGCATCGTCGACTCGCCTCCACCTATGCCCATGGTATTTTTAGTGCGTAGTTGTGTACTGTAGGATCTTAAGAAGTAAGTCTAGAGGGGGGGTGATTAGACTACTTGACCAATTCAAAACTATGCCTTTTCCCAATTTTAGTCTTTGGCAGATTTTAGTTATCTTAGCACAAGTCAAGCAATCTTCACACAATTCAAGCAAGCATGCAAAGAGTATATGAGCAGCGGAAAGTAAAGCATGCAACTTGCAAGAATGTAAAGGGAATGGTTTGGAGATTTCAAACGCAATTTGGAGACACGGTGATTTTTGAGCCGTGGTTCCGATAGGTGGTGCAATCGTACATCCACGTTGATGGAGACTTCAACCCACGAAGGGTAACGGTTGCACGAGTCCACGGAGGGCTCCACCAAAGAAGGGTCCACGAAGAAGCAACCTTTTCTATCCCACCATGGCCGTGCCCATGAAGGACTTGCCTCACTAGCGTTAGATCTTCACGAAGTAGGCGATCTCCTTGCCCTTACAAACTCCTTGGTTCAACTCCACAATCTTGTCGGAGGCTCCCAAGTGACACCTAGCCAATCTAGGAGACACCACTCTCCAAGAAGTAACAAATGGTGTGTTGATGATGAACTCCTTGCTCTTGTACTTCAAGTGATAGTCTCCCCAACACTCAACTCTCTCTCACAGGATTTGGATTTGGTGGAAAGAAGATTTGAGTGGAAAGCAACTTGGGGAAGGCTAGAGATCAAGATTCATATGGTAGGAATGGAATATCTTGGCCTCAACACATGAGTAGGTGGTTCTCTCTCAGAAATGGTAAGTTGGAAGTGTAGGTTTGTTTTGATGGCTCTCTCCACGAATGAAGAGGAAGTGGAGGGGTATATATAGCCTCCACACAAAATCTAACCATTACACACAATTTAACAATCTCGGTGGGACCGAATCAACAAACTCGGTCGGACCGATTTAGCAAATAATGTGACCGTTAGGATTTTCGGTGGGACCGATATGCAATTCGGTGGGACCAATATGGTTAGGGTTAGGTCATAACGTAATCTCGGTGAGACCGATTACACAAACTTGGTGGGACCAATTTTGGTAGTAAGCTAACCAGAGAGTTGGTCAGGCAAACTCGGTGAGGCCGATTACTCAAACTCGGTGGGACCGATTTTGGTAATAAGTTAACCAGAGAGTTTGCATTGTAATCTCGGTAGTACTGATTACTCAGTCTCGGTAAGACCTATTTTGATAATGGACATACACAGAGAGATTACAATCCCATCTCGGTGAGACCGAGATCCGTATCGATGAGACCGATTTTCTTAGGGTTTGTGGCAGTGGCTATGACATCTAAACTCAGTGGCGTCGGATAGAAAGAATCGGTGGGGCCGAGTTCGACTTTAGGTTTAGGTCATATGTGTGGATGTGGGAAAGTAGTTGAGGGCTTTGGAGCATATTACTAAGCACTGTGGAGGAAGAAACTCATTAAGCAACACCTCATCCCTTCTTGATAGTATTGGCTTTTCCTATAGACTCAATGTGATCTTGGATCACTAAAACATAAAATGCAGAGTCTTGATCTTGAAGCTTTAGCCAGTCCTTTGTCCTTAGCATCTTGAAGGGGTTCCACATCCTTTAGTCCATGCCACTCCATTGTTGAACTTGTATGAAATATACTAGGTAAAAGTGTTAGTCCAACAAGAGATATGTTGACATTAATTACCAAAACCACCCAGGGAGCACTTGTGCTTTCAATCTCCCCCTTTTTGGTAATGGATGACAGCATACATCAAAGCTTTAGATAGAGATATAAAGAATAACAAGTAAAGCTTTGGAAAGACATGTAACAAACATAGGCTCCCCCTACATGTATGCAATCATGTGAATATGGAATGTAGAATCATGTGAATGCATGAACATGACAGAGTAGGCAATGTGTTACATGTATCTTGGCCATATGCATCAGAGCGAAGAATATTAAAAAATACCTTCATGCTCAAGAGTCCTTCTTGCAAACAGTATGTACATCAGCAAGAATTCCTCATACCCATGATTGTGATGCATATACTTATCTTGTGGTCTTGAGTATGCTTAGGATGGAATGAACCTGCATAAACAAGGTTAGATAACACAGATACACCTACTAGCGAGAGCAGACAAAAGAAACCACAAGAATACCAAGACTGGGATGACATGTAAAGAGTGAGTACTAGGTACCACATTGGATTAGACATGTCCCCAAAGGTAAAGTTATGCAAAGAATTTAAATGATTTATTTCCCTTAGATGTCTTGCTCCCCCTGAATCTAGCATGGGATACTGGGAGAAGATAGGGAACAGAAAATCAGAGCTCAAGGAAACAAATGAACAGAGCTAATGCAAATAAGCACATATGAACATGTCTTTCCCCTCAAGAAGACATGTGGCATCTCTCCTCTTGAACACCAAGCATCTGGGATCCTTGAGGATTACTTTCTTCTTGAGTATTCTCTCCCCCTGGAGATCTCTCTCTCCCCATGTGGAAGTGATATTCTCTCTCCCTTTGGAAGTGATAAGCTTTGATGTGATCTCTCTAAGTGATAAGCTTTGATGTGATCTCTCTCTCCCCCTTTGACATCAATTTCCAGGAAGGGCCTTCTGGAATTTGTCGTGAATGGGTTTGGTCCTTGAGTCACGGTACAAAGCACTTATAAAAAATGTGATGCTTATAGAGGACAAGATTCATTGAGTGGAGCTGGAACATAAGTAAAAATGAATAAGTGGCAAAATGTTTTTCCTGTTGTGAAGTCGGTGGCACCGAGTGGTATGATTCGGTTGTACCGAGAGGGTTCGTTTGGGCCGAAATCAACAAATCGGTGAAACCGAGTTCATCGCAGAGAAAACACTTGTCACCTCAGCTCACTAGACTAGTAAGATCTCACAAAGATTTGCAAGGAATTGGATGCAGGAAATGCAGAACAAATAGAAAAGAAAGGAAATCTAGATGAAGTTTTTTTGAAAGGGGAAACAAACATGCATGAGACAAATGCAAGAGCACAGAAAAGAACACAAGAGAACTTCATCTAGAGATGGTCGGCGACAAAGTCACCTATGTTAGAGTATATTGACTTAGGAGTCAAGTGAGATCACTTGATCATAGGTCATACTCATCGTTTAAGCTCAAAATGGGGTTACCATTTTTCGTTTAAGCATCTTGATGTATTCACATCTTGTCGAGTTGCTTTAACTCATGTCTCGGAGTAAAGCTTCTCTAAGATGGAATGACATACCTTGGGTGGTGGTGTTGATGATGTAGTTGAACTTGTGTGGGTTGGTCAAGGTTGATGTAGCTCATCAAGAGTTCAGAGCACCACTTGGAATTTGAGTTCATCTTCCTACATGGGTTAGTTCTTGCAAGGAAGAGCACTTGTGTATCCAAAAATGACAATCATGAAACTCAACATAGAAATTGTCAAAGGATATGTTTGAATGGTTCCGTGCTTCCTTGTCTTCAACCACCATACTGTAGAGACTTGGTGATGTAGAGATTGCTCAAGATATGAGTAGGTTACAATATCATGGTGTTTGATTCAACCAAGTACCTACATTGGTTAGATAACATGCAAGATGCAAATATATCCAACACATAAGATTTTCATCATAAGAGAAATATCAAGGATTAGTCATAAGCTCATGCCTTGCATGTGTCCAATGGAGTTTCTACTCCAAGTTGGAAGCATCAATGATGTTCAATTCTCCTCTCAACCTGCAGAACACTTTCTCATCAAGAGGTTTAGTGAAAATATCTGCTAATTGCTTTTCGGTGCGAACATGCTTAAGATTAATGTCACCCTTAGCAACGTGATCTCGAATGAAATGATGACGAACTTCAATATGCTTAGTTCGAGAGTGTTGCACAGGATTATGAGCAATTTTGATAGCACTTTCATTGTCACAAAGTAATGGAACATGTTTCACATATATCCCATAATGTTTGAGAGTTTGGGTCATCCAAAGTAATTGAGCACAACATGAACCAGCTGCAATGTATTCCGCTTCGGCGGTGGATAAGGATACCGAGTTTTGTTTCTTGGAAGACCAAGACACCAGAGATCTACCAAGGAATTGACAAGTACCCGAAGTGGACTTTCTATCAACCTTGTCTCCGGCATAGTCCGAGTCAGAGTAGCCAACAAGATCGAAAGAGGCCCTCTTAGGATACCAAATGCCAAAATTTGGTGTATGAATTAAGTATCTCACTATCCTTTTCACGGACTTAAGATGACTTTCTTTAGGAGCAACTTGATATCTTGCACATATGCACACACTTAGCATAATATCGGGACATGAAGCACAAAGGTATAGCAATGAACCAATCATAGAGCGATAAACCTTTTGATCAACCAGTTCACCATCTTTGGTCAAATCAAGATGTCCACTAGTAGGCATGGGTGTAGACATACCTTTGCATTCTTGCATATTGAACTTCTTGAATAAGTTCTTAGTGTACTTCGTTTGTGAGACAAAAGTACCTTCCTTAGTTTTCTTGATTTGCAACCCAAGAAAGAATTTGAGTTCACTCATCATAGACATCTCAAACTTCTCCGACATTAGCTTTCCAAACTTCTCACTAAAATGAGGGTTAGTTGATCCAAATATAATATCATCAACATAAAATTGGCATACAAATAATTCTCCATTAACCCTTTTAGTAAAAAGTGTAGAATCAATTTTTCCAATTTCAAAGCCTTTTTCAATAAGGAACCTGGTTAAGCATTTATACCAAGCTCTAGGAGCTTGTTTAAGACCATAAAGAGCTTTGCGAAGTTTGTAGACACGATTGGGTTTCTTAGGATTGATAAAGCCGGGAGGTTGTTTAACATAAACTTCCTCCTCTATTTCACCATTTAGAAAAGCACTTTTAATGTCCATTTGGTACAAGGTGATATCATGGTGATTAGCATAGGCAAGTAAGATGTGAATGGACTCAAGTCTAGCAACGGGAGCATAAGTCTCATCATAGTCCATACCTTCGACTTGTGTGTAACCTTGGGCAACGAGATGTGCTTTGTTGCGAACTACTTGTCCATCTTCATCTTGCTTGTTGCGAAACACCCATTTGGTACCGATGATGTTGTGGTTGTTGTCGGGCTTCTCAACCAATGTCCAAACTTGATTTCTCTCAAAGTTGTGTAGCTCTTCATGCATAGCATTTGTCCAATCCGAATCTTCCAATGCATCTTCAACCTTCATAGGTTCAATGCTAGAGATGAATGAATAGTTTTCACAAAAGTTAGCTAAACGAGTTTTAGAGCGAGTGATTCTCCCTGTTTGGATATCATTGTAGATTTACTCGATGGGATGCAATTCTTGCTCAAACTCGTGAAAGCTTTTGCTTGGGTCTTGGTTGAACATCTTCTTCATCTTGTTCTTCTTCTTCTTGGCCTTCTTCATTATTGGCGTTGTTGTTCTCTTGTCGTGGTGGAGAAGGAGGTTGCTGACGTTCTTGATGTACTTCCTCATTTTCTTCATCTTGGTGTGTCCCACTTGCGGATGCTTCCGTATCAACTCTTGGTTCACCTTGTCGTGAAGTAGAAGCTTACACTTGGACGGATGAGGTACTCTCCTTCACCTCCGTTGGACGAATCTTTCCAATAGACAAGTCTTGGATTGCTTCCGAGGGGTCTTTGTCTCCTACATTGATTGGCAATTGCTCTACTTACGAGCCGTTAGATTCATCAAACTTCACATCTACCATTTCTTCAACCTTTCGGGTGAAATTGTTGTAGACACGGTAAGTGTGAGAGTTTGAGCCATAACCAAGTAGGAAACCTTCATAAGACTTAGGAGAAAATTTAGAACGACGATGCTTATCAAGAATGTAGCACTTTGAGTTGAATACTCGAAAGTATCCAACTTGGGGTTTGTTACCGGTGAGGAGCTTGTATGTCGTCTTGCCGAGTAGCTTGTGAAGATACAAGCGATTTGTTGCATGGCAAGCTGTCTCAACCGCTTCTGCCCAAAAGTGCTTCGGCGTCTTGTACTCATCAAGCATCGTTCTCACCATTTGATGAGAGTCCGGTTCTTCCTCTCAACAACTCCATTTTGTTGAGGTGTGTACGTAGCCGAGAACTCATGTGAAATCCATTTTTCGTCAAGAAAGGTGTCCAGATTTGTGTTCTTGAAGTCCGTTCCGTTGTCGCTGCGAACCTTCTTGATCTTCACTTCAAATTGATTTTGAGCCTTCCTGGCGAAGTTTTTGAAGATCTTTTGGACCTGCGATTTGTCATCGAGAAAGAACACCCACGTAAACCTTGAAAAATCATCAACTATAACTAGACCAAAAGAATTTCCACCGAGACTTTTGTAAGCGTTGGGACCAAAGAGATCCATGTGAAGTAGCTCAAGTGGCCTCCTTGTGGTCATGATGTTCTTCACGGGATGCCTTCCTCTAACCTGTTTACCTGCTTGACAAGCACTGCAAAGTCTATCCTTATCAAATATGACATCGTTAACACCAAAGATATGATTCCCTTTAATAAGCTTGTCAAGGTTTCTCATGCCAACGTGACCTAGTCGTCTATGACATAACCAACCTTTAGAGGATTTAGCAATGAAGCAAGTTCTAGGTTGAGCCTTTTTAGTGAAATCAACAATGTAAAGATCACCTCTACGTATACCGGTAAAGACCATTTTATGATTGTCTCTATGAAACACTTGGCAATCTAATTCAGTAAATAGGACATTGAAACCAAAATCAGCAAGTCTAGATACTGAAAGTAAGTTGTAGCCAAGAGATTCAACGAGCATAACATTCTGAGTGGAGCTATCATGTGAGATGGCCACCTTACTGAGGCCAACCACCTTACCCTTTGAGTTGTCACCGAAAGTGACATACTTTCGAGGACCATCATTTTCAGCAAGCTCATGAAACATGTCTTTATCTCTGGTCATGTGATCGGTACATCCACTATCAAGAACCCATTCCTTTCCTCCTGCCATATATCCCCGAAGATTTGCCATAAGACCAAATTGTCTCATCGCATCATCAAGATCAAAGTCATCATCATCCTCATCATTGTATCCATGTTCAACATCGTCATGTGGTGGATCAATTCCTAGTGAGAGTGATTCATTAGTATGAGTTTGACAATAATCTCCTCTATGAATTCTAGTAGCTTCGGAAATAATATCGCTAATAATTCCAACATTTCCTTTGGCACGCATAAGATTTGTAAGTTCAAATAGATAGTTGCCAAACATAGGACCATTGGAATTCATCTTACTCAAGGCAATAGACTTATGAATAATTTCATCCAGATTTTTCAAGGAATAAGTAGGAAATCGTTCTTCAAGAAATTTCCATATAGTGTAGGCACACTCAAGAGTAGGCAGTTTTCTAATCAAGTTTCTAGGCAAGCCTCTAGTAATAAGATTAATAGTTCTAACATTCCTAATCATGTCAATAGACTCATCAAGGGTAGGATGCATAGGATCAACATAAGGAGCACAAGTACTAGCAATGTACTTGTTCAAATGATATTGATTGAAAATTACAAGCATCTCATTTTCCACTCATGAAAATACTCTCCATCAAGTATAGGCACTCTATGACTAAGACTCCCCAAAGTAGACTCATCCATCTTCATCCAATGGTGATTAAACCAAAGAAATGGAGATCAATGCTCCGATACCACTTGTAGGATCTTGAGAAGTAAGTCTATAGGGGGTGATTAGACTACTTGACCAATTAAAAACTATGCCTTTTCCCAATTTTAGTCTTTGGCAGATTTTAGTTATCTTAGCACAAGTCAAGCAATCTTCACACAATTCAAGCAAGCATGCAAAGAGTATATGAGCAGCGGAAAGTAAAGGGAAGGGTTTGGAGATTTCAAATGCAATTTGGAGACACGGTGATTTTTGAGCCGTGGTTCCAATACGTGGTGCTATCGTACATCCACGTTGATGGAGACTTCAACCCACGAAGGGTAACGGTTGCGCGAGTCCACGGAGGGCTCCACCCAAGAAGGGTCCACGAAGAAGCAACCTTGTCTATCCCACTATGGCCGTCGCCCACGAAGGACTTGCCTCACTAGCGGTAGATCTTCACGAAGTAGGCGATCTCCTTGCCCTTAAAAACTCCTTGGTTCAACTCCACAATCTTGTTTGAGGCTCCCAAGTGACACCTAGCCAATCTAGGAGACACCACTCTCCAAGAAGTAACACATGGTGTGTTGATGATGAACTCCTTGCTCTTGTGCATCAAATGATAATTTCCCCAACACTCAACTCTCTCTCATAGGATTTGGATCTGGTGGAAAGAAGATTTGAGTGGAAAGCAACTTGGGGAAGGCTAGAGATCCAGATTCATATGGTAGGAATGGAATATCTTGGCCTCAACACATGAGTAGGTGGTTCTCTCTCAGAAATGGTAAGTTGGAAGTGTAGGTTTGTTTTGATGGATCTCTCCACGAATTGAGAGGAGGTGGAGGGGTATATATAGCCCCCACACAAAATCTAACCGTTACACACAATTTACCAATCTCGGTGGGACTGAATCAACAAACTCGGTCGGACCGATTTAGCAAATAATGTGAACCGTTAGGATTTTCGGTGGGACCGATATGCAACTCGGTGGGATCGATATGGTTAGGGTTAGGGCATAATGTAATCTCGATGAGACCGATTACACAAACTCGGTTGGACCGATTTTGGTAGTAAGCTAACCAGAGAGTTGGTCACGCCAACTCGGTGAGACCGATTACTCAAACTCGGTCGGACCGATTTTGGTAATAAGTTAACCAGAGAGTTTGCATTGTAATCTCGGTAGTACCGATTACTCAATCTCGGTAAGACCGATTTTGATAATGGACATACACAGAGAGATTGCAATCCCATCTCGGTGAGACCGAGATCCCTATCGGTGAGACCGATTTGCTTAGGGTTTGTGGCAGTGGCTATGACATCTAAACTCGGTGGCGCCGGATAGAAAGAATCGATGGGGCCGAGTTTGACTTTAGGTTTAGGTCATATGTGTGGATGTGGGAAAGTAGTTGAGGGCTTTGGATCATATCACTAAGCACTGTGGAGCAAGAAACTCATTAAACAACACCTCATCCCTTCTTGATAGTATTGGCTTTTGCTATAGACTCAATGCGATCTTGGATCACTAAAACATAAAATGCAGAGTCTTGATCTTGAAGCTTTAGCCAATCCTTTGTCCTTAGCATCTTGAAGGGGTTCCACATCCTTTAGTCCATGCCACTCCATTATTTAACTTGTCTGAAATATACTAGGTAAAAGTGTTAGTCCAACAAGAGATATGTTGACATTAATTACCAAAACCACCCAGGGAGCACTTGTGCTTTCATGTACTCGTGCACAAATGCCGCCTGAATGGGGCTGGGCGGAGGCCGGATTGCTAATCGAGCTCTTGGCGTGCTTGACGATCCTGTTGTAGGGTGCTCCGGACTCGCTTGACGGTGTTCTGGGTTGTCATTGCCGAATGGGCTGTCTGTCGAAGAAGGCTGCTTTGTACTTCTGCCGCAAGGGTTGCAGTGTGCTCTTCCGTACGGAGGGAGCAGTCTGTGTTTCCATTGACTGTTATAACCCCGCGAGGTCCTGGCATCTTGAGCTTAAGGTATGCATATTGAGGTACCGATTGAATCGAGCAAACACGGTTCGTCCAAGTAGTGCATGATAGCCACTAGGGAAAGGGACGATATCGAAGATTAATTGCTCGCTTCAGAAGTTATCTGGAGATCTGAAGACCACTTACAGTGTTATTGATCCTGTATAGCGGGCCTCCACCCCCTGGAATCACACCTTTAAAGGTGGTTTTGGTGGGTTTGTTCCGTGAGGGGTCGATGCCCATTTTGTGCACTGTGTCTTGATAAAGCAGGTTCAGGCTACTGCCACCGTCCATAAGGACTCGCGTGAGATGAAATCCGTTAATGATTGGGTCAAGGACCAATGCGGCTGAGCCGCCGTGATGGATGCTGGTAGGATGGTCCCTACGATCGAAGGTGGTCGGACAGGATGACCATGGGTTGAACTTTGGGGCGATTGGCTCCATCGCATAGACGTCCCTAAGTGCACGCTTTCGTTCCCATTTGGGAATGTGGGTGGCATAGATCATGTTTACCGTTTTCACCTGGGGGGGGGGGATTTCTTATGTCCCCCAGTGTTCGGTCTCCGGGGCTCCTCGTCATCATCGCTGTGCAGCCCCTTGTCTTTGTTTTCAGTATTCAACTTGCCGGCCTGTTTAAACACCCAGCAATCTATGTTAGTGTGATTGGCTGGTTTGTCGGGGGTGCTGTGAATCTGGCACGAGCGGTCGAGTATGTGGTCCAGACTGGACGATCTCGGATTGTTTCTTTTGAACGACTTTTTCCATTGACCGAATTTTGAGTTGCTGAATCTGGCATTAACTGCCGTATCTTCGGTGTTGTAACCATTATTCCGACGCTTATGTCTATTGTGCCATGGCTTTCCGTTACTGTCGCGGACATCTGAAGTGCCGGAGTTTCTTGGCGTGGTGCTACTGCGAGCCAGTCAGCTGTCCTCGCCCACGCAAAAGCGGGTCATGAGTGTCGTGAGGGCCGCCATGGACTTCGGTTTTTCTTGGTCGAGGTGTCGGGCGAGCCACTCATCGTGGATATTATGCTTAAAGGCCGCCAGGACCTCGGCGTCCGGAAAATCGACAATTTGGTTCTTTTTAGTTAGGAACCGAGTCCAGAATTTCCTGGCTGACTCTCCGGGTTGTTGGGTAATGTGACTTAAGTCATCAGCATCCGGTGGTCGCATGTAAGTGCCTTGGAAGTTGTCGAGGAATGGGTCCTCAAGATTTTCCCAACTGCCGACGAAGTTCACTGGCAGGCTATTCAGCCAATGTTTGGCTGGTCCTTTAAGCTTAAGGGGGAGATACTTGATGGCATGTAGATCATCACTGCGACCCATGTGAATGTGGAGAAGGAAATCTTCGATCCATACTACAGGGTCTGTTGTGCCATCGTATGATTCGATGTTGACGGGTTTAAACCCTTCTAGGAATTCATGATCCATTACTTCATTAGTGAAGGAGAGGGGGTGTGCGGCGCCTCTGTGATGGGCTATGTCATGACGCAGTCCGACTAAGTCTGCTCAGTTATGTTCGGCCCGGCCGGACTTATTATTAGTATATCCGGCATGACGGTCATTGTCATGTGCTGTGGCGCGCCCCCGTGATCCGTAGATCGATCTTGGTTGTCCTGCGTTGTTTTCCAATATGTCTCGCAGGTCCTACGTATTGCCCCGAGCCGTAGTGAACTGGCGTGGGGGTGCGGGCTGGTATTCGGTCTGATACGCCATTTTCTCCTGGCCACGAGGTGGCCGGTCAGCCTCGTCTTGTGCTGGTAGTGTTGGCTCTACGACCTCCTCCTCTAGTTGAGGTAGCAACTTGTGCTCTGGGTAACCCTTGGTGGGGGGCTCGAGTCCGTATTCCTCGGCCGCCAGGACCTCGGTCCATCTGTCTGCGAGCAGATCTTGATCAGCTTGGAGCTGCTGCTGCTTATTTTTCAGGCTTCTTGCAGTGGCTATAAGCCGGCGCTTAAAGTGCTCCTGCTCTATTGGATCTTCGGGTACGCCGAATTCATCATCGCCGAGGCTCACCTCGTCTTTGGAGGGAGGCACATAGTTGTCATCCTCCACGTATCCGTCCGTCGCCTGTTCTTCTGGGCTGACCTGCCCGTGTTCCTGTTCGGCCTGTTCAAAGGTAGGCTGATCAGGATTGTATTCCTCTTCGACACCATCTGGGTTGTTTTCTTCTCCTGTGCCGGTATTGCTATGGTGTGGTTAGAGCGGCGCCGATGACGCCCATGCTTTGGTTTCTTCCGTAAGGGGTTATCTTCTGTTGCCTCATCGCCATTGTTTTCTTTGGGGTGTCCACCATATATATATATATATATATATATATATATATATATATATATATATATATATCATACGAAGAGGTGGTTGTCCAGTGCCCTATGGGCGGTGGTTCCTGTTGTTCTCCTACATCGTCGTCTATACCGTCGATGTCTTCAGAGTCGAAGTTAAGTACGTCGTTCAAATCACCGACAGTGGATATTAAGTGGGTGGTGGCTGGGTAACGAATTTCTTCGTCGCCTGCTTCCCACTCGAGCGGACATAGTTCGGCCAGGAATCTCCTGACAGAGAGAGAGACCTTAATGAATTTAGCACATCGCCAAACGGGGAGTGCTGAAAGATATCCATGGCGGTGAAGTCCATTACTGGAGCCCAATCGGACTCGATGGGCCCGGGCACGCGCGGTTCGGAACCCACATCCAGACACAGGTCCGGGGGTCCTGTGACGTAGGTTCCCTTAATGGTGGACTCTGTGTTGAGCTCTACCGCTGAAGAGTATGCGGCCTCCGTGGCGGGGTCCATCCACCCGTTCTCGGATGACGTGATCTGCCCCGGATTTAGGTCCGGAGCAGCTGCAGGGGCGATATCCCGAATACTGTCCGACAGCAGATTTAAGTCGTGCTCGTCATGACTGTTCGGCACTCCTGATATAGGCCCGAATCCGCCGAAGATCAAGTCTCCACAGATATCGTCCATGTAATTCAAGTTGCCGAACCTGACCTGATGGCCAGGGGCATAGCTGTCGATCTGCTCCAGATGGCCAAGCGAGTTGGCCCATAGTGTGAAGTTGCCGAACATGAAGATCTGTCCGGGGAGAAAAGTCTCGCCGTGGACTGCGTTCTTGAAGGTTGAGGGAGCCGTCGAGCCTTAAAACGACGACACAGAGGAACTCTCAATGAAAGCACCAATGTCGGTGTCAAAGCCGTTGGATCTCGGGTAGGGGGTTCCGAACTGTGCGTCTAAGGCTAATGGTGACAGGAGACTGGGGACACGATGTTTACCCAGGTTCGGTCCCTCTCGATGGAGGTAATCCCCTACTTCGTGCTTGATTGATCTTGATGATATGAGTATTACAAGAGTTGATCTACCACGAGATCGTAGAGGCTAAACCCTAGAAGCTAGCCTATGATTATGATTGTTGTTGTCCTCAGACTAAACCCTCCGGTTTATATAGACATCGGAGGGGGCTAGGGTTACACAGAGTCGGTTACCGAGAAGGAGATCTATCATCCGAATGGCCAAGCTTGCCTTCCTCGCAAAGGAGAGTCCCATCCGGGCACGAGACGAAGTCTTCAATCTTGTATCTTCATAGTTCAACAGTCCGGTCAAAGTATATAGTCCAGCTATCCGGATACCCCCTTATCCAGGACTCCCTCAGCAGCGTCAGTGAACCACGTCCTAGATATGTGGAGGACTTTATTGCTGAGACTACTATGGGAGAAGAGCGAGGAGTGTCAGAAGCTAGAGTGGCTAGTTTACATTTTCCTGTTTTACGCTATTATTCATTATTTGCGGAGAGATGTTTGATTGGCCGTGGGGAGAGTGGAGGCCTTAGTGCCCCTGACCTTGTCATTTTACGCCATGCTCTATATACTGATAGAACTTTTAGTCTCAGTGTTATGGTTGCTCGACGGTTTAGCTTAAACTGTTTGATGGGTCCTATTTTCGGAGGTATATATGCTTCTCGTTTAGCTAAACATTTTGAGATACTCATTATGATTTATGAGAAAGAGGAGATGCTGCTACCCACTAGATATTTGGACTATAATAGTATGGTAGTGCATGTATTTATTACGAAGGATACGAGAAAGAGTCTTCTCTACAACTTAGTATTTAGTTAGGGTACTTGTGATACTATTGCTCTACCTGCTTCTTCCTTGTTCGATATTTAGTCAAGCAGGTACACTATTATGCCCGAGGACATCTACAGATTTTGGGGTCTATCACAACCCCCGGTACCTGAGCCAGCACCAGTTCCTGACCCGTATCGGGAGCCTGTTTATCAGTGGGAGCCATAGGAGCTCGCCAACCAGTGGAACCCTTAGAACCCTCTGGAGTATCGAGGAGAGGGTTATTTCGAGTCGTGGCCCTAGACCAACTTAGGCCAAAAGCCTAAGCTTTGGGGAGTATGTATTTATCATTGACATTACATTCATGTTCACACACTCACTCCAGCTGTCGGTGTTCATACTTTTTCATTGTATTATCCGTGCTAGTTTATTTCTTTTTCTCGCTTTCTTCTTCTGTGTTTGGAAAACTTTGAGAAAAATCCAAAAAAAAATTGTAGCTTTTTTTTGTTATTTAGTAGTACTATTTAAAGAAAACCCAAAAAGATTTATCGTTCTTCTTTTGCTTGTTGGGAGCTTTCCCGTGTGAATAGTTTCTCTCGTTCTTCTTTTACTTTCTTCAGAAAAAACAAAAACTCCAAAAATATTTCAGTGTGTTTCTTTGAAATTCTTTTTCCTTCCTTTGGGTGGAGAGGAAAAGACCATGATGAGAATGATGAGTGGCTCTCTTATGAATTATTGTTGATCTAACAAAGAGCCCATATTACCTTGTCTTCTCCTTTAAATAAATGTTTGCAGATTCCAGTTTAGTCCAATGCACGTGCACTATTATTACTATTCACACCGTTCGGTCGTGCAAGTGAAAGGCAATAATGTCGAGTTCACGCATGTAGTTGAAACAAAATCAACATAGCCTCCACGATATTTATGTTCATGATGATTTATATCCTACTCATGCTTGCACTCAATGTTGGTTAATCTCAATGCATGTTTATGACCATTGTCACTCTCTAGTTGATCGCTGCTTAATCTTTTGCTAGCCTTCACTTGTACTAAGCGGGAATACTGCTTGTGCATCCACTTCCATAAACCAAATTTGTTCTATATGAGTCCACCATACCTACCTATATGCGGTATTTACCTGCCGTTCCAAGTAAATTTGCATGTGCCAAACTCTAAACCTTCAAATGATAATCTGTTTTTTATGCCTGAATCTCTCATGTAGCGACTGGGAGCTTTCAGTATCGTCCATACTAGGTGGGTTATTCTCAGGATGAGTGTTGATTCACATTTTATTCACGAGAAAGTGGCTGGTAATCAGGATGCCCAGTTCCATGCTCAAAAACAAAATCGCAATTAATTAAACAAAACTCCCCCATAATAGTTGTTTGTATGGATGTTACCCGTTGTTCCGGACCAGCCATGGAGTGTGCTTGTTGGTGGAGGGGGAGTAAAAACTTTACCATTCTGTTTGGGAACCGCCTATAATGTATCTAGCATGGGAAATACCGAGATCTATTGGTCGTTATGTTGACAATGAAACATACCGCTCAAAATGTAATTCATCTCTGTTTTAAAACTCGAGCTCTGGCACCTCTGCAAATCCATGCTTCCCTCTGCAAATGACCTATATAATTACTTTTATTGTTGAGTCATCATCCTCTTATAAAAAGCACGAGTTAGAGAGCACCACTGTCATTTGTATGCATTATTATTAATTGATATTGAGTATGATTGTGATTGTATCTCTTTTAGCATGAATTACAATATCTAGTTAGTCCTGGATCTTAAGGGGTGCTCTGCATTTATGTTTTGCGGTCTCGGAAAGGGCTTGCGAGATACCATTTTGTTATATCATATCATGATTGTTTTGAAGAAGTGTTGTCATTCGAGATTCATTATTATTGCTTGCTGGTTGATTATGCCATTGACATGAGTAAACGTGAGACCTAAGTGTTATTGTGAATATGGTTAGTTCACGGTCTTTGCTGAAAACCTGAATGCTGGCTATACACATTTGCAACAACAAGATCAAATAGAGTTTGTAAAAGTTTTTCTTTATCACTTTCAGTTTATCAACTGAATTGCTTGAGGACAAGCAATGGGTTAAGCTTGGGGGAGTTGATACATCTCCATCGTATCTACTTTTCCAAACTCTTTTGCCCTTGTTTTGGACTCTAATTTGCATGATTTGAATGGAACTAACCCGGACTGACGCTGTTTTCAGCAGAATTGCCATGGTGTTATTTTTGTGCAGAAATAAAAGTTCTCGGATTGACCTGAAAATTTACGAAGAATACTTTTGGAATTAATAAAAAATATTGGCGAAAGAATCAACTAGAGGGGACCCACCAGGTGACCACAAGGGTGGGGGGCGCACCCTACCCCCTGGACGCGCCCCCTGGCTTGTGGGTCCCACGAAGCTCAAGCGACCTCAACTCCAACTCCATATATTCACTTTCGCGTAGAAAAAAATCAGAGAGAAGGATTCATCGTGTTTTGTGATACGGAGCAGCCGCCGCCTCCTGTTCTTCATCGGGAGGGCTGATCTGGAGTTCGTTCGGGGCTCCGGAGAGGGGGGGTCCGTCGCCATCATCATCACCAACCTTCCTCCATAACCAATTTCATGATGCCCACCGCCGTGTGTGAGTAATTCTATCGTAGGCTTGCTGGATGGTTATGGGTTGGATGAGATTTATCATGTAATCAAGTTAGTTTTGTTAGCATTTGATCCCTAGTATCCACTATGTTCTGAGATTGATGTTGCTATAACTTTCTGTGTTTAATGCTTCTCACTAGGGCCCGAGTGCCATGATTTTAGATCTGAACCTATTATGTTTTCATGAATATATTTGTGTTCTTGATCCTATCTTGAAAATTGTAGACACCTATTACGAGTTACGATCCGCATACCCCAAGGTGACAATAAGGAGGCCTTAATATCCCTTAGTTTCCATTAGGACCCCACTGCCACGGGAGGGTAGGACAAAAGATGGCATGCAAGTTCTTTTCCATAAGAACATATGACTATATTCGGAATACATGCCTACATTATATTGATGAATTGGAGCTAGTTTTGTGTCACCCTAGATTATAACTGTTGCATGATGAAAGCCATCTGACATAATTATCCATCACTGATCCATTGCGTACGAGCTTTTCACATATTGATCTTTGCTAAGTTACTTTGTCGTTTCCACTGTTACAATTGCTACAAAACTGCTATTGTTACTTTTGCCACCGTTACCGTTACTTCCATACTACTTTGCTACTAAATACTTGCTACCTATTGAGCTTGCGTTGGTTTTCCCTTGAAGAGGAAAGGGTGATGCAGCAAAGTAGCGTAAGTATTTCCCTCAGTTTTGAGAACCAACGCAAAAGTCACAGAATACCTGCACAAACAATCAAGAACTTGCAACCAACGCTATAAAGGGGTTGTCAATCCCTTCACGGTCACTCGCAAAAGGTGAGATCTAATAGAGATAGATAATAGGTAAAGTAAATATTTTTGGTATTTTTGGGTGTATAGATTGGAAAGTAAAGATTGCAAAATAGTAGATCAGAAACTAGCAAGATGTAAACGAGATTCAATAATATGGAAAAGAGACCCGAGGGCCATAGGTTTCACTAGTGGCTTCTCTCGAGATAGCATCTATTACGGTGGGTGAACAAATTACTACCGAGCAATTGATATCTAAGGCAATGATCATGAACATAGGCATCACATCCGTGTCAAGTAGATCGAAACGATTATGCATCTACTACTATTACTCCACACATCGACCACTATCCAACATGCATCTAGAGTATTAAGTTCATAAAGAACAAAGTAACACATTAAGCAAGATTACATGATGTAGAGGAATTAACTCAAGTAATATGATGGAAACCCCATCTTTTTTTCCTCGATGGAAACAATACAGTATGTGCCTTGCTGCCCCTACTGTCACTAGGAAAGGACACCGCAAGATTGAACCCAAAGCTAAGCACTTCTCCTATTGCAAGAAAGATCAATCTAGTAGGCCAAACTAAACAGAAAATTCGAAGAGACTTGCAACGATATCAAATCATGCATATATGAGTTCAGAGAAGAACCAAATAATATTCATAGATAATCTGATCATAAATCCACAATTCATCGGATCTCAGCAAAAACACCGCAAAAGAGTATTACATCAAATAGATCTCCAAGAACATCAAGGAGAACTTTGTATTGAGAATCAAAGAGAGAGAAGAAGCCATCTAGCTAATAACTATGGACCCAAAGATCTGTGGTAAACTACTCACACTTCATCGGAGAGGTAATGGTGTTGATGTAGAAGCCCTCCATGATTGAATCTCCCTCCGGCAGGACGCCGGAAAAGGCCCCAAGATGGGATCTGACGGGTACAGAAGGTTGCGGTGGTGGAAAAGTGGTTTTGTGGTGCTCTCGGTTTTTTCAAGGGTATATGTGTATATATAGGCGAAGGAACTAGGTCATGAGAGCTACGAGGGGCCCATGAGGGTGGGGGCTTGCCCTACCCCCCTGGGCGCGCCCTCCTGCCTCATGGGCGCCTTGTTGCCTCTCCGACTTCATCTCCAAGTCTTTTGGTTTGCGTTCGGTCCAAGAAAGATCATCGCGAAGGTTTCATTTTGTTTGGACTACGTTTGGTATTCCGTTTCTATGAAACTCTGAAATAGGCAAAAAAACTGGCACTGGGCCCTCGGTTAATAGGTTAGTCCCAAAAATAATATAGAAGAGCATATTAAAGCCCATTAAACATCCAAAACAGATAATATAATAGCATGGAACAATCAAAAATTATAGATACGTTGGAGACGTATCAAGAATCCCCAAGCTTAATTCCTGCTCGTCCTTGAGTAGGTAAATGATAAAAACAGAATTTTTGATGTGGAATGCTACCTAACATATTTATCAATATAATTTTCTTTATTATGGCATGAATGTTCAGATCCGGAAGATTCAAAACAAAAGTTTAATATTGACAAAACAACAATAATAGTTCAAGCATACTGACAAAGCAATCATGTCTTCTCAAAATAACAAGGCCAAAGAAAGCTATCCCTACAAAATCATATAGTCTGGCTATGCGCTATCTTCATCACAGAAAATATTTAAATCATGCATAACCCCGGTTCCAGCCAAGCAATTGTTTCAACTTTCACGCAATACATGAGCGTGAGCCATGGACATATCAGTATAGGTGGAATAGAATGGTGGTTGTTGCTAACTCTTGAGCATGCGTTGTATTTTCCCTTGAAGAGGAAAGGGTGATGCAGCAAAGTAGCGTAAGTATTCCCCTCACTTTTTGAGAACCAAGGTATCAATCCAGTAGCAGGCTGCTCACCAATCCCTCACACCTAGACAAACAAACAAGAACCTCGCAACCAACACATAAAGGGGTTGTCAATCCCTTCACGGCCACTTGCGAAAGTGAGATCTGATAGAGATAATATGATAAGATAAATATTTTTGGTATTTTTATGATATAGATTGAAAAGTACAGATTGCAAAATAAACTAGATTGGAAACTTATATGATAGAGAATAGACCCGGGGGCCGTAGGTTTCACTAGTGGCTTCTCTCAAGATAGCATAATTATTACGGTGGGTGAACAAATTACTGTCGAGCAATTAATAGAAAAGTGCATAGTTGTGAGAATATCTAGGCCTGATCATGTATATAGGCATCACATCCGCAACAAGTAGATTGACTCCTGCCTGCATCTACTACTATTACTCCACACATCGACCGCTATCCAACATGCATCTAGAGTATTAAGTTCATAAGAACAGAGTAACGCATTAAGCAAAATGACATGATGTAGAGGGATAAACTCAAGCAATATGATATAAACCCCATCTTTTTATCCTCGATGGCAACAATACAATACGTGCCTTGCTGCCCCTGCTGTCACTGGGAAAGGACACCGCAAGATTGAACTCAAAGCTAAGCACTTCTCCCATTGCAAGAAAGATCCATCTAGTAGGCCAAACCAAACTGATAACTCGAAGAGACTCGCAAAGATAACCAATCATACAAAGAATTCAGAGGAGATTCAAATATTAATCATAGATAAACTTTATCATAAACCCACAATTCATCGGATCTCGACAAACACACCGCAAAAAGAGTTACATCGAATAGATCTCCAAGAAGATCGAGGAGAACTTTGTGTTGAGATTCAAGCAGAGAGAAGAATCCATCTAGCTAATAACTATGGACCCGAAGGTCTGTGGTAAGCTACTCACAACTCATCGGAGAGGCCTTGGTGATGAGGTAGAGGCCCTCCAGGATCGATTCCCCCTCCGGCGGGGTGCCGGAAAAGGCTCCAAGATGGGATCTCACTGGTACAGAAGGTTGCGGCGGTGGAAATAGTTTTTCGTGGTGCTCCTGGATGGTTTTGGGGTACGTAGATATATATAGGCGAAGGATGTAGGTCAGGGGAGCCACGAGGGGCCCACGAGGCAGGGGGCGCCCCCCCTGGGGCGCGCTCTACACCCCCGTGGCCGCCTCGGCTACTTCTTGACGTCCACTCCAAGTCTCCTGGATTGCGTTTGTTCCAAAAAGATCGCTCCCGAAGGTTTCATGCCGTTTGGACTCCGTTCAATATTCCTTTTCTGCGAAACACTAAAATAGGAAAAAATAGCAATTCGGGTTGGGCCTCCGGTTAGTAGGTTAGTCCCAAAAATGATATAAAAGTGTATAGTAAATCCCATAAACATCCAAAACGGGTAATATAATAGCATGGAACAATAAAAAATTATAGATACGTTGGAGACGTATCAAGCATCCCCAAGCTTAATTCCTGCTCGTCCTCGAGTAGGTAATGATAAAAACAGAATTTTTGATGTGGAATGCTACCTAGCATATTTGTCAATGTATTTTTCTTTATTGTGGCATGAATGTTCATATCAAAATGATTCAAGATAAAAGTTCATATTGACATGAAAACAATAATATTTCAAGCATACTAACAAAGCAATCATGTCTTCTCAAAATAACATGGCTAAAGAAAGCTATCCCTACAAAATCATATACTCTGGCTATGCTCTATCCTCATCACACAAAATATTTAAATCATGCATAACCCCGATGACAAGCCAAGCAATTGTTTCATACTTTAATGTTCTCAAACTTTTTCAACTTTCATGCAATACATGAGCGTGAGCCATGGACATAACACTATATGTGGAATAGAATGGTGGTTGTGGAGAAGACAAAAAGGTGAAGATAGTCTCACATCAACTAGGCGTATGAACGGGCTATGGAGATTCCCATTAATAGATATCAATGTGAGTGAGTAGAGATTGCCATGCAATGGATGCACTACAACTATAAGTGTATGGAAGCTCATCAAAAGAAACTAAGTGGGTGTGCATCCGACTCGCTTGCTCACGAAGACCTAGGGCCTTTTAAGAAAGCCCATTATTGGAATATACAAGCCAAGTTCTATAATGTAAATTCCCACTAGTATATGAAAGTGACAACATAGGAGACTCTCTATCATGAAGATCATGGTGCTACTTTGAAGCACAAGTGTGGAAAATGATAGTAACATTGTCCCTTCCCTCATTTTCTCTCATTTTTTATTTTATTTTATTTTGGTGGGCTTCTTTGGCCTATTTTTTTTATTTGGGCTTCTTTGGCCTCTTTTATTTTTCATAAAGTCCGGAGTCTCATCCTGACTTGTGGGTGAATCATAGTCTCTATCATCCTTTCCTCACTTGGGACAATGCTCTAATAATGAAGATCATCACACTTTTATTTACTTACAACTCAATACTTAGAACAAAATATGACTCTATGTGGATGCCTCCGGCAGTGTACCGGGATATGCAATCAATCAAAAGTGACATGTATGAAATAATTATCAAGGTGGCTTTGCCACAAATACAATATCAACTACATGATCATGCAAAAGCAATATGACAATGATGGAACATGTCATAATAAACGGAACGGTGGAAAGTTGCATGGCAATATATCTCGGAATGGCTATGGAAATGCCATAATAGGTAGGTATGGTGGCTGTTTTGAGGAAGGTATATGGTGGGTGTATGGTACCGGCGAAAGTTGCGCGGCACAAGAGAGGCTAGCAATAGTGGAAGGGTGAGAGTGCGTATAATCCATGGACTCAACATTAGTCATAAAGAACTCATATACTTATTGCAAAAACCTACAAGTTATTGAAACAAAGTACTACGCGCATGCTCCTAGGGGGATAGATTGGTAGGAAAATACCATCGCTCGTCCCCGACCGCCACTCATAAGGAAGAAAATCAAAAAATAAATCATGCTCCAACTTCATCAAATAACGGTTCGCCATAGGTGCATGCTACGGGAATCACAAACTTCAACACAAGTATTCCTCAAATTCACAATTACTCTACTAGCATGACTCTAATATTACCACCTTTATATCTCAAAACAATTATCAAGCATCAAGTTGATCATAGTATTCAATTCACTTCCTACGATAGTTATTATTATACCCAACTTGGATGCCCATCATTCTAGGACCAATTTTATAACCATAGAAAATACCATGCTGTTCTGAGAGACTCTCAAAATAATATAAGTGAAGCATGAGAGATCAATAATTTCTACAAAATAAAACCATTGCCATGCTCTAAAAATATATAAGTGAAGCACTAGTGCGAAACTGTCTAGCTCAAAAGATATAAGTGAAGCACATAGAGTATTCTAATAAATTCCGAATCATGTGTGTCTCTCCCAAAAGGTGTGTACAGCAAGGATGATTGTGGTAAACTAAAAATCAAAGACTCATATCATACAAGACACTCCAAGCAAAACACATATCATGTGGTAAATAAAAATATAGCTCCAAGTAAAGTTACCGATAGACGAAGACGAAAGAGGGGATGCCTTCCGGGGCATCCCCTAGCTTAGGCTTTTGGTTGTCCTTGAATTATCTTGGGGTTCCATGGGCATCCCCAAGCTTAGGCTATTGCCACTCCTCATTCCATAGTCCATCAAATCTTTACCCAAAACTTGAAAACCTCACAACACAAAACTCAACAGGAAATCTCATGAGCTCCGTTAGTGCAAGAAAGAAAAACCACCTCTTGAGGTAATGTAATGAACTCATTATTTATTTATATTAATTTTAAACCTACTGTATTCCAACTTCTCTATGGTTCATACCCCCGATACTAGCCATAGATTCATCAAAATAAGCAAACAACACACGAAAAACAGAATCTGTCAAAAATAGAACAGTCTGTAGCAATATGTAACTTCCGAATACTTCTGGAACTCTAAAAATCCTACAAAAATAGGAAGTCCTGAGAAATTTGTATATTGATCTACTTAAAAAATAATCAACTCAAAAGCACGTTTCTGTGCTTTATTAGATTTTTTCTCGTGAGCGCAAAAGTTTCTGTTTTTCAGCAAGATCAAATTAAGTTTCACCCAAGATGATCCTATAGGTTCTACTTGGCACAAACACTAATTAAAACATAAAACCACATCTAAACAGAGGCTAGATGAATTATTTATTGAATAACATCAAGGAAAAATATTGGGTTGTCTCCCAACAAGCGCTTTTCTTTAAAGCCTTTTTAGCTAGGCATTGAGATTTTAATGATGCTCACATAAAAGACAAGAATTGAAGCATAAAGAGAGCATCATAAAACACGTGACAAACACATCTAAGTCTAACATACTTCCTATGCATAGGCATATTATAAGCAAACAAATTTGAAGGCAAGCAAAAACTAGCATATGCAAGGAAGAAGAAAGAGTCGATAGCAATCTCAACATGACGAGAGGTAATTTAGTAAGATAAAAATTTCTACGACCATATTTTCCTCTCTAATAATAATTACATGTAGAATAATAGGAAAATTCAAAAAAATAGCTATCACATAAAATATTTTCAACACGATCCACATGCATGCAAAGTTGAAACTCTTCTAAAATAGCGGGATCAACATTAACTAAAGTCATGACCTCTGCAAACCCACTTTTTTCAAAAATTTCATAAGATTGAACATTCTCTAAACATGTGGTATCTAAAGTTGACACTCTTCCAAACCCACTTTCAATATTATTGCAAACACTATTATCAATCTCATATTCATCATGGGGCTTAAACAAAATTTCAAGATCATAAGAAGAGTCACCCCAATCATGATCATTGCAACAAGTAGTAGACGTAGCAAAACTAGCATCCCCAAGCTTAGGGTTTTGGATATCGTTAGCACAATTGACATCAAGAGAATTTAAAATAAAGTCATTTCAATCATGCTTTTTATTCAAGGAGCTATCATGAATCTCTTCATAAATTTCTTCATCACAATTTTCAGATTCACGGATTTCAAGCAAAGCTTCATAAAAATAATCTAGTGCACAAAAATCATTAGCAATTGGTTCATCATAATTGGATCTCTTCAAAAGATTAGCAAGCAGATGAGGATCCATAGATCTTAGGTTCACTGTTTAGCAATAAATAAACAACTATTTCAACCAAACGAGCAAACGAGCCAAGTAAGACATCAAAGCAAACGAAAAGACGAACAGAAGAAGGGCGAATAAAATGGCAAGGGTGAAGTGGGGGAGACGAAAACGAGAGGCAAATGGCAAATAATATAATGCGAGGGATAAGGGTTTGTGATGGGTACTTGGTATGTCTTGACTTGAATGAAGACCTCCCTGGCAACGGCGCCAGAAATCCTTCTTGCTACCTCTTGAGCATGCATTGGTTTTTCCCTTGAATAGGAAAGGGTGATGCAGCAAAGTAGCGTAAGTATTTCCCTCAGTTTTTGAGAACCAAGGTATCAATCCAGTAGGAGGCTCCTCACAAGTCCCTCGCACCTACACAAACAAACAAGAACCTCGCAACCAACGCGATAAAGGGGTTGTCAATCCCTTCACGGCCACTTACGAAAGTGAGATCTGATAGAGATAATATGATAAGATAAATATTTTTGGTATTTTTATGATATAGATTGAAAAGTAAAGATTGCAAAATGAAGTAGATTGGAAACTTATATGATAGAGAATAGACCCGGGGGGCATAGGTTTCACTAGTGGCTTCTCTCAAGATAGCATAATTATTACGGTGGGTGAACAAATTACTGTCGAGCAATTGATAGAAAAGTGCATAGTTATGAGAATATCTAGGCATGATCATGTATATAGGCATCACGTCGGCAACAAGTAGACCTACTCCTGTCTGCATCTACTACTATTACTCCACACATCGACCGCTATCCAGCATGCATCTAGAGTATTAAGTTCATAAGAACAAAATAATGCATTAAGCAAGATGACATGATGTAGAGGGATAAACTCAAGCAATATGATATAAACCCCATCTTTTTATATTCGATGGCAACAATACAATACGTGCCTTGCTGCCTCTGCTGTCACTGGGAAAGGACACCGCAAGATTGAACCCAAAGCTAAGCACTTCTCCCATTGTATGAAAGATCAATCTAGTAGGCCAAACCAAACTGATAATTCGAAGAGACTTGCAAAGATAACCAATCATACATAAAATAATTCAGAGGAGATTCAAATATTTATCTTAGATAAACTTGATCATAAAATCACAATTCATCGGATCTCGACAAACGCACTGCAAAAAGAGTTACATCGAATAGATCTCCAAGAAGATCGAGGAGAACTTTGTATTGAGATTCAAAAAGAGTTACATCGAATAGATCTCCAAGAAGATCGAGGAGAACTATGGACCCGAAGGTCTGTGGAAAACTACTCACAACTCATCAGAGAGGCCTTGGTGATGAGGTAGAGGCCCTCCGTGATCGATTCCCCCTCTGGTGGAGCGCCGGAAAAGGCTCCAAGATGGGATCTCACGGGTACAGAAGGTTGCGGCGGTGGAAATAGTTTTTCGTGGTGCTCCTTGATGGTTTCGGGGTACGTAGATATATATAGGAGAAGGAGGTGGGTCAGGGGTGCCACGAGGGGCCCCCGAGGCAGGCGTGCGCCCCCCTGGGGCACGCCCTACACCCTCGTGACCCCCTCGGCCGCTTCTTGACGTCCACTCCAAGTCTCCTGGATTGCGTTTGTTCCGAAAAAGATTGCTCCCAAAGGTTTCATTCCGTTTGGACTCCGTTTGATATTTCTTTTATGCGAAACACTAAAATAGGCAAAAAAACAGCAATGCGGGTTGGGCCTCTGGTTAGTAGGTTAGTATCAACGGGCTATGGATATGCCCATCAATAGATATAAATGTGAGTGAGTAGGGATTGCCATGCAACGGATGCACTAGAGCTATAAGTGTATGAAAGCTGAAAAGAAACTAAGTGGGTGTGCATCCAACTCGCTTGCTCAAGAAGACCTAGGGCATTTTGAGGAAGCCCATCATTGGAATATACAAGCCAAGCTCTATAATGAAAAATTCCTCTATCATGAAGATCGTGGTGCTACATTGAAGCAAAAGTGTGGTTAAAGGATAGTAGCATTGCCCCTTCTCTCTTTTTCTCTCATTTTTTTATTTGGGCCTTCTCTTTTTTTATGGCCTCTTTTCTTTTTTTTATTTTGTCCGGAGTCTCATCCCGACTTGTGGGGGAATCATAGTCTCCATCATCCTTTCCTCACATGGGACAATGCTCTAATAATGAAGATCATCGCACTTCTATTACAACTCAGGAATTAAAACTCAATACTTAAAACAAAATATGACTCTATGTGAATGCCTCCGGCGGTGTACCGGGATGTGCAATGAATCAAAAGTGACATGTATGAAAGGATTATGAATGGTGGCTTTGCCACAAATACGATGTCAACTACATGATCATGCAAAGCAATATGACAATGGAGTGTGTCATAATAAACAGAATGGTGGAAAGTTGCATGGCAATATATCTCTGAATGGCTATGGAAATGCCATAATAGGTAGGTATGGTGGCTGTTTTGAGGAAGGTATATGGTGGGTGTATGGTACCGGCGAAAGTTGCGCGCTACAAGAGAGGCTAGCAATGGTGGAAGGGTGAGAGTGCATATAATCCATGGACTCAACATTAGTCATAATGAACTCATATACTTATTGAAAAAATCTACAAGTAATCAAAACAAAGTACTACATGCATGCTCCTAGGGGAAAGACTGGTAGGAGTTAACCATCGCACGATCCTGACCTCCACACATAAGGAAGACAATCAATAAACAAATCATGCTCCAACTTCATCACATAACGGTCCACATACATGCATGCTATGGGAATCACAAACTTTAACACAAGTATCTCTCAAAATCACAATTACTCCACTAGCATGACTCTAATATCACCATCTTCATATCTCAAAACAGTCATAAAGAATCAAACTTCTCATGGTATTCAATACACTTCATATGAAAGTTTTTATTATACCCATCTTGTATGCCCATCATATTAGGACTAATTTTATAACCAAAGCAAATTACCATGCTGTTCTAAAATACTCTCAGAATAATATAAGTGAAGCATAAGAGTTCAACAATTTCTATAAAATAAAACCACCGCCGTGCTCTAAAAAGATATAAGTGAAGCACTAGAGCAATATTGTCTAGCTCAAAAGATATAAGTGAAGCACATATATTATTCTAATAAATCACGATTCATGCATGTCTCTCCCAAAAGGTGTGTACAACAAGGATGATTGTGATAAACTAAAAAGCAAAGACTCAAATCATACAACACACTCCAAGCAAAACACATATCATGTGGTGAATAAAAATATAGCCTCAAGTAAAGTTACCTATAAACGAAGACGAAAGAGGCCATGTGTCGGTGTCAAAAGCGGCGGATCTCGGGTAGGGGGTCCCGAACTATGCGTCTAGGCGGATGGTAACAGGAGACAAGGGACACGATGTTTTTACCCAGGTTCGAGCCCTCTCGATGGAGGTAAAACCCTACTCCTGCTTGATTAATATTGATGATATGGGTAGTACAAGAGTAGATCTACCACAAGATCGGAGTGGCTAAACCCTAGAAGCTAGCCTATGGTATGATTGTTGTTCATCCTACGGACTAAAACTCTCCGGTTTATATAGACAACGGAAAGGGCTAGGATTACACAGAGTCGGTTACAATGGGAGGAGATCTTCATATCGTATCGCCAAGCTTGCCTTCCACGCCAAGGAAAGTCCCATCCGGACACGGGACGGAGTCTTCAATCTTGTATCTTCATAGTCCGGGAGTCCGACCAAAGGTCTTAGTCCGGCCATCCGGATACCCCCTAATCCAGGACTCCCTCAGTAGCCCAATAACCAGGCTTCAATGACGACGAGTCCGGCGCGCATGTTGTCTTCGGCATTGCAAGGCGGTTTCCTCCTCCGAATATTTCATAGAAGATGTTGAACACCAGGGTAGTGTCCGGCTCTGCAAAATAAGTTCCACATTCCATCGTAGAGAGAATAATATTTGTATCAATCAGATCTGCTGACGTATTCCGCGGCATGACATCATGCCACGGCCAGGCTTTTATTCATTTTATTGTTCCACCTCAGCGCGTTTAGCGAGGCGGTTTCCTTGGCACGTCTTGTCAAAGCAGAGATCGTGTCCCCTTATTCCGGGATTCTCATCAATACGGGTGTGGGTAACCCAACCGTGACTTAGGTATGACTCCTTAATTAAAAGTGAGTCTCAAACGGTCACGGGGAGGGCTCTTTGTATTCACCTCCTTTATAAAGGAACCAAGGCCCGGCTCCCTTGTTCTTAAACCAATCAAATCCGCCCCTCGCTTCGAGTTCCAACACCCAAAGCTCTAGTTTTAGGCGCTTTGGACCTTCGAAGATGTCCGGCTCCGACTCTCAAGGCCGGTGGATATCTTCCTCCATTACGGAAGAAGATGTGCGAAAGCTAAGAGATGCCAGGTATCTAACCGGCGAAATCTCGCATAGACTGCCTACTTAAGGGCAAGCTGTTCCCGCTCCCCAGCCAGGTGAAAGCGTGGTGTTCGCATCTCACTTCCTTCGGGGACTAGGCTTCCCGATCGATCCCTTTGTGAGGGGGCTTATGTTTTACTACGGGATGGAGTTCCACGACCTAGCTCCGGAGTCCATCCTCCAGATCTCATCATCCATTGTCGTGTGCGAGGCCTTCCTCCATATCACCCCTCACTTCGGATTGTGGCTAAAAACTTTCAAAGTGGAACCGAAAGTGATCGAGGGGCAGCACGCTGAGTGCGGAGGGGCTATAATAAGATAGATGGACGACGCTCCATGGCCCGAAGGCTCTTTTCAAGAGGAGCTCGGCTTATGGCAACGGGACTGGTTTTACATCACAGCCCCTAGGGGCACCACATGGGTGGCACCGCCTACTTTTCGCTCGGGTCCCCCACCACGGCTGGCATCATGGGTTAATGAAGGACTTATCTGGGGGCCGCCAAAAGACGTGCCCCTGCTGCAGGGCCGTATTCAAGATCTTCTAGAAAGAGATATCAATCTGACTGTAGTGGCGCAAGTCATGGTGATTCGCCGCACACTGCCCTGCAAACGTCGACCTCTCCGCATGTGGGAGTTCAATCCGGAGGGACCACGAGTCCTAGAACATTTCATGGGAATGACACCCATGGAGATGTACAAATTGTTCTTCGGATCATAAGCAAGGTGTCCGGATTTGTCCGAGGATGCAGGTCTAAGCTGCAACCGCCCGGATGCTAAAGTAAGTAGTCCCGTATTTGAACACACCATCCATATTTTTATCAAATCTACCCTTTACTAGAGTTGCCCTTTGAACAGGAGTGGATAGCGAAGGCGAAGTTTATCAGGTGTCCAGTCCCCCTGCCTGAGACCGTGCCGAATCCCATGCTAACCAGGATGCTGGAAGCCACGCCGTTGGCGGAAGGCGAAGGGGGGAACCAAGGGGCTACCGCCTCCAAGAAGGAGGCCGTTAGGAAGGGAAGAATCAAAAATTCTCCCGACCAGGGAAAGAAAAGGACTGCCTCTGAAGACCCGGAGGTGATAACCTCAAAACGGGGAAAGGAATCTTCGTCAGACGGTTCGGCACCGGAGAACGCCCCAGCCGAATCGCCCCCTAAAGGGGACCCGCTCTCCCCCGAGGCGTAAGTGAAGGGAGGGGTTCCATAATGAATCACATTCTTATTTTATTCGTGAGGACAATAACCGAAACATTATCCTGCAGTTCAGATCTCAACCCTTCTCAGCAGAGCTCATCTTCAGGGGATCTTCGTCCAGAGATGATAGAGAGCGAAATGCCTCCCCTTGTTCCACCATCTCATGAGGCTGGTGACCCCGAGGTATTGTCCCGGAGGGTTTTTTCAAGTCCGGACCCTGGAAAAGGTCGTCAGACTAGTCCGGCACCCTCTTGCGCGCCGGCGGAGGGGCTGAAGGATCTGCTTAGTAGGGCGTCCATCTCAGAAGAACACCGTATGTTGATGGATATGGTGATTGGAAGGATTTCATCCGCGGAAAGTGGATTGTGCGAGGCTGCCAGGAGTTTACTAACAGGCTTTGAGGTATGTAAAAAGGTGTACCTTTTGGTAGAGCCGCATATTAAATGTGCCCTGTATGAATAGTAGCCCCTGAGACTCTGTGTGTCGTCACGAGTGACGGTGCACAGGGGATCATAACCCCAGGTATAATGTGTCGCCTATTCCATGAAGGTGGCGAGGCGTTCAGTGGCTAGCCAGGCTGATGAATCTGCCGAACTAAAGCGGCAACTTGACATACCAGATGCCGACATCGCGCTTGTACATAAGCGGCTAGACGAGGCTCAAGGTATGTTCAAAAGACACCCAGTATTAGGAGCTTGATGCTCGGGCCTTATATTTGTTGTATGTAGATGGTGCTGCTGCCGTGGAGAACCTTCAGGCGGAACTTGCCCGAACGAAGGAGCAAGCAAAGAAGAGTGATGCGGCTGCCGTTAAAGCGGCTGAAGAGCTAAAAGCCGAACAGGCTGTTCACTGCCAGAGCAAGAAGGAAATGGCCGAGATGGCCATAAAATTGAAGGATGCTACCGACCGCTGTAGATTTCTTGAACAAGAAGATAGGGTGGCTCAGAAGGATCTTGAAAAGATCACTGCCGAAGCCAAGGATACTCGCTCTGTCATGAGTGCGATGAAGGAGGAGCTGCGCCAGGCCGGAGATATCACGGCCGGAAAGCCTTATATGCTGCGGATGAAGTTCGGAGACCCCAAGTATGCTCCATTAGACCGTCAGTGGAGTTCGGAAAACACTTATCTAGATTTGGCCGCAAGTGCGGCGGACGCGACCGAACACTTCCGCAGCCGAGGTGACCATGAATTGGAGGAGCTTTTTTGGTCGCAGTACCACAATCCAGAACACCCACTATCAGTATCCGACCGTTTGGCCGCCTGGGCGGAGCTGAACAGATTATCCGGACTCGCCATGAAGTATGTTGCGAGTCGTCTGTGGCCGGAGAAGCCGGAGCCGAAGAGTTATTTTGGCTTGGTGCAGCAGTTCCTTGGTTCGGTGCTGCATGCTGATGCAATGAAGAGGTCGGCGTGCATAGAGGGTGCACAGATGGCTCTTGCCCGTGTCAAAACATATTGGGCAGATATGAAGGCCAGTATTGTTGCGTCCCAGGATTCGGACGAAAGCCGAGAACCTGCCGAGCACTATCTTGAGGAAGTTCTTCCTGGCGCTCGTATAATAGAGTCGCAGTGCTCGAAGGATGTTGTGTTCGAATAGCTTATACTATTTGTAAGACGAATTGTGTTTTTATGAAAAAAGCTTTTTTATACTTGTGCTTGCAAGAATCATGATACCTCCTGTGCGGCCGTTTAATGTATATATTTGTATATAACCTGAAAGATGGCAGTCGTTGGCTTCAGCCCCCATGCATAGAATGCGGGGGTGTTCGCAAAAAGGCGCCTTTTCACACTTAATCCAACGCCTTGGTCCTGCAAAGGAGCTGGTGGCGCGGCGAACTAGGAAACCGGACTATAATGCTTTATCACTTTCACTTAGCCATAGGAGTTTGACAGTGGGACTACTGAATAGCCCCTAGGGGCACCGCGCTCGCCCAAATTCGGGGCGCGAGTGTGCCTGACCGGGAAGCGGCCCATCGTTAATGCGGGGGAATCCTAAAGATTCCGAAAGTCATCGAGTGGTTGACCGGTCTCTCGCTATATCATGACAGTCAATTTTCGGCTTTCTCTACTGAGGTGCTCACCCGGCTGAACTGGGGCACGATCGCAGTACTTCTCCTGGTGCCGCGTTAGCTGATATAACGGAACGTAAGGCAGAAAAACACAGGAGCCGGGCAAACCCAACATTTGACCAAAGACATGATTCGGAGCTGATGCATATAGGGCCAAACTCGCGACGCCGAACACTCCCTAAGGTATTCGGTCTTTATGAAGACGGGCCAAAATAGAGCCCTTGGTAAAAAAGCCCCTAGTGTCCAGGTATGTGCAAAAATTCTGGCGTGGCCACATGCCAAGACGCCAGCCTCCTCCTCAGTTATATAGAAAACCGGGGGATGTTATCAACAAGAGACAGTAAAAAAGGTTTACGCAGGGTCTTAATCTGAAAAGAATCCTTGGAACGGGTCCCTGCTGCACGTCTGCGCCTGTGTCTCCGTTGTGCCGTATCCTGGACGGGCGTAGCACGATGTTCGTCTGCGAAAGAGAGGAACTTAGTAAAAAATAAGAGTGCGAGAAATCTATATCAAAATAAACAAAATATAGTTGGAGCAAGAGTTGGGTCGTATTGTCTCCGGGCATGAGCACACGGAGCCCCTTGCCCGAGGGTATGCGGCTATTTAAGCGTGTTGATGCCGGACTCGTCTAGCCGTGTCCAGGATAGTAGGGCTGGATGTGTGGGCGGCTGTCTAGGCAGCCGCACCCCTGCCCGTACTTTGGGGGTCAATTTATATTCCCTTGTAATGAAATGATGCCCTTTGGACCAGGCATTCTAAGTGTAAGGGATGTGTAGTGCTGTATTGCGTTAAAGCGGGCGAAAACTTCACGTCCCAGTAGCGCTTGATAGCGATTTACGAATGGGGCGATGTGGAATGTTAGCTTTTCGCTTCGGAAGTTGTCGGGTGACCCGAACGTGACTTATAACGTAAGGGAACCCATGCTTGGGGTATCCGAACCTGGCGTTATTCCTTGAAAGGAGGTGTTGCCGAGGTGGATTACGTCTGGGTTTACCCCGAGTTTGCCGACTGTGTCCTGATATAACAGGTTCAAGTCGCTGCCGCCGTCCATAAGGGCGTTTGTAAATTGGAGTCCGTTAATGATTGGATTTAAGACCAAGGCAGTCCAGCCTGCGTTCTGGTCTCCTCTAGAGTAATCCTGATGATCGAAGGTGATTGGTTGTAACAACCAGTGGGGTCGCTCCTCTGGGGCTGGCTGTACGGCGCGTGTCGTTGTAGGTGCCGTTCTTCTCTTCCCTTTCGTCACATGGAGTAGATTTACTGTCTTGACTTCTTGTGGGAACTTCTTTTGTTCTCCGGTGTTCTGCTCGTGGGGTGCATCGTTATCTTCGCTTTGTGTGTTGAGCCCCTTGTGTTCGGCGTTGAGCTTGTCGGACTGCTTAAAGACCCAACAATCTCTGTGGGTATGGTTTGCAGGTCTCCCCGGAGTGCTGTGGATTTGACACATTTTGTCCAAAATTTTGTTGAGGTTGGATAGCTCGTCCCTATCGTCTTTGGGGGGGCAGCTTTTTCTGATTTTGCCGAGAGCTTTTGAATCCGGCGTTTACTACCGTGCTCATCGGGCTGTTGTCGTTTATTCGGCGCGGTTCTTTGTTACGGCGCGGCTTCCCGTTCCCATCTCTGGGTTTGGACGTATTCGGGTCGCTGGTGCTGCTTCTTGCCAACCAGCTATCCTCTCCTGCACAGAAGCGGGTCATGAGGCTTGTTAACGCGGCCATTGTTCGCGGCTTTTCTTGGCCGAGGTGTCTGGCGAGCCATTTGTCTCGGACGCTATGCTTGAAAGCTGCTAGGGCCTCTGCGTCCGGACAGTCGACCATTTGATTCTTTTTGATAAGGAATCTGTTCCAGAGCTTCCGGGCTGACTCTTCGGGCTGCTGAGTTATATGACTCAGATCATCTGCATCCGGGGGCCGGACATAGGTCCCTTGAAAATTTGCCCTGAAAGCATCCTCAAGCACTTCCCAACTTCCCATGGTGTTTTCGGGAAGGCTTTTAAGCCAATGCCAGGCTGGCCCTTTGAGCTTAAGGGGTAAGTATTTTATGGCGTGGAGGTCGTCTCCTCTGGCCATGTGTATGTGGAGGATATAGTCCTCGATCCAGACTCCAGGGTATGTTGTTCCATCGTATGCTTCTATGTTTACTGGCTTGAATCCGGCTGGGAATTCATGATCCAGCACCTCATCGGTAAAACATAGGGGGTGTGCGGCGCCACTGTATTTAGGCGTGCCACGATGTTCGGGTATTTTTTGCGTTGCATCACTCATTGGAGCTTGCTTTCTTGGCCTATAGATGGATCTGGTTGGGCCAGTTTTCTGATGCGAATTCTTTGACGGATCGCACGCCGTATTGAGTGCGGCGTCCTTTGATGCGTGAGATTGATCGTAGGGTCGTCTATCCGACCTTGTGGCTTCCTTATTTTTTGACTGTGGGGGCTTTAAGGCCTCTTCGTCAAATTCTGGTAGTAGTTTCTGCTTCGGATAGCTCTTTGTGTGGCGACTACTACCGTACTTGTGTGCGGTATTGAGTACTTTGCCCCATCTGATCCTGAGTGCATCTTCCACCGTCTTGAGCCTCCGCTTGTGCTTTCTCAAGCTACGTGCAGTAGCGACGAGCCTTTGGTGGTGGTTCTGATGTTTCAGCAATTTGTCTGGTGTGAGGTCGTCCGGGCTATTATCTTTCCCGGGGATTGGTTGTTCGGATTGTCCGCCCTGCTTGGACGGATGCTCGACGGCATGTTCATCGTTTGTTGAGTCACCTTGCTCTATGGCTGGGTCTTTGTCGAGGTGGGGCTTGGCCTTGCGCTTACGCCGCCGCTTTGATTGTTCTCCGGGGGAGCGATCCCTGGCCGCATCCTTTTGGTCCTCGTTGTCGTTTTTGTTGTATGTGTCCACCATGCATACATCGTATGATGAGGTGGTTTTCCGGAGCCCTATATGTGCTGGTTCTTGATCGTCTCCTTTATCGGCGTCCATACCGTCGATATCTTCGGAGTCGAAATTGAGCATGTCGGTTATATCTTCGACAGTGGCTATCAAGTGGGTGGTGGGCGGGTTTCGAACTTCATCGTCCGCATCCCAGCCACCCCGACCATAGTCCGGCCGGGGTTCTTTCGACAAAGAGAGGAACTTTAGCGAATTTAGGATATCGCCAAAGGGCGAGTGCTGAAAGACGTCCGCGGCGGTGAACTCCGTGATCGGAGCCCGATCGGGTTCGATCAAAAGGGGTGCAGAATATTCGGAGTCCAGAACGGAGTCCGGCACCTTGGAGTTACCGGCCTTGCAAAGGACTTGGCTGGTATTCGGCTCTATCGCCGCAGAGATTGCGACTCCTGGGGCGGTGCCCAACCGTCCGTCCCTGGCTAGCGCAGTCAGCTCCGAACTAATGGTCGGAGTGAACACCTGAGCGGCGCTCTGGTCGCTGTGTTGCGGCAGAGCTAGATCATGCCCATCGAGACAGTGCGGCGCGCTCGGTCGTGGCCCGAATCCGTCGAAGATCAAGTCCCCGCGGATGTCGGCCGTGTAGTTTAAGCCTTTAAACCTGACCTGATGGCCAGGGGCGTAGCTTTCGATCTGCTCCAGGTGGCCGAACGAGTCGGTCCGAAGTGTGAAGCCGCCGAATACGAAGATTTGTCCGGGGAGAAAGACCTCATCCCGGACCGTATCGTGATTGACGAGCGAAGAAGCCATTGGGCCTAAAGGCGACAACACAGAGGAACTCTCAATGAGAGCACCAATGTCGGTGTCAAAACCGGCGGATCTCGGGTAGGGGGTCCCGAACTGTGCGTCTAGGCGGATGGTAACAGGAGACAAGGGACACGACGTTTTTACCCAGGTTCGGGCCCTCTCAATGGAGGTAAAACCCTACTCCTGCTTGATTAATATTGATGATATGGGTAGTACAAGAGTAGATCTACCACGAGATCGGAGTGGCTAAACCCTAGAAGCTAGACTATGGTATGATTGTTGTTCGTCCTACGGACTAAAACTCTCCGGTTTATATAGACACCGGAGAGGGCTAGGGTTACACAGAGTCGGTTACAATGGGAGGAGATCTTCGTATCGTATCGCCAAGCTTGCCTTCCACACCAAGAAAAGTCCCATCCGAACACGGGACAGAGTCTTCAATCTTGTACCTTCATAGTCCGGGAGTCCGGCCAAAGGTCTTAGTCCGGCCATCCGGACACCCCCTAATCCAGGACTCCCTCACCATGCCTTCCGGGGCATCCCCAAGCTTAGAGTTTTGGTTGTCCTTGAATTTTACCTTGGGGTGACTTTGTCATCCCCAAGCTTAGGCTCTTGCCACTCCTTATTCCAAAATCCATCAAATCTTTACCTAAAACTTGAAAACTTCACAACACAAAGTTTCAACATAAAATCTCATGAGCTCCGTTAGTATAAGAAAATAAATCACCACTTTAAGGTACTGTTGTGAACTCATTATTTATTTTTATTGGTGTAAAACCTAATGTATTCCAACTTCTCTATGGTTCATACCCCCGATACTACTCATAGATTCATCAAAATAAGCAAACAACACGCGAAAAACAAAATCTGTCAAAAACAGAACAGTCTGTAGAAATCTGTAACTTTCGAATACTTCTGTAACTCCAAAAATTCTGAAATAAATTGTCATACGTGAGGAATTTGTCTATTAATCTTCTGCAAAAAGAATAAACCTAAAAGCACTCTTCTATAAAAAATTACAGCTATTCTCGTGAGTGCAAAAGTTTCTGTTTTTTACAGCAAGATCACAATGACTTCACCCAAGTCTTCGTGAGGGAGTCCTGGATTAGGGGGTGTCCGGATGGCCGGACTATGACCTTTGGCCGGACTCCCGGACTATGAAGATACAAGATTGAAGACTTCGTCCCGTGTCCGGATGGGACTTTCCTTGGCATGGAAGGCAAGCTTGGCGATACGATACGTAGATCTCCTGCCATTGTAACCGACTCTGTGTAACCCTAGCCCTCTCCGGTGTCTATATAAACCGGAGGATTTTAGTCCGTAGGACGAACAACAATCATACCATAGGCTAGCTTCTAGGGTTTAGCCTCTCTGATCTCGTGGTAGATCTACTCTTGTACTACCCATATCATCAATATTAATCAAGCAGGAGTAGGGTTTTACCTCCATCGAGAGGGCCCGAACCTGGGTAAAAACATCATGTCCCTTGTCTCCTGTTACCATCCGCCTAGACGCACAATTCGGGACCCCCTACCCGAGATCCGCCGGTTTTGACACCGACATTGGTGCTTTCATTGAGAGTTCCTCTATGTCGTCACCTTTAGGCCCGATGGCTCCTTCGATCATCAACAACGATGCGGTCCAGGGTGAGACTTTTCTCCCTGGACAGATCTTCGTATTCGGCGGCTTTGCACTGCGGGCGAATTCGCTTGGCCATTTGGAGCAGATTGAAAGCTACGCCCCTGGCCGTCAGGTCAGATTTGGAAGTTTTAACTACACGACTGACATCCGCGGAGACTTGATCTTCGACGGATTCGAGCCACGGCCGAGCGCGTCGCACTAGCACGATGGGCATGATCCAGCTCTGCCGCCGGATAGTGCCCGGAAGGCCACTCAGGTGTCCGCTCCGACCCTTAGCTCGGAGCCGATTGCGCCAATCGAGGATGGATGGTTGGACACCGCCTCGGGGGCTACAATCTCTACGGTGATCGAGCCGAATACCAGCCTTGTCCTTTGTGAAGCTCGTGACTCCAAGGTGCCGGACTCCTTTCCGGACTCCGAATCTTCCGCACCCCTTCCGATCGAACCCAATTGGGCTCCGATCATGGAGTTCACCGCCGCGGACATCTTTCAGCACTCGCCCTTTGGCAACATCCTGAATTCACTAAAGTCTCTCTCTTTATCAGGAGAGCCCTGGCCGGACTATGGTCATCAAGGTTGGGATGTGGACGACGAAGAAATTCGAAGCTCACCCACCACCCACTTCGTAGCCACTGTCGATGATTTAACCGACATGCTCGACTTCAACTCCGAAGACATCGACGGTATGGACGCCGATGAAGGAGATGACCAAGAACCAGCACCTATAGGGCACTGGAATGCCACCTCGTCATATGACATATACATGGTGGACACCCCAAAAGAAGGGGATGGCGATGGAACAATGGAGGATGACCCCTCCAAGAAACAGCCCAAGTGTCGGCGTCAGCGGCGCCGCTCTAAATCCCGCCAAAGCAAAAACGGCGATTCCGGCACCAGAGACAATAACACCACGGACAGTGCCGAAGACAACCCCCTCCAGCAGGATCCAACGCAGGAGGATGGAGAAGCCAGCCCTCATGTGAGAGCGGCAGACAGAGAGGTCGAGGACAATAATTACATGCCTCCCTCCGAAGACGAAGCAAGCCTCGACGATGATGAATTTGTCGTGCCTGAGGACCGCATCGAACAAGAGCGTTTCAAACGCAGGCTTATGGCCACGGCAAGCAGCCTCAAGAAAAAATAGCAGCAGCTTAGAGCTGACCAAGACTTGCTAGCCGACAGATGGACTGAAGTCCTTGCTGCCGAAGAGTACAAACTCGAACGCCCCTCCAAGAGCTACCCAAAGCGCAGGCTGCTACCCCAATTAGAGGAGGAAGAAACTAAACCTACATCACCAGCGTATGATGCGGCCGACCGGCCACCCCGTGGCCGCGACAGAGAGGCCTTTCGGCCATCAACTCAAGCCGCACCCCGCGCCGCTCAAAAAGTACCAAGGCATGGGGAAACGCGCCAGACCTGCAAGACATATTGGAGGACAAGGCAAGGCAAACAAGATCGATCTACGGATCGCGTGGGCGCCCCACGACACGTGATGATAACCGTCACGCCGGATATGGCAAATACAGCCAGGCAGAATACGGCAGGCAAGGCTCACATGAGCTATGTCGTGATATAGCCCAGTACAGAGGCGCCGCACGCCCACTGTGCTTCACAGATGAAGTAATGGATCATCAAATCCCCGAGGGGTTTAAACCCATAAACATCAAATCATATGATGGCACAATAGATCCTGCGGTATGGATCGAGGATTATCTCCTTCATATCCACATGGCCCACGGCGATGATCTACACGCTATCAAATACCTCCCGCTCAAGCTTAAAGGACCAGCTCGGCATTGGCTTAACAGCTTGCCAGCAAAGTCAATTGGTTGCTGGGAGGACCTGGAATCCGCATCCTTGACAACTTCCAGGGCACGTATGTGCGACCACCAGACGCTGATGACCTAAGCCACATAATTCAGCAGCCAGATGAATCGGCCAGACAATTCTGGACACGGTTCCTAACCAACAAAAATCAAATAGTCGACTATCCGGACGTAGAGGCCCTTGCAGCCTTCAAACATAACATCCGTGATGAGTGGCTTGCCCGGAACCTAGGACAGGAAAAACGGAAATCCATGGAAGCCCCCACGACACTCATGACCCGCTTTTGCGCGGGAGAAGATAGCTGGCTAGCTCATAGCAACAACATGACCAAGAGCCCTCGTAATTTGGATACCAAGGACAACAATGGCAGGTCGTGCCGCAACAAGCACAAGCGCCGCAGGATATGGTAGTCAATGCCGGATTCAGAGGCTCTAAACCCGGTCAGCGGAAAAAGCCATTCAAAAGAAATACTCCGGGCTCGTCCAGTTTAGACCGGATACTCGATCGCTTGTGCAGGATATGGGTGTTCAAGCAGGCAGGCAAGTTAAGTGCCGAACACAGAGACAAGGGGCTGCATAGTGATGACGAGGAGAAGCCCCGGCCGCCGAACAACAGAGGACAGAAGGGTTTTCCCCCACAAGTAAGGACGGTGAACATTATATACGCAACCCACATCCCCAAAAGGGAACGGAAGCGTGTGCTCAGGGACGTATATGCGTTGGAGCCAGTCGCCCCAAAGTTCAACCCATGGTCCTCCTGCCCGATCACTTTTGATCGAAGGGACCACCCCACTAGCATTCGTCACGGTGGATTCGCCGCCTTGGTTCTAGACCCAATCATTGACGGATTTCACCTCACTAGAGTCCTCATGGACGGTGGCAGCAGCCTGAACCTGCTTTATCAGGATATAGTGCGAAAAATGGGCATAGGTCCCTCAAGGATTAAACCCACAAAGACGACCTTTAAAGGCGTCATACCAGGTGTAGAAGCCAGTTGTACAGGCTCAGTTACACTCGAAGTGGTCTTCGGATCCCCGGATAATTTCTGAAGCGAGGAGTTAATCTTTGATATAGTCCCGTTCCGCAGTGGCTATCACGCCCTGCTCGGGCGAACTGCATTCGCAAAGTTCAAAAGAGGAGCCCTCTAGGAGTCATCACGGTCAATGGAAACACCGAACGCTCTCTCCAAACAGAGGAGCACAAGGCAGCCCTCGCAACGGAAGTTCAAAATAGCCTCTCAAGACAATTCTGCAGTCCGGCTGTTAAGCGTCAGGACACCGTCAAGCGCACCCGGAGTAACCTACAACAAGACCATCTGGCATGTTCCGAGCAAGCATAGCAGTGCGGCCCCTACCCCAGCCCTCGCGAGATTGTGAAACCAGTACCACGCAAACATAATTACGCTCTGGAAATACCATGGGCATAAGGGGAGGGGCACAACCACGGCACGCCCAGAATGCGGCTCAACTGCACTAGGGGCTCCCGATTTTGTCATTTCTTTTTTCTTACTTTCAGGACTCCATTCTCCGGAAGGCCTGTCCGGCATTACAATCGCCGAACACACGATGCAACAGCCAGGGAGGCAGCAAGCTACGTCAAATGTCCAGGTGGTCTCTTTAACGAGCTAAATACCTGTTTTACATAAAGTCCCGCAGCTTGCCCCTGGAGGGGGACATGTCAAATAATCCCATCTCTTGCTTATCGCACTATTTGTATCATTCTGCTTTCATAGCAGCCCTTTAATAAACAATATATATCTCTTGTCTATTATAGCATTCATTTTTCATGTAAATATTTTCAGTTATGACACCATGCAACCGTACACTTTGGTATGGCCAATACACCAGGGGCTTAAGTACCCCAGAATATGGTGTGAGAAGACTGAACACTCTCACGAGTGCGGCATCCCGAACTTATAGCATTATATGCATTGGCTCCGAATCATGTCTTGGGTCAATAGTTGGGTTTGCCCGGCTCCCATGTTTTGCTACCTTACGTTGCGCTATATCGGCTAAGGTAGCGCTGGGAGAACTACTGCGATTGTGCCCCAGTTGAGCTGGGTTAACACCTCAGTAGAGAAAGCTAAAACTGACCGTCATGATAGGGCGAGAGACCGGTCACTATTCGAGAGGTTTTTCGAGTCCCTAAAGACTTATGCCGCTTAGAGCGAGGAGCTGGATTTATCCGGCCTAGGCGTGGATAGCGCCCCGAACTCGGTCTTCCGAATACTAGGGGCTTCGCTGAAATTTAAAATTATAGAATTCTATGGCTAAGTGAGAGTGATAAAGCATTATAAGTCTGATTGCCTTGTTCGTTGTGCTGAGAGCCTCCCTCGAAGGACCCAAGAATGGGAACAAGAGCGCTCAGGTTTATCCCGAACACCCCAGCACTCGTGGCATGGGGGTAGAAGCCGACGACTTGCATCTCTCAGATTTAATAAACGGCCACACAGAAGGTAATATTTTATATTCAAAAAGAGTTTCTTAGCGCATATGAACAAGTTTTCAGCGCACAGGATACACACGAGCATGTTTACTCAAAAATTAAATCCTTGGAACATTCGTTCGCCACAAGGCGGGCACCCTTCAGGACGCCCTCATAGTACATCTCGGGCGTGTGATGCTCCTTCCCCTCCGGTGGCCCATCCTTCACCAGCTTCACAGCATCCAGCTTGCCCCAGTGCACTTTGGCACGGGCAAGGGCCCTACGGGCGCCTTCGATGCATACGGAGCGCTTGATGACTTCAAGCCATGGACAAGCATCCACCAGCCACCTCACCAGCCCAAAGTAGCTCCCAGGCAGGACCTCCCCAGGCCATAGCCGGCCTATAAGGCCCTTCATGGCCTGTTCGGCTACCTTATGGAGCTCGATCAGCTGCTTCAGCTAGTCGCTCAAGGGCACCGGGTGTCCAGCCTCAGCATATTGGGACCAGAACACTTTCTCCGTCGAGCTCCCTTCTTCGGCTCGGTAGAATGCGGCAGCGTCGGACACACTGCGGGGCAGATCTGCGAACGCTCCTGGAGAGCTCCGGATTCGGGTAAGTAACAAGTAATTCCCTTTCACATGCTTGCTTTGCATAAAGAATGCCTTACCCGCCGCTATCTTCTTCATCGCCTCAATTTCCTGGAGGGCTTTTTGGGCTTCGGCCTTGGCAGATTTGGCGCTTTCAAGTGCCGAGGCAAGCTCGGACTCTCGAGTCTTTGAGTCAAGCTCTAAACTCTCGTGTTTTTCACAAGAGCATCAAGCTCTTGCCGCACCTCCGCCACCCGCGCCTCTTGTTTCTCTCGCTCGGTGCGCTCCACGGCCGCATTGTCTTCGGCCTTGGACAACGCTTCCTTCATGGTCGCCACCTCGGTGGTGGCCCCTGTAAACACCCACGTTGGTCCTGTCATTATTTGCAACCAGGTATTTTTTATATACTTATATAAGGTACTACCTACCTTCCTTGTCCTCGAGCTGCTTCTTGGCACGGTCGAGCTCGTTCTCGGACCGCTCGAGGCTTTGCTTCAATGCATCGACCTCCGCAGTCAGTGCGGCAGAGGTCAGCAGCGCAGCCTGCATTCCCATATTGACATATTTATGTTAGACTCCTGTGTATATCTTTTTAGATCCTCAGTCCGGCTTTTCTTTCCGAACACCAAACTGAGCATCAGGGGCTACTGTCTATGCGGTAATATTTTTACATGTTTTAAATACATACCTCGAAGCCTGTTAGAAGGCTGGCACAGGCTTCTGTCAGCCCGCTCTTCGCGGACTGAACCTTCTGGATCACTGCACTCATAACAGTGCGGTGCTCCTCGTTGATGGAGGCGCCGTTAAGCACCTCCAGCAAATTATCCGGCGCCTCTAGTTGGACGGAGGCCGCCGGTGTCGTAGGCTTGCCCTTCTTGCGAGGGGGCCGCCTGCCGGACTCCGGAACCACTGAAGGTTCCGGTGCGGTGTCCGGCCCAGGGCCGGACTTAGATCCCTCCGGGGTTTATCCCCTTTGGGCCTGGAGTCCGGGAGGTCGCCTTGCGGCGCCTCCAGGACCACCTCCTCATGGTTTAGCCCCTTTTGGGACTCCACCTCGGCATCGTCCGTAGGGCGGGGGGAGGTAGCAGTTGGGAGTGAAAGACTATTCACATCCAATGAATCCAGGGAGCCGCTCGACGAATCGCCGAGCTGAGCCTTGGGCGGACTACATGATTATATTCGGCGTCAGAAGGTACTGTGCAAATAAAGGAACGCCATGAATTATTCTGGTATCCAGATACATACGATTTGGACAGGGGCTTGGCCCTGGAAGGCCACTCCTCTCCGCCGTCCTCGGCATCGGATGCGTAGTCCGGAAGAAGGGTCTTCCCCTTCTTGGACCCTCCGGCCTCCCCAGTTGGGGAGGCCTTTCTTTTCTTTCCTCCCCCCGCTGGAGGGGGAGAGTCTTCTTCTTCCTCCTCCTCGCCTTCGGATGAGGAGTGCGCTTCGGGGTCGTCGGGCGATGAATCCGACACCACCAGGCGCCGGGAGATCTTTCGAGTTCCCGTGGCCTTCTTCTTGGCCTTCTTCTCCGGCACCACGTGAGGTGCCGGGACCAGCAGCTTCGTCAAGCGTGCATCAGCTAGGCCTTTGGGCAAAGGAGCCGGACAGTTAAACCATCCAGATGTCTTCTTCCAGTCTTGTCAAAGAAGCGGGAGCTTAGATCCCGCATAGAGTCAAACTATGGAAAACGAGTATCCTCTAAAGGGTAAAACGAGCTTACCGCGCTGTCTTGGCGCTTTGCGCAGAATTCGCGATCCTCGGTAATGGGTGGGGGAACCTCGGAGCTCTTGAAAAGCACCTTCCAGGCATCTTCGTTCGTTGTGTCGAAGATCCTGGACAAAGTTTGGTGCCGAGCCGGGTCGAACTCCCACAAGTTGAAAGCCTGTCATTGACACGGGAGGATCCGGCGGAAGAGCATGACCTGAACTGCATTGACAAGCTTAACCTTCTTGTCCACCAAGTTTTGGACGCGGGTTTGGAGTCCGGTCACCTCTTCCGGATTACCCCACGACAGGCCCATCTCTTTCCAAGAGGTGAGCCGTGCGGGGGATGCCGGATTGGAATTCGGGGCCACTGCCCATTCAGGGTCACGCGGCTCGATGATGTAGAACCACCCCGATTGCCACCCTTTGATGGTTTCCACAAAGGAGCCCTCGAGCCAGGTGGCATTGGGCATCTTTCCCAACATGGCGCCTCCGCACTCCGCTTGACGGCCGCCCACAACCTTCGGCTTAACATTGAAGGTCTTCAGCCATAAGCCAAAGTGGGGCTGGATGTGGAGGAAAACCTCACACATGACGATAAACGCCGAGATGTTGAGGATGAAGTTCGGGGCCAGATCGTGGAAATCCAGGCCGTAGTAGAACAGGAGCCCCCGGACAAATGGGTGAAGAGGGAAGCCCAGTCCGCGGAGGAAATGGGGGAGAAACACGACCCTCTCATGGGGCCTGGGGGTGGGGATGAGCTGCCCCTCATTTGGGAGCCGGTGCGCGATGTCGTTGGACAAGTATCCGACTTTCCTCAGCTTTTTGATTTGTCCCTCCGTGATGGAGGAAGCCATCCACCTGTCTCCCGCTCCAGACATGCTTGGAGAAGGTTGAGGTGGGAAGTGCGGACTTGGGCGCTGGATCTCGAGTACGCAGAAATGGATAAGCAAGGGAGGAAGAAGGCGTAGATGGAAAGGGTGGATCCTTATCCCCTTATATGGGCGGCCGAAACTATGTGCCCCCACCAGCCTAGTAAAACTCGCTTATCTCCCAAGCACAGTGATTAATGGCGCGATTGGGTTACCCACGCCCATATTGATGAGAATCCCAGAATAAGGGGACACAATCTCTGGTTTGATAAGACGTGCCAAGGAAATCGCCTCGCTAAATGCACTGAGGTGGGACAGTAAAACTATTCGAATAAAGACTTGGCTATGGCATGATGTCACGCTACGGAATACGTCAGCAGATTAGATTTGTGCGAATATTATTCTCTCTACGGCGGTAAGTGGAACTTATTTTGCAGAGCCAGACACTATCCTTGTGTTCAACATCTTCTATGAAGTATTCGGAGGAGGAACCCGCCTTGCAATGCCGAAGTCAATTTGCGCGCCGGACTCGTCGTGATTGAAGCCTGGTTCAGGGGCTACTGAGGGAGTCCTGGATTAGGGGGTGTCCGGATGGCCGGACTATGACCTTTGGCTGGACTCCCGGACTATGAATATACAAGATTGAAGACTTTGTCCCGTGTCCCGATGGGACTTTCCTTGGCGTGGAAGGCAAGCTTGGCGATACGATATGTAGATCTCCTCCCATTGTAACCGACTCTGTGTAACCCTAGCCCTCTCCGGTGTCTATATAAACCGGAGGGTTTTAGTCCATAGGACGAACAACAATCATACCATAGGCTAGCTTCTAGGGTTTAGCCTCTCTGATATCATGGTAGATCTACTCTTGTACTACCCATATCATCAATATTAATCAAGCAGGAGTAGGGTTTTACCTCCATCGAGAGGGCCCAAACCTTGGTAAAAACATTGTGTCCCTTGTCTCCTGTTACCATCCGCCTAGACGCACAGTTCGGGACCCCCTCCCCGAGATCCGCCGGTTTTGTCACCGACACTTCCCAAAGGTTCTACTTGGCACAAACACTAACTAAAACATAAAACAACATATAACCAGAGGCTATATGAATTATTTATTACTAAACATGAACAAAAAGCAAGTAACAAAAATAAGATTGGGTTGCCTCCCAACAAGCGCTATTGTTTAACGCCCTTAGCTAGGCATAAAAACACGAGTAGATCTAGGTATTTCCATCTTTGTATGCAATCCATAAGTGGCTCTCATAATAGATTCATACGGCAATTTAATTTTCTTCCTAGGAAAGTTTTCCATGCCCTTCCTTCATGGAAATTGGAATCTAATGTTTCCTTCTTTCATATCAATAATTGCACCAATCGTTCTAAGGAAAGGTCTACCAAGAAGAATAGGACATGTAGGATTGCAATCTATATCAAGAACAATGAAATCTACAGGCACATAATTCCTATTTACAAAAATAAGAACATCATTAATCCTTCGCATAGGTTTCTTAATGGTGGAATCCACAAGATGCAAATTTAAAGAACAATTATCAAATTCATGGAAACCTAGCACATCAGACAAAGTTTTTGGAATCGTGAAAATGCTAGCACCCAAATCAAACAAAGCATAACATTCATAATCTTTAATCTTAATCTTAATGGTAGGTTCACACTTCCCATAAAGTTTTCTAGGGATAGAAACTTCTAGTTCAAGCTTTTCTTCAAAAGATTGCATCATAGCATCAACAATATGTTTAGTAAAAGCTTTATTTTGATTATAAGCATGAGGAGAATTTAACACGGATTGCAACAAGGAAAGACAATCTATCAAAGAGCAATTATCATAATTAAATTCCTTGAAATCCAAAAGAGTGGGTTCATTCCTACTTAAAGTTTCGACCTCTTCAATCCCACTTTTATCAATTTTTGCAACTAGATCTAAAAACTCCGAATCATTGGGACGCCTTTTAACTGAAGTTGACTCATCTCGAGTCCCATCTTTATAAAGATTCATATTGTAAAACAAATATTTTATAGGAGTCACATCAAGCACTTTTAGATCTTCATCATTATTATCATGAAAACTAGAAGAACGCGCTTTTACAAACCAATCTTTTTTAGCGCGCATCTTTGCGGTTCTTTCTTTTGCACTCAACAATGGAAATTCTCATGGCTTTGAGAGACTCATTGATATCATGCTTAGGTGGAATAGATATAAGTTTCAAAGAATCAACATCAAGAGAAATTCTATCCACGTTCCTAGCCAATTCATGAATCTTAAGCAATTTTTCTTCAATCAAAGCATTGAAATTCTTTTGCAAACTCATAAATTCTTTAACACTATTCCAAAATCAGAGGGCATCTTATTAAAATTTCCATAAGAATCATCTTAGGAATTACCATAATTATTAGAGGAATTACTAGGAAAAGACCTAGAATTAAAATTACCTCTATATGCTTCGTTACCAAAATTGTTCCTACCAACAAAATTCGCATCCATAGATTCATTATTATTCTCAATAAAAGTGGATAAAGGCATATCATTAGGATCAGAAGAAACACTTTCGTTAGCAAATAATTTCATAAGTTCATCCATCTTTCCACTCAAAACATTGATTTCTTCAATCGCATAAACCTTTTTACTTGTGGATCTTTCGGTGTGCCATTGAGAATAATTGATCATAATATTATCTAGGAGTTTATTACCCTCTCCTAAAGTGATTTCCATAAAAGTGCCTCCCGCGGCCGAATCTAAAAGATTTCTAGAAGCAAAATTCAATCCGGCATAATTTTTTTGTATAATCATCCACAAATTCAAACCATGTGTAGGGCAGTTACATATCATTAATTTCATCCTCTCCCAAGCTAGTGCAACATGCTCATGATCAATTTGCTTAAAATTCATAATATCATTCCTAAGGGAGATGATCTTAGCGGGAGGAAAATACTTAGAGATAAAATCATCTTTGCACTTATTCCATGAATCAATACTATTTTTAGGCAAAGATGAGAACCAAGTTTTAGCACGATCCTAAACAAAAACGAAAATAGCTTCAATTTAACAATATCATTATCCACATCTTTCTTCTTTTGCATATCTCACAAATCAACAAAAAAATAGATGGGATGCGGCACCTTCACTAGGAAGGCGAAAAAATTGATCTTTCATAACAACATTCATCAAAGCAGCGGTAATTTCACAATATTCAGCATTGGTAGTAGGACCAATCGGAGTGCTACTAAAATCATTGTTGTTGGTATTGGAAAAGTCACACAATTTAGTATTATATTGAGACGTCATGACAAAGCAATCAATCCAACACACAAGCACACATGAAGCAAGTGAAAAGAAATGAACGAAAGAGGGGCGAAGACGAGGCAAAGGTTTCCGAAAATCGTTTTAGAAGTGGGGAGGGGGAGGAAAATGAGAAGCAAATGGCAAATAATGTAATGCAAGGGAGAAGAGTTTATGATGGGTACTTGGTATGGCTTGACTTGGCATAGATCTCCCCAGCAACGGAGCAAAAAAATCCTTCTTGCTACCTCTTGAGCTTGTGTTGGTTTTCCCTTGAAGAGGAAAGGGTGATGCAGTAAAGTAGCATAAGTGTTTCCCTCAGTTTTGAGAACCAAGGTATCAATCCAGTAGGAGACGATGCACAAGTCACCGAATACCTGCACAAACAATCAAGAACTTGCAACCAACACGATAAAGGGGTTGTCAATCCCTTCATGGTCACTCACAAAAGGTGAGATCTAATAGAGATAGATAAACGGTAAAGTAAATATTTTTGGTATTTTGGGGTGTATAGATTGGAAAGTAAAGATTGCAAAATAGTAGGTCGGAAACTAGCAAGAAGTAAACGAGATTCAATAACATGGAAAAGAGACCCGGGGGCCATAGGTTTCACTAGTGGCTTCTCTCGAGATAACATGTATTATGGTGGGTGAACAAATTACTATCGTGCAATTGATATAAAGGCGCATAATTATGATGATATCTAAGGCAATGATCATGAACATAGGCATCACGTTCGTGTCAAGTAGATCGAAATGATTCTGCGTCTACTACTATTACTCCACACATCGACCGCTATCCAGGCATCTAGAGTATTAAGTTCATAAAGAACGGAGTAACGCATTGTGCAAGATGACATGATGTAGAGGAATTAACTCAAGAAATATGATGAAAACCCCATATTTTTATCCTCGATGGCAACAATACAATACGTGCCTTGCTGCCCCTACTGTCACTGGGAAAGTACACCGCAAGATTGAACCCAAAGCTAAGCACTTCTCCTATTGCAAGAAAGGTCAATCTAGTAGGCCAAACTAAACCAAAAATTCGAAGAGACTTGCAAAGATATCATATCATGCATATAAGAATTCATAGAAGAACCAAATAAGATTCAAAGATAATCTGATCATAAATCCGCAATTCATTAGATCTCGGCAAACACACCGCAAAAGAGTATTACATTGATTAGATCTCCAAGAACATCAAGGAGAACTTTGTATTGAGAATCAAAGAGAGAGAGAAGAAGCCATCTAGCTAATAACTATGGACCTGAAGGTCTGTGGTAAACTACTCATGCTTCATCGGAGAGGTAATGGTGTTGATGTAGAAGCCTTCCATGATCGAATCCCCCTCCCGCAAGACACCGAAAAAGGCCCCCAGATGGGATCTCACGGGTACAGAAGGTTGCGGCGGTGGAAAAGTGGTTTCGTGGTGCTCTCGGTTGTTTCCAGGGTATATGAGTAAATATAGGCGAAGGAAGTACTTCAGGGGAGCTACGAGGGGCCCATGAGGGTGGGGGCGCGCCCTACCCCCTTAGGCGCGCCTCCTGCCTCGTGGCCGCCTTGTTGCCTCTCTGACTTCATCTCCAAGTCTTCTGGTTTGCGTTCGGTCCGAGAAAGATCATCATGAAGGTTTCATTCCGTTTGGACTCCGTTTGGTATTCCTTTTCTACGGAACTCTGAAATAGGCAACAAAAAATAGAAACTGGCACTGGGCCCTCGGTTAATAGGTTAGTCCCAAAAATAATATAAAAGAGCATATTAAAGCCCATTAAACATCCAAAATAGATAATATAATAGCATGGAACAATCAAAAATTATAGATACGTTGGAGACGTATCAATACTTTGCTACAGATAATAACTCTTTCATGTGTGGTTGAATTGACAACTCAGCTGCTAATACTTGTGAATATTCTTGGCTCCCCTTGTGTCGAATCAATACATTTGGATTGAGCACTCTACCCGCGAAAAGTGTTGCGATCCCCTATACTTGTGGGTTATCAGATACCTACGTCAGTCTTGTGCATAAGCTGAGGGAGGTGCCGCTCCGGATTGACGCCATGAAGCGCTCAGCATGCCTTCAGGGGTCGGGGCTTGCATTTGCGTAGACCATGGTGCATTGGCCGAAGATTAATCCAATGGACATGGCCACTGGTCCTCCGCCCAAGGGAAAAGAGCATCAACGCCCTGAGCAGTACTTTGTGAAGGTGATGAATGGCACCCGGGCGATAGAGGGCCAGTGTTCGAAAGATGTAATGCTTGAGTGATTGTATTAATGCTTGAGTGATTGTATTAAGTTTGTATCAAGTGGACCTTATGCTTTATTATGCATCTGCCTGACTTATTTTACATTGTCATGATTTAATTTTGACTCCTGTGTGGCCGTATGTTTATTCTGAAAGATACCAGTCATCGGCTTCAGCCCCCAGGTGAATGCCACGAGGGGTGTTTTGTCTCCACACTGTTACCCTTAGCCAACGTCTTGGTACCTGGAGTCGGTAGTGCACGAGCAAAACTAGGCAATTGGACTATTCAGTTTTATTGCTTTTAATTAGCCTTAGGAGCATGACTGTGGGGGCTAAGGACTAGCCCCCGGTGTATTGTGACGCACTTGGGGGTCAATACCTACCCCTTTCGATCACATGGTTTGTGTTAAGACGAACCCTTCATGTGACACGGTGAAATCACCAACGATTTTAGGAGTCAAACCTCGGCAATGGATCACTGACCAGTGACTATAACGCACAGTTTTTGGCTTTCTCCTCTTTAGGTACTAGACCGGATAAGCCAGAAGTACAATCATAGGGGTTCTCCCTTTTCCCTCTTAGCCGAATGTGCAGAACATAAGGGGTAAGCATAGAAGCCGGGCAACCCAACTATTAACCCAAGACATAGTTCGGAACTGATGCATATAATGCAATATCCGAGACGCCGAACACTCAGCATAAGGCGGTGCCGGACTTTGAGATATGGAGCTGATGTGTAAATCAAACTCTTGGTTAGTTAAACGAATGTATTTTCATGCCGAGCTATTCAAAGAGCTAGTGGAGAATCGGAAAGGACATAGATCCGAACACCATAAAGGGCATTTTTATTATTTCTCGTAAGCTCAAGACGTCTAACCATACAATTCGAACTGCCAAGGTATTATTAAAAATAAAAAAGTTTTACAGAGTAAAGGTTTAGCAGGTCCTTGATGCATGAGTCGAAGCCTTCACTGTGCCCTACTACACGTCTACGCCTTTGCCTCTGAGAGCTATGAGTTGGGACCTTCCATGGAACCTTGACGGGCGAGGGTCCTGCTGATGAAGCTTTATGTTTGGGGAGGGGTCGGCAATTGGTCCCTGGGTCATCCGAAGACAAGGTGACTCCGAGGTTCGGTTTAGCCGAACATATGCTTCGGATGTATTGATATATGCCTCACGACTGCCCATGGTATTTTGAGTGCGAAATTGTGCTGACGAGGCACGTGAAGCGCGAAGGACGTGGGCATGCCGTGGGGTGTGTATCCCTATTTGCGGTGAACGCATGCGGGTTCCCATGATGGGGAGCGGGTTCAAACCCGTTTACTATTATCGCGGGCCTTTACAGCGGGTCGGCATCAGAACCTATATGGGCCAGATTGGTCTTCGGCCGCTAAGGCCGTAGTGTGCTCTTCGGTTCTAAGTGAGCGTTCTGTGTTGCCGTTGAGGGTTATGACGCCCGAAGGACCCGACATCTTATGCAGGACAACATTAAATTTAGCAAACTTTGTCCAGCCAAGGAGGGTGTTGTGGTGGGCGGACGGCAGATGCCAAGGGATGGCTAAAGAGAGGAGGAGGCTTGAGGGTGCTGGTGGGCTCCAGAGGCGAGGTTGGCATGCGCGGGCGCAGAACGCTGGACATACCCAGGTTCGGGGCTCTCCGAAGAGATAACACCCCTAGTCCTGCCGAGTTTAGTTGGATGATCGATAGTACAATGTCGCTCCTGGAGCTGTATGGAGGAGGAAGGAAGTTGGCCAAGGCTTGGGCTGCTCCTTCTCCCCGGTGTTCCTGTTGGGTGGCTAGTCCTATGCTTGCCTGTGTTTCTCTTACATATGTCTCGTATCTCGCATGCCTCTGTAGGCGTGGGTTTCTGGGGGGTTTTATAGATCAACCCATCCAGGGTTACAATGGTAATATGCCGAGTCGGTGGGTCCGTATTGTCGGTGTCCTGGGTACCGGGCTGGGTCCCGCTTGTGGGATTGTGGTTCACCGGGTTCCCCTAGGTGCGGGCCCCGCGTGCCTAGGGGGACTGTGCGTCGTCTTCTCGATCGTCAGGGCATGGCCGAGTCGAGTCATGTACAGTGCTCTCCGTCAGGCTGCCGCTTGTTGTCGTCAGTGATGAGGGCGGGAGCACTGTTGCCACGCTAGCCCTGGTCAGCGGGTAGGTAAGGGGCACTGTTGCCACGCTCCGGCTGACCATAGGCATGGGCGGGAACACTGTTGTCTTGGTCATCGGTGGTTGAGGTCTCGTCCCATCGTACGGCCTGGATGGTACAGGAGCTGACCCGTGGCTGGGCTGCCGTGGACGCCACGGGTGGGTTGGCTTGCTGGGGAAGCCATGGCTGCGCCGGGTAGAGTTGTCTTGCGCCAGCTGCTCCAGCCGGGTCGACGTGCCTTGCCGAGTCGAGGGGCTTGGCCGGGTTGCGGGCCTTGCTGGGTCGAGCGACCCGGCCAGGCGCGTGCCAGTTCGCGGGGCGATGCAGGCCCCGCTGTTTTTGAAAAGGATCCGGGTTCCGTTGCCTGCCCGGGGTTCATCCCCCCCCCCCCCGACAGTAGTCCCCGAAGTTGTGAAGGTCCGCCGTCTTTGGATGAGTGGGCCTTCGCAGTTTCCCCCTTGAGCAAGGCGGAATCTGCGAGCGCCGGGTCCGGCAACACCCACTTTGTGCCGGTTTTCTTGGAAACTGGGTCACGGCATCCCGGCCGTGGAGGGAATCGAGGAGTCCGTCGAATCTTGAGGCGATCCCCCGGGCTTCGCACAAGCGCCATGTGGCGCCTGGAAGTTGGAGGGGCCTAACAGGCCACACGCGTGACGGGACCGGGCGACGGGCCGGGGCCCGCCGCCGCACACCCTTGGCCCATGCGCATGGATTTATTGCGGCGTCTGGGGGGCGGTTGCATTTCCCCGAGCAGTTAGTGCGCGTGTACGTGCGCACTTATTGCAGGGCAGTGGAATGGGCGTGTGCAGACGATCCCACTCCCCCATGTTTGAACTGGGGGTTATAAATTGAGGGGGGCAAGGGGGCGGCGGACATTATTCTCGCTCGCGCCCTCCTGTCCCCCTACTCCTTCTCTGCTCTTTCCCACCCATGCACAGCTGCACCCGCGGCCCCGAGCAGAGATCTCTCCATTGTCCATCTTCTCTCTTTCTCTTCCGGCGATGTCACCACCGACGACATCACCTATCTTCGGTCTTCGCGGCGCCTGCCGCGGGAGACGGACGTTGGCGTCCGTCTGCCGCGCGGCGAGCAGAGGCCCCGGCCCGAGGGGCAGGAGCGCATCGTCTTCCTCACGCATTTCGAGCGTGGTTTCGGGCTGCCGGCGAGCACCTTCTTCCGCGCATTCTTGGAGTTCTTCGGGCTCCAACCGCACCATCTTGGCGTCGGCGCCATCGTCCAGCTCTCCGGCTTCGTGACCCTGTGCGATGGGTACCTGGGGGTCGAGCCGACGATTGACCTGTGGGCGCGCTTCTTCTCCTTGAAGCAGCAGGGCCCGTCGTCTGGGGAGTTCGCTGACTGCGTCCCCTCCGTCATCTCGAAGCGGTCGGGGCGGACTTCCCCAAGATCCCGCTCGAGGATTCTGCCAAGAAGTGGCAGAACTCCTTCTTCTACGTCCGCATCCATGGTACATACCATATTAATCTTGCTCCCTTCGCCGTTGGGCCGCCATGGGCGAAAACGAACTGGGGCCACTCGCTCCGGCGCCCATCGCAGGAAATCGTCAATCTCTGTGAGCGGGTGATGGTGATGAGGATGCATGAGGGGCTCATCGGCACCGACCTCCTTGCCGTGTTCATCACCCTCCGGGTCGTTCCGATTCAGAGGCGCTCCTGCCTCATTGGCGAAATGATCGGGCTTCAGGACCACAACCGGATGGGGTCGACGCGGCTTTCTGCGGAGCAAGTCGCGCGCGGTGTGAACGACATCTCCAAGGCCAACCTTGGGGAGGACTGGCGATTGGGCAAGGCGTCGTACAGCCAATCGAACCCGGCGCTGCAGGTGAGCATCTGGTGTTCTTACTTTGCCACCGCGCATCTTCTTATTTGTCCCGACGCGACACAGGAGAAACTTCTGAACGCGAGCCGGCATCCTTACGCCCGGGCTCCGTCGCAGGTGGCACCGATGGCACCAGAGGAGCCCGCGGCTCACGGCGGCGAGGAGGTGGCCGAGTCCGACGCCGGCGCTGGGCGTCGCGCGGGTAAGTTTTGAATCTTTCCTTCTTCATTTGTCTTGAATTGTTGATCATGTCGTGGCGCAGGCGATGCTGACGCCGGTTGTTGGTGTAGCAGCGTTGGGCGGGGGAGGCGGCGAGGCGGGTGGAGCCGGGTCCTCGCATGGGGTGGCGCCGAGCCGCCCGCATGGGAAATACAGCGTCGTACCGTGACCCCGGGCCCCGAAGTGCACGGCGGACCCGGCCGAGCCTGGGAGGCCGGCCAAGGAGAAGCGCGGGAAGCCCACCCCGGTCCCGGTCTTGACAGGGTAAGCTTCGTTTCCTGCTTGCGCCTGGATTCCTTGAGCTAGTCTTGTCTCTTGTTTGCTTATTCTGCCTTCTTCTTCAGGTCGCCAATCATGCTGGCGAGGGCGGCGGCAGACGCCGCAGCCGCCGAGGGGGCCGAGTTCCGCAGGAGCCGATCCGACCTCGCCGGCCTGGCCGAGGAGGAGGGACGGGGCGACTCGGATCTCGTCCTGGACCCGAACGACGCCGAAGCCTTGGTCTGGCGGTACAGGAACCGGGCCGAGGCGGAGCTGGAGGCGGCGTCGGTCCAGGCTTGGACCGACGCGGCGGCGGCATGGGCACTAGCCGGCGCGGCGCCGGCCTGGCGCGAGATGCCGGAGGGCACGGTGGTGGCGGCGACGGTCTTTGAGCCGTCATCGGTGAGGGAGCGCGGCCGTGAAGGCCGGGCTGAGGTGGTGGTCCTCGACCGGGAGGTCGTGGAGGTGGGGGGCGCTACCCCGACGCGAGCCGACGTGGTCGAGCGCGCGGGGGCCGATGGTGGCGGAGGCGTCGTCGTCTTGGAGGAGGCACTGCAGGCAGCAGCGTTGGAGGCGCCACCGGCTATGGAGGAGGCACCGCGGGCGGCGGTGCCTGGGGTGGTGACGCAGGGCGTCCCGGTGTCCGGGTTGCTGACGACACCGGGAGATGCGTCGGAGGAGGTACTGACCGCGTGACAAGCGGCCAGCGAGGGGCACGCCTTGGTGCCCCGGCAAGAAGGGCGCCGAGCTGCCGTGCCGCAGCCCGCGCGGAGCGGAGGCGCGGCCGTCTTTGGGCCTCAGACCCAGGAGGAGGCGGCGCTGGACGCCGTTGTTGGGGAATGTAGTAATTTCAAAAAAAATCCTATGCACACACAAGATCATGGTGATGCATAGCAACGAGAGGGGAGAGTGTTGTCTACATACCCTTGTAGATCGTAAGCGGAAGCGTTAGCACAACGCGGTTGATATAGTCGTACGTCTTCACGATCCGACCGATCAAGTACCAAACGTACGACACCTCCGAGTTCAGCACAGGTTCAGCCCGATGACGTCCCTCGAACTCCGATCCAGCCGAGTGTTGAGGGAGAGTTTCGTCAGCACGACGGCGTGGTGACGATGATGATGTTCTACCGACGCAGGGCTTTGCCTAAGCACCGCTACAGTATTATCGAGGTGGACAATGGTGGAGGGGGGCACCGCACACGGCTAAAAGATCAAACGATCAATTGTTTTGTCTCTAGGGTGCCCCCCTGCCCCCGTATATAAAGGAGCAAGGGGGTGCGACCGGCCAAGGGGAGAGGCGCGCCGGGAGGAGTCCTACTCCCACGGGGAGTAGGACTCCCCCCTTTCCTAGTTGGATTAGGACTTGGGAGGGGGAAAGAGGAGGGAGAGAGGAAGGAAGGGGGGCGTCGCCCCCCTCTCCTTGTCCTATTCGGACTAGGGGGAGGGGCGCGTCGCCCAGCCCTGGCCGCCTCTCCTCTTCTCCGTAAAGGCCCACTAAGGCCCATTAACCTCCTCGGGGGGTTCGAGTAACCTCTCGGTACTCCGGTAAAATCCCGATTTCACCCGGAACAATTACGATATCCAAACATAGGCTTACAATATATCAATCTTCATGTCTCGACCATTTCGAGACTCATCGTCATGTCCGTGATCACATCTGGGACTCCGAAAAACCTTTGGTAGATCAAAACATATAAACTCATAATATAACAGCCATCGTAACATTAAGTGTGCGGACCCTACGGGTTCGAGAATTATGTAGACATGACCGAGACACGTCTCCGGTCAATAACCAATAGCGGAACCTGGACGCTCATATTAGTTCCCACATATTCTACGAAGATCTTTATCGGTCAGACCGCATAACAACATACGTTGTTCCCTTTGTCATCGGTATGTTACTTGCCCGAGAATCGGTCGTCAGTATCTCAATACCTAGTTCAACCTCGTTACCGGCAAGTCTCTTTACTCGTTCCATAATACATCATCTTACAACTAACTCATTAGTTACAATGCTTGCAAGGCTTAAGTGATGTGCATTACCGAGAGGGCCCAGAGATACCTCTCCGACAATCAGAGTGAAAAATCCTAATCTCGAAATACGCCAACCCAACAAGTACCTTTGGAGACACCTATAGAGCACCTTCATAATCACCCAGTTACGTTGTGACGTTTGGTAGCACACAAAGTTTTCCTCCCGTAAACGGGAGTTGCATAATCTCATAGTCATAGGAACATGTATAAGTCATGAAGAAAGCAATAGCAATATAGTAAACGATCGGGTGCTATGCTAACGGAATGGGTCAAGTCAATCACATCATTCTCCTAATGATGTGATCCCATTAATCAAATGACAACTCATGTCTATGGTTAGGAAACATAATCATCTTTGATTAACAAGCTAGTCAAGTAGAGGCATACTAGTGACACTCTGTTTGTTTATGTATTCACACATGTATTACGTTTCCGGTTAATATAATTCTAGCATGTATAATAAACATTTATAATTATATAAGGAAATAAATAATAACTTTATTATTGCCTCTAGGGCATATTTCCTTCAGTCTCCCACTTGCACTAGAGTCAATAATCTAGATTACACAGTAATGATTTGGACACCCATGGAGTCTTGGTGCTGATCATGTTTTGCTCATGGAAGAGGCTTCGTCAACGGGTCTGCAACATTCAGATCCGTATGTATCTTGCAAATTTCTATGTCTCCCACCTGGACTAGATCATGAATGGAATTGAAGCGTCTCTTGATGTGCTTGGTTCTCTTGTGAAATCTGGATTCCTTCGCTAAGGCAATTGCTCGAGTATTGTCACAAAAGATTTTCATTGGACCCGATGCACTAGATATGACACCTAGATCGGATATGAACTCCTTCATCCAGACTCCTTCATTTGCTGCTTCTGAAGCAACTATGTACTCCGCTTCACATGTAGATCCCGCCACGACGCTTTGTTTAGAACTGCACCAACTGAAAGCTCCACCATTTAAGGTAAACACATATCCGGTTTGTGATTTAGAATCGTCCGGATCAGTGTCAAAGCTTGCATAAACGTAACCATTTACAATGAGTTCTTTGTCACCTCCATAAACGAGAAACATATCCTTAGTCCTTTTCAGGTACTTTAGGATGTTCTTGACCGCTTTCCAGTGATCCACTCCTGGATTACTTTGGTACCTCCCTGCTAGACTTATAGCAAGGCACACATCAGGTCTGGTATACAGCATTGCATACATGATAGAGCCTATGGCTGAAGCATAGGGAACATCTTTCATTTTCTCTCTATCTTCTGCAGTGGTCGGGCATTGAGTCTTACTCAACTTCACACCTTGTAACACAGGCAAGAACCCTTTCTTTGCTTGATCCGTTTTGAACTTCTTCAAAACTTTGTCAAGGTATGTGCTTTGTGAAAGTCCAATTAAGCGTCTCGATCTATCTCTATAGATCTTAATGCCCAATATGTAAGCAGCTTCACCAAGGTCTTCCATTGAAAAACTCTTATTCAAGTATCCCTTTATGCCATCCAGAAATTATATATCATTTCCAATCAGTAATATGTCATCCGCATATAATATCAGATATGCTACAGAGCTCCCACTCACTTTCTTGTAAATACAGGCTTCTCCAAAAGTCTGTATAAAACCAAATGCTTTGATCACACTATTGAAGCGTTTATTCCAACTCCGAGAGGCTTGCACCAGTCCATAAATGGATCACTGGAGCTTGCACACTTTTTTAGCTCTCTTTGGATCGACAAAACCTTCCGGTTGCATCATATACAACTCTTCTTCCAGAAATCCATTCAGGAATGCAGTTTTGACATCCATTTGCCAAATTTCATAATCATAAAATGCGGCTATTGCTAACATGATTCGGACATACTTAAGCATCGCTACGGGTGAGAAGGTCTCATCATAGTCAATCCCTTGAACTTGTCGAAAAGCTTTTGCAACAAGTCGAGCTTTCTAGGCAGTAATATTACCGTCAGCGTCAGTCTTCTTCTTGAAGATCCATTTGTTCTCAATTGCTTGCCGATCATCGGACAAGTCAACCAAAGTCCATACTTTGTTCTCATACATGGATCCCATCTCAGATTTCATGGCCTCAAGCCATTTTTCGGAATCTGGGCTCACCATCGCTTCTTCATAGTTCGTAGGTTCATCATGATCCAGTAGCATGACCTCCAGAACAGGATTACCGTATCACTCTGGTGCGGATCTTATTCTATTGGACCTACGAGGTTCAGTAACAACTTCATCTGAAGTTCCATGATCATCATCATTAACTTCCTCACTAATTGGTGTAGATGTCACAGGAACCGGTTTTTTTGATGAACTACTTTCCAATAAGGGAGCAGGTACAGTTACCTCATCAAGTTCTACTTTCCTCCCACTCACTTCTTTTGAGAGAAATTCTTTCTCTAGAAAGGATCCATTTTTAGCAACGAATGTCTTGCCTTCAGATCTGTGACAGAAGGTGTAGCCAACAGTCTCCTTTGGGTATCCTATAAAGACACATTTCTCCGATTTGGGTTCGAGCTTATCAGGTTGAAGCTTTTTCACATAAGCATCACAGCCCCAAATTTTAAGAAACGACAACTTTGGTTTCTTGCCAAACCATAGTTCATAAGGCGTTGTCTCAACGGATTTTGATGGTGCCCTATTTAATGTGAATGCGGCCGTCTCTAAAGCATAACCCCAAAACGATAGCGGTAAATCAGTAAGAGACATCATAGATCGCACCATATCTAGTAAAGTACGATTACGATGTTCGTATACACCATTACACTGTGGTGTTCTGGGTGCCGTGAGTTGCGAAACTATTCTGCATTGTTTCAAATGTAGACCAAAGTCGTAACTCAAATATTCTCCTCCACTATCAGATCGTAGAAACTTTATTTTCTTGTTACGATGATTTTCAACTTCACTATGAAATTCTTTGAACTTTACAAACATTTCAGACTTATGTTTCATTAAGTAGATATACCCATATCTGCTTAAATCGTCCGTGAAGGTGAGAAAATAACGATATCCGCCACGAGCCTCAACATTCATCGGACCACATACATCTGTATGTATGATTTCCAATAAGTATGTTGCTCTCTCCATAGTTCCGGAGAATGGCGTTTTAGTCATCTTGCCCATGAGGCACGGTTCGCAAGTACCAAGTGATTCATAATCAAGTGGTTCCAAAAGTCCATCAGTATGGAGTTTCTTCATCGCTTTACACCGATATGACCTAAACGACAGTGCCACAAATAAGTTGCACTATCATTATCAACTCTGCATCTTTTGGCTTCAACATTATGAATAGGTGTATCATTACTATCGAGATTCATCAAAAATAGACCACTCTTCAAGGGTGCATGACCATAAAAGATATTACTCATATAAATAGAACGACCATTATTCTCTGATTTAAATGAATAACTGTCTAGCATTAAACAAGATCCAGATATAATGTTCATGCTCAACACTGGCACCAAATAACAATTATTTAGGTCCAATACTAATCCCGAAGGTAGATGTAGAGGTAGCATGCCGACCGCGATCACATCGACTTTGGGACCATTTCCCATGCGCATTGTCACCTCGTCCTTTGCCAGTGTTCGCTTAATCCGTAGTCCCTGTTTCGAGTTGCAAATATTAGCAACAAAACCAGTATCAAATACCCAGGTGCTACTACGAGCTCTAGTAGGGTACACATCAATAACATGTATACCACATATACCTTTGTTCACCTTGTCATCCTTCTTACCCGCCAAATACTTGGGGCAGTTCCGCTTCGAGTGACCAGTCTGCTTGCAATAGAAGCACTCAGTTTCAGGCTTAGGTCCAGACTTGGGTTTCTTCTCCTAAGCAGCAACTTGTTTGCTATTCTTCTTGAAGTTCCCCTTCTTCTTCCCTTTGCCATTTTTCTTGAAACTAGTGGTCTTGTTGACCATCAACACTTGATGCTCCTTCTTGATTTCTAACTCCGCAGCCTTTAGCATTATGAAGAGCTCGGGAATCGTCGTATCCATCCCTTGCATGTTATAGTTCATCACGAAGCTCTTGTAGCTTGGTGGCAGTGATTGAAGAATTCTGTCAATGACGCTATCATCCGGAAGATTAACTCCCAGTTGAATCAAGTGATTATTATACCCAGACATTTTGAGTATATGCTCACTGACAGAACTATTCTCCTCCATCTTGTAGTTGTAGAACTTATTGGAGACTTCATATCTCTCAATCCGGGCATTTGCTTGAAATATTAACTTCAACTCCTGGAACATCTCATATGCTCCATGACGTTCAAAACGTTGTTGAAGTCCCGGTTCTAAGCCGTAAAGCATGTCACACTGAACTATCGAGTAGTCATCAGCTTTGCTCTGCCAGATGTTCACAACATCTAGTGTTGCTCCTGCAGCAGGTCTGGCACCCAGCGGTGCTTCCAGGACGTAATTCTTCTGTGCAGCAATGAGGATAATCCTCAAGTTACGGACCCAGTCCGTGTAATTGCTACCATCATCTTTCAACTTTGCTTTCTCAAGGAACGCATTAAAATTCAACAGAACAACAGCACGGGCCATCTATCTACAATCAACATAGACAAGCAAGATACTATCAGGTACTAAGTTCATGATAAATTTAAGTTCAATTAATCATATTACTAAATATCTCCCACTTAGATAGACATCCCTCTAATCCTCTAAGTGATCACGTGATCCAAATCAACTAAACCATAACCGGTCATCACGTGAAATGGAGTAGCTTTCAATGGTGAACATCACTATGTTGATCATATCTACTATATGATTCACGCTCGACCTTTTGGTCTCAGTGTTCCGAGGCCATATCTACATATGATAGGCTCGTCAAGTTTAACCTGAGTATTCTGTGTGTGCAAAACTGGCTTGCACCCGTTGTAGATGGACGTAGAGCTTATCACACCCGATCATCACATGGTGTTTCGGCACGACGAACTTTGTCAACGGTGCATACTCAGGGAGAATACTTTTATCTTGAAATTTAGTGAGAGATCATCTTATAATGCTACCATCAATCAAAGCAAGATAAGATGCATAAAGATAAACATCACATGCAATCAATATATAAGTGATATGATATGGCCATCATCATATTGTGCTTGTGATCTCCATCTTAAAAGCACCGTCATGATCACCATCGTCACCGGCGCGACACCTTGATCTCCATTGTAGCATTGTTTATCGCTACCGCTTAGTGATAAAGTAAAGCATTACAGGGCGATTGCATTGCATACAATAAAGCGACAACCATATGGCTCTTGCCAGTTGCCGATAACTCGGTTACAAAACATGATCATCTCATACAATAAAATTTAGCATCATGTCTTGACCATATCACATCACAGCATGCCCTGCAAAAACAAGTTAGACGTCCTCTACTTTGTTGTTGCAAATTTTACGTGGTTGCTACGGGCCGAGCAAGAACCGTTCTTACCTACGCATCAAAACCACAATGATAGTTTGTCAAGTTGGTATTCTTTTAACCTTCGCAAGGACCGGGCGTAGCCATAGTCAGTTCAACTAAAGTGAGAGAGACAGACAGCCGCCGGTCACCTTTAAGCAACTAGTGCTCGTGGCGGTGAAACCAGTCTCGCGTAAGCGTATGCGTAATGTCGGTCCGGGCCGATTCATCTCACAATACCGCTGAACCAAAGTATGACATGCTGGTAAGCAGTATGACTTATATCGCCCACAACTCACTTGTGTTCTACTCGTGCATATGACATCTACGCATAAAACCAGGCTCGGAAGCCACTGTTGAGGAACGTAGTAATTTCAAAAAAAATCCTACGCACACGCAAGATCATGGTGATGCATAGCAATGAGAGGGGAGAGTGTTGTCTACATACCCTTGTAGACCGTAAGCGTAAGCGTTAGCACAACGCGGTTGATGTAGTCGTACGTCTTCACGATCCGACCGATCAAGTACCGAACGTACGGCACCTCCGAGTTCAGCACACGTTCAGCCCGATGACGTCCCTCAAACTCCGATCCAGCCGAGTGTTGAGGGAGAGTTTCGTCAGCACGACGGTGTGGTGACGATGATGATGTTCTACCGACGCAGGGCTTCGCCTAAGCACCGCTACAGTATTATCGAGGTGGACTATGGTGGAGGGGGGCACCGCCCACGACTAAAAGATCAAACGATCAATTGTTGTGTGTCTAGGGTGCCCCCTGCCCCCGTATATAAAGGAGCAAGGGGGGTGCGGCCGGCCAAGGGGAGAGGCGCGCCGGGAGGAGTCCTACTCCCACCGGGAGTAGGACTCCCCCCTTTCCTAGTTGGATTAGGACTTGGGAGGGGGAAAGAGGAGGGAGAGAGGAAGGAAGGGGGGGCGCCGCCCCCCACTCCTTGTCCTATTCGGACTAGGGGGAGGGGTGCGCGGCCCAGCCCTGGCCGCCTCTCCTCTTCTCCGTAAAGGCCCACTAAGGCCCATTAACCTCCCGGGGGGTTCCGGTAACCTCCCGGTACTCCGGTAAAATCCCGATTTCACCTGGAACACTTCCGATATCAAAACATAGGCTTCCAATATATCAATCTTCATGTCTCGACCATTTCGAGACTCCTCATCATGTCCGTGATCACATCCGGGACTCCAAACAACCTTCAGTACATCAAAACATATAAACTCATAATATAACAGTCATCGTAACGTTAAGCGTGCGGACCCTACAGGTTCTAGAACTATGTAGACATGACCGAGACACGTCTCCGGTCAATAACCAATAGCGGAACCTAGATGCTCATATTGGTTCCCACATATTCTATGAAGATCTTTATAGGTCAGACCGCATAACAACATACGTTGTTCCCTTTGTCATTGGTATGTTACTTGCCCGAAATTCGATCGTCAGTATCTCAATACCTAGTTCAATCTCGTTACCGGCAAGTCTCTTTACTCGTTCCATAATACATCATCTCGCAACTAACTCATTAGTTACAATGCTTGCAAGGCTTAAGCGATGTGCATTACCGAGAGGGCCCAGAGATACCTCTCCGACAATCAGAGTGACAAATCCTAATCTTGAAATACGCCAACCCAACAAGTACCTTTGGAGACACCTGTAGAGCACCTTTATAATCACCCAGTTACGTTGTGACGTTTGGTAGCACACAAATTGTTCCTCCGGTAACAGGAGTTGCATAATCTCATAGTCATAAGAACAAGTATAAGTCATGAAGAAAGCAATAGCAATATACTAAACGATCGGGTGCTATGCTAACGGAATGGGTCAAGTCAATCACATCATTATCCTAATGATGTGATCCCGTTAATCAAATGACTACTGATGTCTATGGTTAGGAAACATAACCATCTTTGATTAACGAGCTAGTCAAGTAGAGGCATACTAGTGACACTCTGTTTGTTTATGTATTCACACATGTATTACGTTTCCGATTAATACAATTCTAGCATGAATAATAAACATTTATCATGATATAAGGAAATAAATAATAACTTTATTATTGCCTCTAGGGCATATTTCCTTCAGCCGTCAACCGCCGCCTGCGAGGCCGGACGGAGCGGCTTGAGGCCTTCGCCCAGGCCGAGGTGGAGCGGACGCGCGACCTGGAGCGCGCCGTTCTGGTAAGCCTTCTTTCTTTTGTTTCCTTGCAATTTCTTATTTGTGGGGGCGCGCCAGCGCACCCACTGGGTGTAGCCCCCGAGGTTCGGGCCAACTACATAGTAGTTGGGTCGAATCTTAAGAGCGTTGGCCTTGTTCTGACTTCTGTCTTTTTTCAGCATGTTGACGCCTTTCGGGTTGCCGCCTTCAACCGGCTACTAGGCAAGCATCGGGAGCTCAAGGAGCAACTTTCTGCCAAGGAGGAGGAGCTTCGCGTCGCCACAGGTACTCTTGTGCTCTTTTCTAGTGTGGGCGCGCTAACGCACCCACTGGGTGTAGCCCCCGAAATTCGGGCCAACTATGTAACAGTTGGGCCAAATCTTAAGTCTTGTCTTTTTTTTCTTCTGCTGAATTCTTCTTCTTTGCAGCCGAGGTGCTGTCTTGGCGGACCCGGCTGCTCCGGTCCGGTCATCATTACGACCGGCTTGTTGCCGATACCGGCCGTCTTGGCGTCGAGGCGACGCAGGCGAGGGCGGAGGCGGCCGCGGCCCGACGCTTTCTTAATGAGGCCAACCGGCTGCATGAGCAGCTGGCGGGTCACAAGAGCCGCCTCAAGACCGAGGTGGAGCTCCTTAAGGCGGAGGCCGCCAAGGTGGTGGAGACGCAGCAGGCCCTGGTCGAGGCGGACCAGCAGCGGGGCCAGCTGGCTGACGAAAAGGGCCGGCTCCAGGCTGAGGTGGATCGCCTGCGGGAGCAGGCCACCGCGGCTGAGGAGGCCCGTCAGGACAAGACTCGCCTCCACGAGGCGGCCGAGAAGGCGGTCGAAGACAAGGATGCCGAGATGAAGGCGGCCCTTGCTAAGGTGGCCAACCTGGAGAAGGCGCTCAGGGAGCGTGACCATGTCATGGAGCGGGAGCGGTGTGGTATGTTGCTCGAGGCGCAACACCTGGAAGAATCCTTCTCCAGTAAGTGCTGCTTCTTGTAGTTTGCCGGGTCGGGACCCGGTCCTTTCTTCCTTGATGTTCTTCTAACTTGCTTCTTCTTTTGCGACAGGGGCCTTCCCGGAGATGCAGCGGCTAGTGGAGGAAGCCGTCCGTTATCAGCGCGACCCGAGCGGCGTTGTTGGGTCTGGGACGGATCCGTTGATGGCCTGGACCTTCCTGGAGATCATCGCCGCTGCTGAGGCCCACCTGTGGGTCCTGGGGACGCAGATGGAGCAGCTGTCCCGGGCCGGCACCGCGATGACGATGGCCCTGTGGCCGGACTCCGTCCATCCGCGCAGCTTCTCGCGCCTGGCGCGTTGGTTGGAGGCGGGTCCGGACCGTCTTGGCCAGTGGAGCGTTTCCGCCGCTCGCGTCGGTGCTGAGATGGCGCTCTGGATCGCGCTGTCTTGGCATCCAGATCCTCAACTGGATGCTGATGGGCCAGCGCGCCGGCTCGGAGCAGTTGCTGCAGGAGCAAGCCGGCCGGATCGCCTCCCGGGCCAGCTACATCGCCGAGTTCGCCTTCCACGATGAGTTCCATCCGGAGCGGATAGAAGATGGCGGGGTCATGGATGGCGACGACTACGGCTTGCTTCTTCGCGGTCCGGAGGGGAGCTCGTAGGAGACGGGTGTCTACGGCGACGCGGATGCCGAAGAGGACACTGGTGCCTCGCCGGACCCGGAGGCCGGCAGTGGAGAGCCGTCAACGTCGCGACACGCCGCTGGGGATGCCTGAGAAACTTTGTGTAGAAAACTGTTAAGTAGCAGGTCCACCCACCCACTGGGGTTTTTAGGGTGTAACGAACTCGGGCCGTGGGCCTTTGCTTTAAATATTTGTGTGTAAATGTCGTGAGTGCTTGTTTGCTCTTTGCCTTCTGCTTTTTTGAACCGATTTCATACGCTTTTCCTCTCTCAAACCTC
>NC_041387.1:651522407-651530163 GCF_002162155.2 Triticum dicoccoides | reverse complement strand
CCCCCGCGAGTCAGACGGCCGAGGCTCCGGTCCATGACAAGGAGTTCGATTCTTTGAGAGGGGCGCACAGGACTTGGGTCCTTAGAAGCGTTGAGCGCGAGCGAAACACCCACTGGGCCGGCTGGCGGCAATCCGGCTTGGCCGGTTGGTGAGCAGCCGGTCGTGCGGCTAACTTAGTTGATGAGCGACGGGCCGGGTTGATCGACCTGGCGGCCTTTGAATTAGTTATGAACCATAGAGGAGCTTTGGCCCGTTGTGCTTGCCCGCCGACAGCCAAAGCTGGATCTGCGGTTTTTAGGGCGAAGTGGGGGACCGTGGCATCCTAACTTTATCAGGAATCACCAAGTAAAGCAACGGGGTGGCGACCGAGCCAGCCTGCCCCCGAGCCCCCGGGTCGAGCGAGTCGAACCGGCGGCCGGGTTCAGTTGTAAAATGATAAAAAAATATAGGTACGCAATAAATTGGTCGGCAAAAGGCAGCCCCCAAGTCTCGTTCGGGGACCCCATAGTTTCATATGTTTACAAAAGGCGACGATACATACACTGTGCGGCTAACTGTAAAACGGGTGAAGGAGTTCCGTGTACCATGGCCAGGTCATTTCTTCGCCGGCGGTGTCCTTCTTGCGCTTCTTTGAATTGCGTGCGTTGATGAGGTAGTAGGCGTTGCAATCGCGCAAGGCCCTGCTCACGATGAATGGGCCCTCCCATGGAGAGGACAACTTGTGTTGTCCTGCCTTCTCTTGGATGAGTCGGAGGACGAGGTCACCTTCGCGGAATGCGAGAGGTTTGATCTTCTTGCTGTGGTAGTGCCTCGGGCCTTGCTGGTAGATAGCTGAACGGCTAAGTGCCAGAAGGCATGCTTCTTTGAGCAGGTCAACACTGTCTTCGCGTGCCTCTCTGGCTTCGGCTTCGGTGTACATCGCGGCGTGCGGCGAGTCGAACTCGACGTCGGTTGGGATGACGGCTTCCGCTCCATAAACGAGGAAGAACGGGGTGAACCCGGTCGACCAGTTCGGTGTGGTGCGCAGACTCCAGAGAACTGATGGCAACTCGTGAAGCCAACTGCCGGGTGAGCGGATGAGTGGCTCGACGAGTCGTGGCTTGATGCCAGACAGGATGAGTCCGTTGGCCCGCTCGACCTGCCCGTTGGACTACGGATGTGCCACGGAGGCCAGGTCGAGGCGGATGCCGGAGACGGAGCAGTATTGCTCGAGCGCGCCCTTGGCGAAGTTGGTGCCGTTGTCGGTGATGATGTTGTTCGGCATGTCGTAGCGCACCGCTATGTCCTTGATGAACCGGACGGCTGTTGGCCCGTCCAGTTTCTTGATTGGTCTTGCCTCGATCCACTTGGTGAATTTGTCCACTGCCACCAGCAAGTGCGTGATGCCGCCTCGAGCGGTTTTGAAGGGTCCCACCATGTCGAGTCCCCAGACCGCAAAGGGCCAGGCGATCGGTATGGTGCGGAGTGCTGACGCCGGCTGGTGGCTGCGTTTGCTGAAGCGTTGGCACCCCTCGCACTTGAGGACGCGTGACTCGACGTCTTCGAGGGTCGTTGGCCAGCAAAAACCGTGGCGGAACGCCTTGGCCACCAGGGATCACGATGCGGCATGGTGCCCGCACTCGCCCTGGTGAATGTCGAGGAGGATGTCGATGCCGCAATCCCGCTCAACGCAACGCTGGAACACGCCAGTAGAGCTGCGCTTGACGAGCTCGTTGTTGATGATGCTGTAGGCGAACACCCGGCGCTGAACTTGCCGAGCTTCAGTATTGTCCATGGGGAGAACCCCGTTCTCCAGAAATTCTGATATCGGCAGGGCCCAAGATGGGGTCGCGACCATGGCGAAGACGGCCACCAGGGTGGGTTCCGAGTCTGCAGCCCCTGGGCCGGATTGAGCAGCCCCCGGGTTGGGGACGGCGACGGCTGGGTCTGGGGTGACGGTGGCCGGGTTGAGCTGAGCAGCCCCCGGGCCGGGTTCAGCAGCCCCCAGGCTGGCTTGTGGTGCGGCCGGGTCTTCTGGAACGTGGATGGACTCGAAGTCCGATGATGGCTTGACGGATGGCTTGCGCAGGTGCTCGAGGGAAACGCCGGACGCGATGGCTTGACGTGACGAGGCAATCTTGGCAAGCGTGTCGGCTACCTCGTTCTCCACGCGCGAGACATGGAGGAACTCGCAGCCCTCGAAGGATCCAGACAGCTTCTGGACGAGGAAGCGGTAGCTTGCCATGTTGGAGTCGCGGGTGTCCCACTCGCCGGAGCACTGCTACACCACCAGGTCCGAGTCGCCGTAGCACAGGATGCGCCGGATGCCGAGTTCCTTGGCAAGCCGGAGGCCGTGCACAAGGGCTTCATATTCGGCGACGTTGTTGGAGGCGGCAAAGTGGATCTCGAGCGTGTAGCGGAGCCGGTCGCCCTTTGGAGATGACAGTACGATGCCGGCCCCTAAGCCGAGTCGCATCTTGGACCCGTCGAAGTGCATGCGCTAATGCGTCGAGTCCGGAGGCGGTGGTAAGTACTGGGTCTCAGTCCAGTCGACGAGAAAATCGGGCCTGAGACTTGATCATGGTGCGGGGCTCGTAGAGGATGGTGTGGCCGGCTAGCTGGATCACCCATTTGGCGACCCAGCCATAGGCGTCCCGGCACCCGATGATTTCTCCGATAGGCGTCATGCTGACGACGGTGACGACGTTCTCTTGAAAGTACTGCTTCAGCTTCTTGGCGGTGAGGTACACACCGTAACACATCTTATGGTAGTGTGGGTAGTTCTGCTTGGAGGTGGAGAGCACCTCGCTCAGGTAGTAGACTGGGTGCTGGACGGCCTGGATCTTGCCCTTCTCTGGTCGCTCGACCACCAGCACCGTGCTGACCGCCCGCGAGGTCACGACTATGTAGAGCAACAACGGCTCCTTCTTGGTCGGCGCGGCCAGGACTAGTGCGGTGGAGAGCATGCGCTTGAGGTCTTGGAAGGCCTCGTCCGCCTTGCTGTTCCACTCGAACGGGCTTGTCTTCTTCATCAGCTGGTACAGGGGTAGCGCCCTCTCGCCCAGCCGGCTTAGAAACCGGCTGACCGAGGCCAAGCATCCGGTGAACTTATGGACATCGCGCAGCCGAGCTAGCTTGTGCATGCGCTCGATGGCCTTGATCTTCTCCAGGTTCGCCTCAATGCCGCGTTCCGAGACGAGGAAGCCGAGCAGCTTTCCGACTGGGACGCGGAAAACGCACTTTCCCGGGTTGAGCTTGACCTTGTATTCGTAGAGGTTGGTGAATGTTTCCTTCAAATCGTCGAGGAGCGTGAAGTGCTGCTTGGTCTTCACCATGATATCGTCCACGTACACGTGGATGTTACGGCCGAGTTGCGGTAGCAGGCATTTCTGCATGCAGCGTTGGAAGGTGGCACCGACGTTCTTCAAGCCGAACGACATGGTGATGTAGCAATACGCCCCAAAGGGCGTGATGAAGGATGTCTTCAGGGCATCGGTCGGGTCCATCTTGATCTGGTGATAGCCGGAGTAAGCGTCCAGGAAGGACAGGAGCTCGCACCCGGCGGTCGAGTCAATGACTTGGTCAATCCGCGGGAGAACGAACGGATCCTTGGTACAGGCCTTGTTGAGGCTGGTGTAGTCGATACACATGCGCCAGGTCTTGTTCTTCTTCAAGACGAGGACTGGATTGGCCAGCCACTCGGGGTGAAACACTTCCATTATGAAGCCGGCCACCAAAAGCTTGGCGACCTCTTCACCAATGGTTCTTCTCTTCTCTTCGAAAAATCGACGGAGGGGTTGACGGACAGGCTTGGCGTCCTTGCGGACGTGGAGTTTGTGCTCGACGTACTTCCTTGGGATACCCTACATGTCCTTGGGGGTCCATGCAAAGATATCCCGGTTCTCATGGAGGAAGTCGACGAGCTCGCCTTCCTATTTGCTATCGAGGCGAGCGCCTACGACAACGTACTTGCTGAAGCTGGGGTCTTCCAGGTTGAGCTTCACCTTATTGGTCTCCTTGGAGGGCTTGAAGGCGGCCTCGTCGGCCGGGTCCAGGGTCGGGATCAACGCAGCGGAGGCCTCGCGGGCCAGGGCGACGATCCGGTCGAGCTGGCGCCCCTCCTCGGCAATGACCAGCGACTCGACCAACTTGGCGCCGTCTCAGGCGCACTCCAGAGACTTGCGGTAGTCGCCGGTGACGGTAATGAGGCCCTTGGGACCCGGCATCTTCATCTTCAGGTACGCAAGTGGGGAACCGCCATGAACTTGGCGAGCGCGGGCCGGCCCAGCAATGCATGATATGCGCTGGACAAGTCCACCACCTCGAACCAGACCGGTTCACGTCGGAAGTGGCTGCTGTCGCCGAACAGGACATCGAGCCGGACCTGGCCAATGGGCAAGCAGGAGAGGCCGGGTACGATGCCGTGGAAGACTGTCCGGGTTGGCTCCAGGTCCTCGGCCTTGAGGCCGTGTTTGGTCATCGTGTCGCGGTAGGGGATGTTGATGCTGCTGCCGCCGTCGATGAGGACTCGGGAGAACCTGCATGTACGCCACACGACAATGGTGGGGTTGGGGACGAGGACGTATCCACCCGGACTCGGCATGACTGCCGGGTGATCCTCCCGGGTCCAGGTGATCGGGCGATCCGACCAGTGCATGAAATCCGGCTTGGCCGGCATGACGGTGTTCACGTTCTGCCGAAGGAGGCGCTCGCTACGCTTGTCATCGCCGAGGCTGGTGAAGACGATGTAAGCCGCGTTCTGGTCCGGGTAGGCGTCGTTCCGCATCGCGCCGCCGGCGGGATGTGGCCGTGGAGGCGGAGGCGGCTGTCCCTGCGCCTGGAGCTGGAGCCGGAGCCGGAGGAGGCGGAACGTCTCCCCTCATGATGCGCTTGGTGATGGCGCACTGCGAAGATGTGCGTGGAGGGTCTTGCACCGCTGTGGTGCTTGCATGGGGCGTCGAGCATCTCTTCGAAACTCATGGCGGGTTGCCACGCCATCTTGCGGGTCTGCCGGCGCTTCGCTGTCGGGTCCGCTGCGGGCTCGGCGGCCGCGACGAGCTGGTTGTCGTGATGTTGCGCCGGCTGGTCGGCCTTGCGCTTTTTGTTCTGGTGATGCTGCTGCCGGCTTCGGGGGAGGAACCGGCTTCGCCTTGCCGGCTTCATCTAGTGCCACCTGGATCTTCATGGCGGAGTCGGTGTTGGCGTACTTGTCCGCCGTCACCATGAGCGCGGCCATGGTGGCCGGCTCGGAGCGTAGGAGCCTGTGTCATCAAAGGATGTCGAGCGAGCAGGAAGAGCGAGTGTTTGACACAGAACCATATTACAGGCAGGGTCCTCTTACCCAAGTTGATCACCAGCTGCCGACAACCTGGACTACCTACCTCAATATGCGTCAGGAGATCCGAGACCCGCAGGTGCATCAACAACTGCAACACAATCTGGTGGAGCACATATGGAGGCTCAAGGGTGCGCCGGGAACGACGTGTGATGAAATATGAGTTTTTATTTGTTGAACTATATAATTTGTATTGAACTATTTGTTGTTGAATTATTTGATTTCTATTAATTTTCTGTGATGAGCTATGGAGGCAAAAATTTATTTATGGAGAATTCACGCCGAACCGCGCCGAATATTGGCCGACTCACGCCGATATCGGACCATTTTTCGACGAAAGTGGGCCGAATAATGGGCCGACATCGGCGCCTGGAGGCGACCTGGGGGCGACGGCTGGGTGCCCAACCGCCCCCAGAGCCGACTTTGCCGCCGGCTCGCCCCCAGGCGGCGATCTTTATGCCTCCTGGGGGGGGGGGTAACGGCTGGAGATGCTCTAAGTCTTTGTTGTTGCTTTTGCACTACTGCAGATTGGGCATAAGACAACACATGTATCACATATCATTTGATCAAACTGTGTGCGATGTAACATCTGAAAACAAGCGTATGTGATGTCGTAATATCACACACATTTCAAAAACGTAGTTGTGTGTGACGTAACCTACATTGCACAAGGTTTAAGAAAATGTGAACGTTTGTCATACTTCTGCACACGTTTTGTGCAAAAGATGTGTGTGCATTGTAATCTATCATTGCACACATCTTTTAATATGTAACTGTATGTGACAGTTTTTGGAAACAGTGTGTTTGATGTACCATATTATTGCACACGATAGCAAAACAACAACCGTGTGTGATGACTTGCACACGATAGCAAAAGAACAGACGTGGAAATGAAACTTTTCATTTATGTGAATATGGAATTTCCGTTTCTACAACAGGCCTATGGTTGCTTTGTAGCCTAACTACAAAACAACACACAATGAGCAGAATGGATCATTTGGGAACCAACTTGTACTACCACATGCGTAGTCGACTAGACCCTATATGAATTGTCGGGTACTACTATATACTACCCTAAGTTGCTAACATATTCGGTCTGTATCCGCTCCATGTCGATTTCCTGTAGTATATGCGTATTCATTTTTGGGGTTTCTGTACTCGTTTCTACTTCTGCAAAAAGATATGAAAACAAATGTGCTAGCACCTAGTTTCGTCCGTTTCCGCTCCGTTTTCATCCCTACCCATCATGCGACGAGCAGCGGGTCTACTCCTCCCAGAGCCATGCGGCTCTCTCCACCGTCGTCACCCGCTGCATCGCCAACCGCTCCGACTCCTTGAGCGCCATGAATAGTGCCTTGGCATTTTTGCAGCGATACAGGCACCCGTCTCCGCAAAGAGCAATGGATGGCGATGCACAGGGCTGCGTCGTTGTCGCTGGCAGGGAGGTGGGTGGGGTGGGGGGTGTTGGCTCTGGCGCGGATCTACTCGATCCACTGTTGGAGCGGCTGGCAGCCACCTCCGCTGCCTGCTTCCTTGTAAGGTGGTATGTGTGACCCACCGACTCTGGTTGTGGTTTAGCCGATACCAACACCTAGCGGCGCCCTGAGGGGCACGTGCGGGCGATGCTGGGTGCCGCCTGACAGGGACGGCAGAGCTGCGTCGGACGAGCGTGGGGTGCCGTGCATCTGCAGCTGCCCACCTAGCACGCCGTCGACGCCCCAAAAGAGGAGCTACCACCTCGGTCCAGCCGCGCCCGACGAAGGGCAATGCGGAGCGCTAGCTAGCTCCTCCTCGTCGGGCACCGACAAGCCATTGAACCCCCAAGGCAGGCTTCTCCCACTCCATGCAGTCGGAATCCCTGTTGAAAATGGCGGGCAGGGAGTGGATTTGGGTGGAGACGAAGTGGTCAAGTAAGGACTGAGTTTGACTAGGGTATGTGGTAGGAGTGGGATCATTATGGGCAATAGTGGGCGTACGCGCCCGGGCGCTCCCGGGCCTCTTCATATTCGTCTCAAATTTGAGCTCGGTTTGACTAGGGTATGTGGTAGGAGTGCCGGATAGCGCAGACGTCTGAGGCCGGTTTAGGATGCCCGGGTGGTTCGCGTTTTTTGACCGATGAGTGACCGGCCTGCCCTGTGACTGGTTTGAGGCGCGTGGCTATTGTGTTAGAGCATCTCCAACAGCCGCGCTAAACTAGCGCCGCGCCGCAAAATAGGCCTTTTTAGCGCGCGCGCAACGCGGCGGCTTGCTCCAGCGGGCGCGCAAAAAACGGCGCGCGCGCGATAACGGGTTGGGCGCGCGGTCAAAAACACTTATCCGCGCGGTGTATTTGGAGCGCCAGCTACAGCGCGCGGCACACTCGAGCGCTCGCGCCCGCACTCTCTCCCTCTCCTCGTCCTACGCCCCGCGCGCGCCGGCGCCGGCGCCCTGCCCCCCGCCATG
>NC_041387.1:651506807-651521879 GCF_002162155.2 Triticum dicoccoides | reverse complement strand
AAACCCTAGCGCGGCGAGCGCTGGCGTCGCCACCGCCGGAGCTCCGCCGAGCGTCGGCCTCGCGCGCAGCCTCTTCTTGCCGCCGCGGATGACTACGGCGCCGGCGCCGGGTGGCGTCGCGCCGGCGCCATCCCGTGCCGCCGTCGCGCCATCGAAGAAGGTACCCAATGCGGCGCGGGCGAAGATGGGCAAAACATCCACGAAGAAGAACAAGGCGGCGGACGGCTCCGGCATGGCGAGGGGGAAAAAGCTTGCAGGGTGTTCGAGGGCCGCGGCGGCTACCGAAGCGCCGGCGAGCTCACTCGTTGAGCCGGCCGCCGACGCGCACCACGTGTTCGACGAAATGCCCCCAAGGTGAAAAAATTTCCAAGTATTTTTTTCTTCTTATTTGTTCAATGCATCATCATTTTACATATAGATAGCTTATTTGCATTGTTCAAAAAAAATTGTAGTCTCAACGATGATGCATACATGTCCACTATGGGTGTTGGGTCCAACAATTCGCATTGGTCTCAAACCAATGACATCCATTTAGAAGACCATGAGTTTGAGGTGGACGAGGAGGGTGAGGGAATTGTCGAGGCGCCGAGAGGAAGAGCGGGCAATTACTCCACCACCGATGACAAGTTACTATGCAACACTTATTTGCATGTGTCGAAGGATCCATCCATTGGAGGTGATCAAAGTAGAGACGCGTATTGGGGGCGAATGACAGAACACTTTAATGCTCACAACAAGAGTGGAATTTACCGCTCCGAGAGATCACTTCGGTCCCGATGGTCGACAATCAACTCGGATTGTCAAAAGTGGGCGGCCGCGCAAAAGTCGGTGGACAAGATTAACCCAAGTGGCACAAATGAGGATGATCGAGTAAGTGGCATCTCATATATGTTCATCATACTTGTTTTTGGTGACCGAAGTGCTAACTTGTTTTGTTTTTCTTGTAGTACAACATTGCACAAAACTTGTTCAAAGTAGAGACAAGGACAACCAAGAAGGGGAAGATTAAGAAAGGCAGGATCTTTACCTTGCCTCATTGCTATGAAGTGTTAAAGGATGATGAGAAATGGAAGAAGCGTGATGGTTTGGAGGATTTGCATTTGAGCAACAAACGGAAGCGAGCAATTGAGATGAATGATGATGAGGAGGAGGAGGATGTATCAAGTGATGACGGCAAGAGAAGCCCCACACCCAACTCGGTTTCATACTCGAAGCCAAAACGACCGGATGGGTGCAAGAAAGACAAAACCGAAAAGAAGAAGAAGAAAGGAGATGATGAGCTCAAAAATGCTATGGAAGCTATTGTGAAGGCAAGGGTCGAAGCGAATGAGGTGAGGAAAATGGCAAGGAACCAAGATGCCGTGGCCGAGGAGAGGAGGTTGGCGGCCGAGGAGAGAAGGGTGGCGGCCGAGGAGAGAAAGGTGACTTTGGAGGAGAGGAAAGTGAGCAACGAGGAGCGAGCTAAGTTGTTGGAATGGGAGAAGCACTTGTTCTTCATGGACACATCTAACCTCAATGCGGCGCAAAAGGAGTATGTCAATCTTGCCCAACAAGAAGTCTTGATCCGAAAAAGAGCCTTGGCTCGTGCAATGGGTGGTGATGGCCTCGGCGCCATGGGAGGCATGGGTGGCTTCGGCGCCATGGGAGGCGGTGGCCTCGGCGCCATGGGAGGCATGGGTGGCCTTGGCGCCATGGGAGGCATGGGTGGCCTCGGCGCCATGGGAGGCATTGGTGGCTTTGGAGGCATGGGAGGCATGGGTGCACCTCCGGCCGCCATGGGAGGCATGGGTGGCTTTGGAGCACCCTCCGACGCTATGGCCGCCATGGGAGGCATGAGTTTTGCTTCTCTCATGGAAGGCATGGGTGCACCTCCGGCCGCCATGGGTGCACCTCCGGCCGCCATGGCTTCTCACACACATTCCCATGAAGATGCCGTTGAAGATCTTGCCAACACCGTCGGAACTTCACATGATGCGGTGCGTGATGCGGTGCATGATGAGGATAGGGAGGAAGGTTCATCTTCGGAGGCGGAAGAGTCGTCTTCGGAAGAGGACGAAGACGAAGAAGAGGAAGATGAAGATGAAGCTTGATGTGTCTTTCATGTCTTGAACTTTTAGTTTGCATTTGAACTTGGTTGGATGTACTTGTGGGCATGATTTTGATGAACTTGTGGGCATGAACTTTTATTCATCAACTTGTTTGTGTCAAATTTTACATGTTCATTTTTGTCCAAAATATCCATATATGCAAAATGCCCGGCGAATCGCGCACGCTGCATTTTAGCGCGCTGCTGGAGCGGCGCGCGCTGCATTTCAGCGCGGCTGCTGGAGCCAGCGCAGGCGGGCGCGCAAAACCAGCCGCAGCGCGCGCTAACAGGTTTTTTGCGCGCGGCGCTTTAGCGCGGTTGTTGGAGATGCTCTTAGTGAGCAGGGGAAGCTATATTTTGAGCGTAGGTTTCCCTTGATGTGGCCGTTCAAAAATGTACACCCGAATAAAACATAGGAACGGAAGGAGCAGGAGAGAGAGGAGATGTGGGCGGCGGCGACCCCAGGGGCGCAAAGCGGGCGGAGCTGCCGGCCCCCACCCGTCGCCTGCCGCTGTCCTCGGGCCGGACAAACCCCCCGCGCCAATCCCCGGTCCATACTCCCTTCCTCCTCAGTCCCCTGCCGCTGCCTGCACCGTCAATAACTCATTACCTTGTTACACTGATCAATCGCTTCAAATTAATCCCTGCTGCCATTGCCATGGCCTACCAGCTTCATCCATCTCTCCCTCTCACCCCCACACATGCAACAAGAGACAACTCCTCCGTCCCCTATCTTAGGTTGTTGCCCTCCCTTGCCATTGCCTTGCCACTGCTGCTACAAGTAGCACTAGCTGTAGAGTGGAGAGGGAGGGAGGGGAGCCCATATTTATTGCAACAGTAGAGCTGCTCCACTTACACTGGAGAAGAAGGAAGAGGAGCAGCGAGAGAGGAGAAGGAGCTGCTGTTGCCTGCTTGCTCGCTCGCTGCCCCAGGGGCTCATTACTCATTAGCGCAGTTATTGCCACCCCTGTTTGGTGTGGAGACACACTCCATCTAACAGTAATGGAGAGGATGCAGCTGCAAGGCCCCATCATCACCTCCCTGGTAAGCCCCGCACCTCCGTCCTCCCCTTCAATTCGCCTCAGTAATTGAGCGTGCGTGCGCGCGCGCAGCTTCCATTCCAGGTCTCTGGTGTGGAGCGAGCGTCGTCTTAACTGCCACTGCTCGCTCGGCGCTCGCTGCGGCATGACAGCTTCCCTTCCCTTCCCTTCCCTTCTCCTGCGTGCGTTTACTCTAGTTTAGTGCTGCTCCAATGGCCCTGCCTGGTGATGGCTAGCCTAACTAGCCCTGTCCGCGCACGCTCGCGCCATTCAATGCCTCGTCGTAGCGTCTCTTTTATGGCGTTGCCGCGGTTGCTTCTTCTTGCTAACGTGTTGCTTTCCTCCCTGTGCTGTTGCCGGTTCTTCTTCCCGGCTCATGGTGGTGGTGGTGGTCATGGATCAGTGCTGGGCGGACCAGGCGGCGGCAAGCGCCAGCGCGGCGCAGGTGCCTTTCTTGGCGCTGCTCCAGGGCGCCGCCATGGGGGACGGCAGACCAGGGGTGAAGCGGGAGTCTTACGGCGCCGCCGCGTGCCGGCCGGCTGCGTCCGACGTCGACCTTCTCGAGAGCTGCGTCACGCAGCTGCCGGTTCCCCCGGTGGTCGAGGCGCCGGCGGCGAAGCGGAGGAAGCGGCCGCGGGCGCGCCCGCGCGCGCCTCCGCCGGAGAAGCGCAAGAAGCCGGAGGAGGCCGAGTGCCAGCGGATGACGCACATCGCCGTCGAGCGCAACCGCCGCCGCCTCATGAACGACCACCTCGCCTCCCTCCGCGCCCTCATCCCCTCGGATTACATCCCACGAGTAAGCCATGGCGCACTCATCAAATGAGATTAATTTGTCGCCGCAAGAACCCTCCCCGGTCTTACATACTTTTGCAATGAATGCGCCCTAGGGTGACCAAGCGACGGTGGTGGGGGGAGCCATCGACTACGTGAAGCAGCTGGAGCAGCAGCTGGTGGCGCTGCAGGCGTTGGCGGCGGCGCAGCGCGGCGAGGGGCCCGTTGGGACGGCGGCCACAGCGGCGTCGGACGGCGTGTTCGTGTCGCCGCAGTACACGAGCTTCTCCCAGGCCGGCGGCGTCGGCAGCGGCGTGGACGTGGAGGCGATGGCCGCGGTGGGGGGCCACGTGCGGCTGCGCGTCGCGGGGAGGCGGTGGCCAGGGCGGCTCGTGCGCACCGTGGCCGCCATGGAGAACCTGCGCATGGCCGTGCTGCACCTCGCCGTCACCTCCGTGGGCCACGACGCCGTCGTCTACTGCTTCAACCTTAAGGTAGCTAATCAGTCATCTCAAAGCTACACCGGTTTAACGTCTCGTCTTGACTTTGCTTAACTTTAACCGGCCGCCCGTTACGTTGCTTTCCTGCTCCAGCGTTTTCGTTCTTCACTGCATTTCTTTCACTGCCGCAAATAGTCGCCATTTTGTTCTCATTACAGACGATAGTTGCCTTAACCATTTGATTACTAGGACACAAGGCTACCTATTTTTGGTCCATAGCTTGATCAACAATTGAACGCACGCCCTTAGAAATGTGAAAGATGTCTATCTAATTCAAAAATAGATTGAAGTTGGTTGCTGCTTCTACTGAGTACAGTCAATGAGTCTTGGTTTTCGTTGGATAAAAAAGCTGGAGTAGAATCAAAATTGACAACTGAATACTACACTAGAGATGTGTCTGGGTTCCATGATGCATGATGTGTCGTGTCATCGTGTGTGGTACCGGCATCCGGAAAGCGAACTCGCCGTTTTTGCGGATGGACTGGAGCGTGGCGTGGGATTTCGAGCGAGATCGGCCGTGGCCATTCGTACGTACGTACGTACACTTTTCCGTTAGAGATGGTGTAGGTTGGAGTATGTAGCTGGAGCGTTGGAATACGATGGACGCCGCCGGGTACACCGTACAGACAGCTCTGCTTAATGGACAACTACGTGGTTACAAGCCCCAGCTTTCGTCTCGTGTCTTTTTCTTCTTGTCATGGATCAAACGAACAAAACAACCTAATTAAATACACTGACTACATGCATGCATGCATGCATGCCAGGCCTAACAAACTTTGCACGTATCCCCAGTGGCCAGAGCCATGTTTCCCCGACGTGTAGGGTGGTTTTCTACGGTGAATTTTGCGATTGCTTCTAATGCCGTGTGTGCCTACGACCGTGCAGATGGAGGACGGGTGCGAGGTGTCGACGGCGGACGAGGTGGCCACGGTGGTGCACCAGATCTTCGCCTACGCCGCCGGCTCATGCTGCTAGCCGAGGCGCGCACCGGCCGGACGGCGAGTGGGCGGCGACGAGGACGCCGAAGCTAACATGTACTACCCCGTAGTTCAAGGGGCCTGAGCGAGCAGATGGGCTTGCAACACGTAGTGGGCGACGATAAGTCAAAGTGGCAGAGCTGATGAGCACGGAGGAGGCCGCGACGGCGATGGCGTCAGGGCGCGGCGGGCCCCTGGCCACGACTGCATGCTACCTCTACTGCTGCTAGCCTGTAGTACTTTAAGGCCCTGTTTGGTTCCAAATAAGTCACCAACTTATAAGTCCAAAAGTGCAAAAAATGACTTATTTTGCCAAACAGCCCCAACTTATAAGTCACCCCAACTTATAAGTCATAAGTTGCTCCACTCCAACTTAAAACTTATAAGTCACCTTTTTTTTATGTGGGACCCACCACCTTTTCTCCTTCAGGTCCATCGATTCCACCCGTGACCCATCCCGAGCTCGATTCCACCGCGCACCCAAACCCTCGCCGCCGCCGCCCTCCATCGCGAGCTCGGCCCCGCCGCAATCCTTCCGATCCAGCACGCCGCCTTCGAGATCCAGTACGGCGCCGCCCGGATCCGCTCGCCTCCTCCGCTCGCCGCCCGGTCTCCACCATGGCCGGTAGGAACTCGAGGTTGCAGCTCAACCTTTTCGAAGATTCCCAAGGCGCCGACGAGGAGGACGACTTCTTTGGTGACGGCTCCCAGGTCGGCAACTACTCCCCAATGATTCGTGTGCGTGCTGCTCCGTTTAGTGCTCCGGTGGCTGGAGGCTTCTCTCCGCACGTGGGTGCCCTGGGCGCGGCGACTGGAGGCCTGGGTGCCCTGGGCGCGGCGACTGGGGGCCTGGGTGCTCTGAGCGCGGCGGTTGCCGGCCTCCCTCCGCGCGTGGGTGCTCCGAGTGCACCACAGGCCCCGACTTCCGTCGATCCGCCCGCGCCGGGGGGACTGGACCTGAACTCCGAGGCGGCGGCGTTTCCTGGCCTGGCGGAGTACCAGCATGTGATGCAGTCCCAGGAGGCCCCTCCCCGTCGACGCACGGCAAGCATGTGGTGGCCACGACTGGACGCGGTCGAGGTGCGGGCCGAGGCGCAGGTGGCCGAGGAACCTCATCCAGCGCCGGCATGCCTCCTCGTCCAGCGAGGTCAGGGGCTGGTCGCGGTGGTGGTGGTGTCAAGCGCGGCAGGTCCCTGACCAATGCCGCAAGCTCTCAAACTGAAGGCCACATTGACCTGGACGACGACGAGGAAGGCTTCCATTGGACCAGCTCCAACATGCTTCAGAACTCCGACGAGGAGGAAGACGACTCTGATGAGGTAATATTTGCAGTGCTCATGTGTTTCACAATTGCAATGTATCACATAGTATCGTTTTGTAATCAATTTGCAATGCATGACAGCGTGGCTTTGATACTGCTAAATGGAATGAACAAAGGCTAGAACTCTTTCTAAAATTAGTCATTCGCGAGATTAGTAATGGGAACCGCCCAAACAATCAAATGGCTCCTGTTGGGTGGAAGAACATATGCAGAGATTTTCGTAGATCTTGTGGACAGAAATATAATGTGAAGGCTATGAAGAATAGGTATACCCAAGCAAAGGTCTTGGCAACTTTCTGGAAAGAGGTGCAGGTGAAGTCCAGTGGACTAGGCCGAGGTCCAAAAGGTGAAATCCTGGCAAGCGAGTCATGGTGGCAAGCTAATACCAAGGGGAGAACCGAGTGCTACAGAGTATTCAAGGATCGAGTGCCCCCCTATCTAGATGATTTGATGCAGATCTTCGATAATGTGACAGTGGATGGAGCATCTGCATTTTGTCCAGGATTTGATGAGGAAGACAACCAGCCGCACAATGGTGTTGCAGCAGATCTTTATGATCTCACTGGAGAAGGCGACACATGCAGTCCCATGGGCAGTGCCAACAAGAGGGCTAGTAGTAGCAGCAAGAGGGCCACCAGCATTGCAACAACAGGAGAGAGCCCTTCCAAGAGAACCAAGAGTCCTATGGTTAAAGCTCTTAGGGGGCTGGTGAATGAAATCAAGATTGACAGGGAGGAAGGGAAGAAAAAGGAGGACAATTATGCCAAGAGGGAGGAGGCTCGGTCCAGGGCAATGTTTCAACATGTTTAGAATGGATAGAGAGGTGTTTGATAGCCTGCACAATTTGCTAGTAGAGTCATATGGATTGAAGTCTACTACGAAGATGACATCTGTGGAATCTTTAGCCATGTTCTTATGGAAGGTTGGTGCTCCCCAATCTATACGACAGACTGAAAATCGTTTTGTTCGATCAATGGAGACACTTCATAGGAAGTTTGATAGAATCTTGGAATGTTTGGTTAAGTTGGCAGGAGACATAATTCGCCCACTAGATCCACAGTTTAGGACACCTCATCCAAGAGTCCAAAATCCAATGTTTGCTCCGTTCTTCGACAATTGCATTGGAGCCATTGATGGAACACATATAGAGGTGGTTGTGCCAAAGACAGACCTCATCACACACATGAACCGAAAATCAACTACTACTCAGAATGTGCTAGCAATATGTGATTTTGACTTGAGATTCACTTTCATCGTTACTGGGTGGCCTGGGTCGGTTCATGACATGAGGGTGTTCAAGGCAGCACTAGACAAATTTGGCAGCCACTTCCCACATCCTCCCCGAGGTACATTTAGATTGCAGTACACATTTCTTTGATCAACCCGATGATTGATGCTTTTCTAACAGTTTAACATTGTAGGGAAGTTTTATGTGGTGGACTCGGGATTCTCTAACCAACCTGGTTATCTTGCACCGTACAAAGGAACGAAGTACCATTTTCAAGAGTACAATCAAGGTCCACCGCCAAGAGGTAAAAAACAAACATTTAATCATAGACATTCCCAAATTCGCAATGCAATAGAGCGATGCTTTGGAGTACTGAAGAACAAGTTTAGGATTTTGTTGCACATGCCCTCTTATCCACCACCAAAGCAAAGTAAAATTATTTCAGCATGCATGGCTTTACACAATTTCATTAGAGAGAGTAAATTGGAGGATAGAGATTTTGGAGAGTGTGATGATGATGAGGAGTTCATTCCAATGGTGGATGAGCCTAGTTGCCTACGACGCCGACGCCAACGACGAAGCCGTGCAACTGAATCGCAGGGGCAAAACTCGCATGATGATCATAACATGAACGTTTTTCGTAATTGGATAGCGGAAGGACTGCATAGTAGGCGGTAATTGGTATTTGTTCTAGTGCCGAACAATGTAATTTGTATTTGTTACTGATGACTTGTATGGATACTTGTATGGATATATGTATGCATATTTGAAATGGATTTGTAAAATGAGGTGTGGTTATTACAGTGGCAAAAGGCCTTGGAATGTTATGGATCTGAATGCATGCACTCAATTTTTTTATATTACCCAATGCACTCATTTTTTTTATATTACCCAATGCACTCATTTTTTTTGATATATTGTCGTTCAAGATATTGTGCTCTTGGAATGTTATGGATCTGTGCATACCAATTATCAAGTTTATGTTGCCTTTCATACTACTCATATGAGATAGCTACAGATAATCTTATTGATCTATTCTGCTGTTTGGGTATACAACATGAATTATTGCTTTTATACATGAATTATTGATCTATTTTACACATGCATTATTTTAAGGTGTGGTCAGGTGACTTATAAATCAGGTGACAACCAAACAGACGTGACTTATAAGTCACTGGTTTTAAGTCACCTGACTTATAAGTCAGGTGACTTATTGGAACCAAACAGGGTCTAACATGCACGGCCGCTGCTCACACGGACAGGGGAGAAGAGCAAGCAACAGTGCATCTTTTTTCTTTTCCTTTTTTCCTCTTCTTCTTGCTCGGTCCTCGAGCTTGGCTGTGCGTTCCGGTCGCCGTGTGGTTACATCCATCCATTCTCTATCGTACGTACCACGATTCTGATATCGCTGTTCGATTCCGTGCGGCGCATGCATGCGGCTTTCTGCCCTGGCCTGCCCGCGCGCGCGTCCTTCGCTGTCGCTGCAGCCGGGCTCTGCCTCTGCCCTGCCTCTCTCCGGGAGGAGGGGCAGGCTTTGCCTCATCGGGCGCTGTTGCCGTGTACTCTAGCGCTGGCCCTTGCCTTTGGGAGGGGGCTATCGGCATCAGGCTAGCTGTACCTGCGCATGTGCGTAGCCCTGCGCGACACGCTCGGCGGGGCACGGCAGCGCTGGCGGGTCAATGCCTGCCCTGCCCTGCCCTGTGCTGTTCCATCATTGCTGGTGACGCGAGAGCTTTTGGTTCGCCGTAGCCGATTCGATTCTGTTTCTCTTCTGATCCCGCGCGCCTCCGGTTTCAGCCTCGATCATTATCGGCGTGCGCTTGCCCTGCCCGGCTGTACCGTGCCGTGCCGTGTCGTCCCGTGGGTGTGCGGCCCTGGCTGCGTGTCTATAGACTGACTAGCTACAGCTATAGGTACTGCAACTGCAACGTTGGTACGTTGACTAGCTACAACTTCAACCTGATTTTGTTGTACGCGGGCCGAGCAACCCCTTTCTCTGCTCACGCGACCTCATAAGCGCCTTTAGTGTATGCTTCATGAGGTCCACTGTTTGTTCTCCCTTCTATCAATGGAATGCTACGCTCCGCGTGTATTCACAAAAAAAAAAATTAGGGCAAATATGAGGAGGCCCAGGCGCCCTTCTCCCGCGTCCCTTCTCCATTTCCCGCGTCCTACTTGTTGCCCTCATTCACCCTTGCTCCCCCATCATGACCGTCGCCTCGACCCGCTGCCCTAGATGTCATTGCCGGGTACCCCATCCCCCACCGCCTTGCCTCGGCGTCATTTATGGGGCTCTCACCCATGGCAAGGAGCCGCAAGCCGTAGAAGGTAGAACGTTGACCAGAGGAAGCGGCGAAGGAGGCGCGCGCACACACACATAGACAGACGCCCGATCACCCCGCATCTCTCCATCCTACCATCGACAATGAACTCCATACGGATTTACGAGAACGCAAGCACCAAACGATGAGGTGTGTGGCTCGCCGCAACTCCAGCGAGCATGGACAAGCACGGCCAACGTCAGAGCGTCTTGTCTACCCAGCTCCTATTCCTTAGAATGTCCTAGCAGGCCTCTTTTTCTTTTAGGTCGTTTAGCAGTTCCCCAACCAGCTTTCTCCCCGAGAAAGCCTTCCTGAGATTCAAAGAAAAAGGTTTGAAGGTTGATCTCTGGGATCAGAATCAAGATATTGGAATTGGATTAGTCAATCGATTCATAACTGCCTTTCGAACAAGAAGGCGGTCGCAGGCAGTAAGTAGATGGACGGCTCTTCGACAGGAGGTAGTAGAATTGCCAAACCTAAGAAGACCATTTCTTTGCTGTCGCTCTAGCCCGACCGGGATGGGGCTTAGCCGGGTCCAACAAACCTTATGAGTGGGGTCCCACGCACTCAGGCAAAGAGCAGCCGACGAAACGTAAGATGGCTCCATACCGGGTGGTAAAACACAAATGGTATGAGTAACTGTTCAGTTGCCACTGGAACCAAAAACCAGTGGTTAAGTGGATCAATCCAAAAGGATTGAATCAACTTATTTATTCGAAATAGCTCAGCTCGAGGGGAAGACCCTCGAAGTATGAGGGAAAAGGCCAATTGACAAAGCACACAATGCTAAATTCAACAATTTGTTGGTACTTTTCCAGGAAAAGAACTACTCAACCCTCTAAAGCCGAAGGAAAGACTGCGGACTGACGCATCGACCTTTCCAGAAGCCCAGGAGATAAGGAGTTAGCTCTATGCATTCCTCTATTGAAGGTAAAGAAACTGAACAGTTATTCATACCACCCGGGAGGTGAATCGGAGCGGGGGGGGGGGGTGCATACTTAGACTGTTAGGTATAGTAATATAGGCATGAGGCAGGCCCCACCCTATGAGCGACCTCGTAGCAAGCATAAAACATAAGGAGACCCTGGCTACAATAAGGCCCTATTCAAAAGGTGGGAAACCAGGTAATACATCACGACATCAGTGTGGTCAAGCGGATAATCGAATCGAACAGATTTGGGATCTTACCCTTGTCGAGTCCGGTCGCCACGGGAGTGCAGGCAAGGTACTACTCCGCTTTCACAACAGAACTGCTTGACTAGTTGAAACCGACTTATGCAGATGTGATATTACTAGTCTGGACTTGAGATGACATACTTTAGTCGAGTATACAAAGGTGGTCAGGCAAATAAACACAAAGGAATTGATCGATTCTCTTGTTTGATGTGCTTTCTTCCAAACCCTTAACTGGAAGATAGTCAATACAGCCTTGCTATTTGTAGAATTCCTCCCCAGGGTAGGAGAATATATTACTTTCTTTACTGACATGCAGGTGGAATAAGACCAGCATTATGAACTACTCATCACTGAATGTTAAGTACTGCCATTCCAACTAGCCAACTAGCTATTAAATATTAAGGGGAAATCCTCCCAAAGGTCGGAAACTCTATTTATTTATGGGACTTAACTTATTGATACAGTCAGATTTAGGAAAAAGTGCATGCATGTTTCACATACCCACTCGCTGAAAAGATGTCAGCAAAAACACAAGACCCAGAAATGTCATATGGTAGCGATCGAGATCACCCGCTGGGAATCTCGGCAACCCACATTTGAGGAAACCGCTACTTCAAGATAGGTTGGTCTTGATTGAAGGTATGTTTCAGAAGTTAGCCATCACCCACAAAGTTGTTCGCACTCCAGAACAATCAAGAACCAACAATGCACAGGAAGAGGTGATCTTCCTATCCTAGCACGATACTAGGATCTGGTAGACAATAGAACTTCTGGTCCATTTTGTATCCTTTTGTTCGTTACATGGATCAATTAGTTGCATATGCCATTGAATGAATTCATTGCATATTCCGTTAGTTTATTTATAATCATGATCATTTTATGAGAATTACACGGCTGAGATGATTTCAGAGGGTCAAGAGCCTACAGACGGTGTGGAATATGAGTTGTGGACCGAAATTGTCCTACGTTTGATGTTGGGGAAACATCGTACTAAGAAGAAAAAAAGGGCAAGGACACCGAAGGCAAAAAGGTTCGGCATTTACAACATTTAAGATATTTTTGTTGGTCAAAGCTTGTTTGGCCACAAGCATCGACCCTATATGTGGCATGGAGCAAAAGGACAACAAGTATTGTGAGAAGATCCATTATATCACTATAATGAACACAATGAATATGTGGAGCCGCATCCAATCATTATCACCCGCAATGTGGCCTCTCTCCAACATAGATGGCCCATCATCTAAGAATATGCGAACAAGTTGTCGGCCACTATTCTTCCGTGCTTGGCCGGAATTAGAGTGGATTGGAGTCCAAAGACACGTAAGTTGAATTGCAAAGTTGATCATAATTTGCATTCCTAGTTTTTAATGTTGGATTCTCAAGATTTATTTATTGTTTGATAGATGGTGTTGGCCGTCGCTTTGTTTCAACAAGTCGAGAAGAAGCAATTCGGTTTTAGCCGTTGTTGGATCGAATTGAATGGCCAATCAAAGTGGGATTAACTTGTGGAAGACCTCAAGAAAGGCAACGAGAGGTTGAAGACGAATGATGGCTCAACCTCCCACCAATACATTGGAGTGGATAACAAAGAGGAAGAAGTTGTATAGGAGAATGGAAGAGGCATCATGCCAAAGAATAACCGACAAGTGATGGGAAAAAGGTGGGAGAAGGGAGGGCCGCCCATGACGCCACGGTGACAAAATTGTCCACCACATGGATGGGTATTTTGTCCACAAGGGGAAAAAAGAGAGGTACAAGCTTATGTTAGATGCGCAAAAGAAATGATGGATTGGGACCAAGAGAGGGTAATCAGAAATTGTGAATTGAGAGCAACAGGTTGGAAATTGAGAGGGAGAAGATAGAGTTGGAGAAGAGAGAGTTATGTCTCAAATGGGAGCTGGAGAAGTGCCGGACTTTTGGACCAATAGAGCTTGAAAAGAAGAGGTTGCAACTCGGTCGAGACATGGAGTATTCAAGGATTATGTTGGCGGACGCAAGACTCTTGAATGAGCAAGCACAGAAGTGGCCCGAGGGAAAGAGGAATGGGATCAACCAATGTAGGGAGTATGCCGAAGTTAAGTAACCCTCTAATGTTATCTTCACAGTCAAGTAACCCTCAACCTCAAATTTGTCTATTGTCATAGGATGATATGCAAGGAGCACGAAGTCGATGGACACAATTAGGGCTTGTTTGGCACAGGGGTCTGGCCAATGGGTTTGCAACCAAAATTAAGTGTAATATTTGTAGGTAACATTTGGCATTTGATTTTTTTGACCGGTCAAAATGCTTAAGCTTTTCAACTATAAATTTGCAGGTAGCATTTGGGTATGACAATGAACACATATAATTTTTGTTTCGTAAAAAAATTGACATTCGCAAAAAAAAAAGGTGGGCAGGAGCATAAGCTCCCAATAGCCGAACTGAATTTCTACATTATAGCATTGCTACAACATAGATATGTACATTTATTTAAATCCAAATTTAATTAAAAATTTCGTCAATTTGTCTGAGACAAATTTTGAATTTCAAAAATTTCGATGGTTTTGAGGGCAGCGAAATTTTCTTGTTGTCCAAATACGAAACCTTGGTCTGGAGTGGTCTTTCGTTTAACCTTGTTCGACTCTAGCTGGTACTCTAAGTCTCTTAAGAGCATCTCCAGCCGTTCGCCCCCCCCCCCCCAGGGGCTAAAAAGCGCCGCTTGGGGGCGAACCGGCGATATTTTCACCGTGGGGGCGATCCGGTCCCCAGCCGCCGCCCCCAGGTCGCCACCAGACACCCTTTTTGTAAAAGTTTAAAAAAGACATTCGGCCAAAATTCGGCAAACGCGACATAGAATCGACATAGACTCCGCACCATAGATTAGGTGTTCCATAGTTTTTTTTACATATAGAAAACATAAAATCTGTCGCGCCTACAGGTCGAAGAATTTTTTTTTGACACCTAGGTCGAAGAAATTGCTAGACGCGACGTAGTCGCTATCGTCGCTGCCGCCGTCGTCCTCCTTCTCCTTCTTCACATGGCCGTCCCTGCCGGACCCCTGCCCGGGGTCGCCCTAGTGGACTGGTTTGGCCAGCGGCGGCGCGTCGTTGTCGCCGGGCCCAATCTTCCCGCGCCCACTTCATGGCGGCCTCATGTCGAGCCCGTCATCGTGCTCGCTCTTCACGGCGGCGAGCCCCGGCTCCATCTTCGTCTTGACGAGGCGGGAAGGAGTCAAGGAGGAGGCACGGCCGCCCTCGTTGATGACGAGGGCGGCGCTGCGGGTGCACCGGCCTAGCGGCGTTTCCACGGGCTCGTCCTTGATGCTGACGAGCGCCGGCGACCCGGAGGAGTGGGAGGAGGAACGGGAGGAGGAGGAGGACCCGCCCAGCATTTGCCGCGGCAGCCACGGGCCAACACTCCGGTGCGGGGCCGGGGCCGCCGGGTACTAGAGCGGCGAATCGTTGCAGCCCACGAGGTACTCGAGGACGACGTGCAGCATGCGGCAGGGGGCGCCCCACCACAGGCGTCGGCCGTCGCTGTTGTTGCGCCCCCTGACGACCGGCGCGTTGTTGATGGAGGCGAGCCGCTCCACCTGCCGGCGTTCGAAGTACGCCGCCCATGCCTCGTGGTTGCCAGTGTCGTACTCCGGGAGGGCGTGGAAGTAGCCGGCGT
>NC_041387.1:651453845-651506164 GCF_002162155.2 Triticum dicoccoides | reverse complement strand
GCCAGTTTCAGGCCTAATCAGCGAAAAATGGACTCCTGTGGGAGTGACTGAGCCGTTTTTTTCAGCGCCGGCAGTTGGGGGTGCGGCTGGAGATGGTCTAACTAGTGCAATGGTGTTTGGATCCCTGGTCGTTGCCCGGCCGTTGCCCGGCTAGGTTGGATCCCTGGTCGTTGCCCGGCCGCAATTATCATGCTTGTTGACGTCATTCAGTTGAGCAATTTGGATAGCAAAGAAAGTTGAGGACCCGGCCGGCATTCCGCGTTTGGGCGTGTCCAAAATGGATGTTGCCATCGATCTCCGCCGTGCAAGATCTCTCATGTAGTGATGGTAGGCAGCGACGCGCCACCTCATCTAAGAAGTCCTCTTGACCTATGGCAGTGGCTGACTGGCACATGATGCCGGCAGCGCAGGTCATGTTGTCAGCAGCGTGACGAGCGCCCGCCACAAAGTCAAAACACCAACACACGAGTCGGGGTCTGCATCAGCCGATGCCCGATGGCACCGGCGGGCGCTCGCACGGAGATGGGCCGGTTTGCTCGCTCGATCGGCCTCAGCCCATGCCCGCGCTGGCGCTCCTCTACTCTCCTGCTACGTCGTCGTCTGCCCGCGCTCGCCGCTTGCCGCTTGGCTCCATGGGACTGTCGCGATATACACTGCTGCGTTGCTGTAGGAGTGGCTGCACCGGCGCGGGCGGGGCGGGATTTTGCAGCGGCTGAGGCGCCTGGCCGGGGCCCGGGAGCGGCAGAAATGACAAATCTGACCTATGAACAAAATCATTTCACAAACTAAACTGTGTTTGAAAAAATTTCACCCAACTGATATTTTTGTGTAGCGCCCGACATCTAGGCGTCATACTACATTATGCAGCGCCTAGCTCTTAGACGCTACACGCCCAACCAGGATTGTACCCCAGACTGTCCGAAAAATGCTAAGTCAGTGTGCAACGCCTGAGAGCTAGGCGCTACACTTAGTATAGCGCCTAGAAACTAGGCGCTGCACGACTTGGATTACAACAGCTGCAGCAGCTCGCACCCTTATCATCTCGTACGTCGTACATCACAGCTTTATGTTTATGCTTACGTCCGAGGGAGGAAGACGACACACACGGAGCATAAATTACTAGCCATACACGGAGTAATTTATATGCATAGCGCGTGGCTAGGTAGTAGTGCTAGGGTTGCTAGGTTTATTTCCAACACGCTTAACCACCAAACAACCAACTTGGCCAGCTGCGCTGTTCCATTTGATGATAAAAGTACATCGTGAATCCCTATTCATTGACTCGCCTCGCTCGTGCAAATACTATTGCCACCTGCCGCAGCTGCTGTGATCCGAGTAGTGCAGCGCCTACTGTCTAGGCGCTACACTGTATAGTGTAGCGCCTAACTCTCAGGCGTTGCACATTGACTTCGCATTTTTCAGGTAGTCTAGGGTGCGATGCTGGCTAGGCGTGTAGCGCCTGGGAGCTAGGCGCTGCACAGTGTAGTGTGACGCCTAGATGTCGAACGCTACATAAAAAAGTCAGTTGAGTGAATTTTTTTCGAACACAGTTTAATTTGTGAAATAAATTTGTCCATAGGTCAGATTTGTGGATTTTGCCCCCGGGAGCAGCATGTGAGCGATTTGTGCAGTGGAACGGCAGGCGCCGCCCCAATCATCAGCTACGTGCGTGCCCGCCTAGGCGCCTACCGATGGGTCGTGGACTGGTGGTGGTACGCCACAGTGCTACGCGCGGTACGGCCCTATCCAGGCGCTGTTTGCGTCTTTGTCTCGAGCTCTTCCGTTGCCTGCGACGTGAGGCTGTGGCTGACTGCGGCTCTGTGTGTTTGTCTCGCTGCATGCACGCACACATCGTACGTACGTACACACGAGACGAGGGCCTAAACAGATGCAGATTTGTATCTTTGTGCGCGCTCGGTGGAGGGCTGAGCACGCGGCGTATGAGGCTGAACGAAACGGGACCTGTCACTCTTGTGATACTACTACTAGGTGCCTGTTCGGCAAGCGTCCGCTCCGCAGCTCAGCTCCTGGAGCGGCTGGAGTAGCTGCGGAGTGCGCCGAACGTGTTGGCTTCGTGCCTCTCCCACAGTGGAGCGGAGTGGCTTGTAGGCCATTTTTTTGGAGTTGGAAAAGTGCCGCTCCGTGTGCTCCGTTTCTGGATAGAGCTGGGAGTTGGAAAGCGGGGAGTGGACGTCTGCCGAACAGGGCCTAGGTCTCCAGCGCTTGCACAGTAACGCTCGGGCTAGCTGAACATGACAATGGCCAGCGTGGCATTCGACGGGGTTCACTGTTTCACCCCCGACCTAATAATCCATTTTTGTCTAGGTCATAAAAAACATTGGCCTTCGTCAGAGGAGTACGTACTAGAGTACTAGGAGTACGTTACAACGACCCTACTTCATCAATCATCATGTTTGCAACATGGTCATTTTGGCGATCGTATAGTCATTTGGGCATTCGCGGATGGCGTGGGCCTGTCCGGGCCGGAAACGTCAGCCCCGTACGATTCGGCCTACGTGGGGCGATCAGTCGCTCCGTCCATCCATGTACGCACTCGCTTCAGTTATGCCAGCCGCCATTTAAGACGAGATGACGCCGTCCAGATTTACACTACGTATGTGAGAGATAGGTACAGGCACCAATCACCAACTCGCCATCATGTGACTGACTGCATCGAACGGTGTATAGCGCAAAACACTTAAATTCCACGAAAAAAATGATGTGCTTGAGAGGGATTGAACACAGGACCTTCAGCTCATCAGCTCAACTGCTCAAGTGCGTGCTTTGCTAGCCACTTGACCTTATTAGCATGTCGAAAGTACACCACAGCGAGAAACATCAAAGAACTACTATATGGCAGCGGTAGATCCGAACAATTTTCTGAATTTTCAAAAGCAAACATTTATTGAAAAAAAAATGGATTTGTAAACATGAATACTATTTGAATTTGTGAAGAAATTTTTTAAAAACTCAAAGATTTTTTCAAGCCCCGAACAAAATGTTTATGCGAGAATATTTTTTGAAACTCCCGAACAAAACTTGAAAACCATGAACATTTTTTGGAAAAGGATTTTATTTTGAAACACTTCAAAAAAAAAATTTAAAACGTGAACTATTTTTCAAAAGCGAACATGTTATGAACATGTGGTGTTTTATAAAACAGGCGGAGTTTTTGAAAATCCCAAACAAAATTCGAAAATTTAAAAAATTTCTGAAAACATAAACATTAACAAAATTCTGAATACAAACTTTTTTTTAAAATAAAACATTTATGAATAACATTATTGGAAAATGAAATTTTTTTAAAATGCAGTTTTTTTCTAGATTCATAACATTTTTAAATGGAAAAGAACTTTTAAAAAAAGGAAAAGTACAATAAAAATATTCAGGAACTTTGTTCAATTTTTTTTGTAAATTCAAGAAATGCTCGCATTTTTAGGAAATGTTCTAGAGTTTAAAAATAATTCAAAAATATGATCCTTTTAAAAAAATCGTGATTTATAAATTTGTCCAATTTTTTTCACAAAAGTCATTTTTTTTAAAAAAAAATCATGTTTAACTGACTGTTCTTTTTCGAAAAACTATTTGAATTTCCAATTTTGTTGGGGTTTTGAAAAACTATTTTGGAATTCAAATTGTGTTCACACCTTTTTCGAGAAAATTGTTCATGCTTTCCAGAAAGTGTTCGAATTATTCAAAAAAAATTATGGTACAATAAATATCGTGCTACAGCTAATATCCCACTATGCATAGCCCTTAAGAAATACATGATGCCATTTGTCGCAAGCCGTCATCAGCTCTAGTGGCTATCAGCATGCAGTAGAGTACTGCGATGTCATGATTTTTGATTTTTTTTGGCATTTTTACGCTATATAAAAACACTTCCCGTGCATCGGCGCGCTATTGCATGCGATGAGCGTCCAATAGGTGCTCTCCATAGTTGTCAACCAAACGTGCACCCCCCGTGCTCAGTACATGATTGGGCCAAAGTAGCGCATGATCATTCTTCCGGTTTTGGGAAGGTTCTAGAACCTTCCCCCCAAAAAATCAATCATGTTTTCGTTAGGTTTTTATGTTTTTATTTGATGGTCTTTTCTTTTTCTTTTCAATTTTTTTTCGTTTTGTTTTCATGTCACGGAGGGCTGTGGCGGCCAATGCTGACGGCAGAGCCATGGTGGCAACCTTGCCCCTACTGGCGTTGGCGGAGGAGTCGCTAAGCGACCAATCGCCGACCATCGCGCTTACCATCAAGACGGCGGCGACGCGTGGCAGCCATCTCCACGGTGGTGATGGAGCGGTTGAGGGCCCACATGGCAGCGAGGTACAGGTCGCTGCAGACCCATTCCGATGCCACATCGGCCTTCGCGGCGGGTCGCAGTCCGCTGGTCGTACCGCTCCTGCTGCCGCGCCATGCGCTCCTGCTTGGAGATGACGGCCCTCCAGCCTGAGTGACCACTGTCTCTGAGGTAGTAGAGGATGCGGCCCCACACTTTCGTGATTGCGGGCGATAGATCCTCCTTGACGAGATGGCGGTTGCTGTGGGGCGGCGAGGCAGGCCCGTTAGAGCGGGTGTACCGGCTGTGCGGGGGGAGGCCGACTCGTCCTTGATGCGGCATCTGATCTGGACACTGCAGTTGTGCGAGGGCAAGGCCGGCTCATCCTTGACACGACTTTCAATCTGGACGTTGTCGCGGTCTCCCAGGGAAAGGCAGGTTCCTCCTTGACCCGTCGAAGTGGCGACGCCGGCTCCAGCTTGACGCGGTAGCCCAACGGGGATGGTGGCTCCTCGTTGACCCGCTCCGATGATGGTGGCGTCAGACCCATCTGACGGACGAACCCTTCATCCATTAGAGCCGCCTCCACGAGTAGGAGCGACCGCTACTCTGGCTACTGCTGCGGATTCTGGTCTTCCTTGTCGCCTGAGGAGCCGGCCAAAGTGGAAGCTGTCGGTGTCAAAACCGGTGGATCTCGGGTAGGGGGTCCCGAACTGTGCGTCTAGGCGGATGGTAACAGGAGACAAGGGACACGATGTTTTACCCAGGTTCGGGCCCTCTGGATGGAGGTAAAACCCTACGTCCTGCTTGATTGATATTGATATTGTGGATGTTTACATGAGTGGATCTACCACGAGATCAAGGAGGCTAAACCCTAGAAGCTAGCCTATGGTATGATTGTAATGGTTGTTGTTGTTGTGTCCTACGGACTAGAGCCATCCGGTTTATATAGACACCGGAGAGGGCTAGGTTTACATAGAGTCGGTTACAATGGTAGGAGATCTACGTATCCGTATCGCCAAGCTTGCCTTCCACGCCAAGGAAAGTCCCATCCGGACACGGGACGAAGTCTTCAATCTTGTATCTTCATAGTCTTGGAGTCCGGTCGATGATGATAGTCCGGCCGATGATAGTTCGGCTGATGATGGTAGTCCGGCTATCCGGACACCCCCTAATCCAGGACTCCCTCAGTAGCCCCTGAACCAGGCTTCAATGACCATAAGTCCGGCGCGTATATTGCTTGGCATTGCAAGGCGGGTTCCTCCTCCGAATGATAGAAGATTGTGAACACCAGGATAGTGTCCGGCTCTGCAAAATAAATTTCACATTCCACCGTAGAGAGAATAATATATACACAAGTTCAATCTGCTGACATTTTTTGCGGCATGACGTCACGCCACTACCAAGCCATTACTTGAATCGTTTTTTACTCTACCACCTCAGCGCATTTAGCGAAGTGGCTTCCTTGGCACGTCTTGTCGAAGCAGAGATCGTGTTCCCCCTTAATCCGGGATTCTCATCAATACGGACGTGGGTAACCCAACCGCGCCATTGATGGTGACGCTTGGGGGATAAGCGAGTTTTACCAGGCCGGTGGGGGACGCGTAGACTTCGCCCGCCCATATAAGGGATAAGGATTCACCTTTTCACCTATGCCTTCTTCCTCCTTTGCTTATCCATCTCCGCGCACTCGAGCTCCAGCGCCCAAGCCCGCACATCTCGTCTCAACCTTCCCCAGTCATGTTTGGAGCGGGAGGCAAGTGGATGACCTCCTCCGTTGCGGAGGAGCACATCGAAAGACTGCGCAGCGTCGGCTACCTGTCCGGCGACATCGCGCACCGGCTGCCCTACGAGGGGCAGCTCATCCCCACCCCCAGGCCCCATGAGAGGGTCGTTTTTCTTCCCCACTTCCTCCGCGGACTGGGCTTTCCACTTCACCCCTTTGTCCGGGGGCTCATGTTCTACTACGGCCTGGATTTCCATGATCTGGCGCCGAACTTCATCCTCAACATCTCGGCGTTTATCGTCGTGTGCGAGGCCTTCCTCTGTATCCAGCCCCACTTCGGCTTGTGGCTCAAGACCTTCAATGTCAAGCCGAAGGTAGTGAAGGGCACTCAAGCGGCGTGCGGAGGCGCCATGTTGGGCAAGATGCCCAACGTCCTTTGGTTCGAAGGGACCTTCGTGGAATCCGTCAAGGGGTGGCAATCGGGGTGGTTCTATATCACCGAGCCGCGCGACCCTACGTGGGCGGCGGCCCCCGAGTTCAGATCTGGTATCCCCACGCAGCTCACCTCCTGGAAAGAGAAGGGCTTCCTGTGGGGCAGTTCGGAGGAGCTGACGGGACTCCAAGCCTGTATCCAGAAGCTGGTGAAGAAGCTCAGGCTGGTTAACGTGGTCCAAGTCATGCTCGTCCGCCGGATTCTCCCATGCCAAGAGCGGGCATTTAATCTATGGGAGTTCGATCCGGAACAGCACCAGGCGCTGAGTGGGCTCTTTGACACAACGTACGAAGGCGCCTGGAGGGTGCTGTTTAAGGGCGCCGAAGCCCCCGCATCCGCGACTGAAGATCGCGGATTTCGCTCGCAGCGCCAAGCCGACGAGGTAAGTGATTCTGCCCCTTTACGGGACACTTGCTTTTCATAGTTTGACTCTATGCGGGTTTTAATTTCCCCTTTTCCTTTGACAGGACTGGATGAGGAAGGCGGAGCAGATTATCTGCCCGGCTCCTATGCTAGAAAACCCAGTAGACGCCCGTCTAGCGAGGCTGCTAGTTCCGGCACCGCACGTGGTGCCGGAGAAGAAGGCCAAGAAGGAGGCCACGGGTGCTCGAAAGAGTTCCCGTTTTCAGGTGTCCGACGACTCCGGGGCGGACTCCTCCCCCGAAAACGAGGAGGAGAAAGAGGACTCTCTCCCAGAGGAGGGAGAGAGGAAGAGGAAGGCTTCCCCAACAGGGGAGGCCGAAGGGTCCAAGAGGGGAAGGACTATTCCCCCGGACAGCTCCGCCAACATCAACATTGGCGAGGAAGAATGGCCTTCAAGGGCCAGGCCTCCGGCGAGATCGTGAGTATCCAGATTCCTGAATGATTTATAATTTCTTTTTCTGTGTCACATAGTGTCATTCTGATGCCGCATGCTGCCTGTAGTCCGGCCAATGATGATCTCCCCGCTTCATCGAGCGGGTCGTTGGCTCCGTCGGATGTAGACTCCATCCCGACCGCCTCCACCCCTCGCGACACCGAGGACGCCAAGGTGGGATCCCAAGAAGGGACCCATCAGGGGGAGGCTCCGGAGGCGCCACAAGGTGGCCTCCCGGACTTTGCGCCGGACTCCACATCAGAACCCGCAGTGGTTCCGGAGTCCGGCCGGCGGCCCCTTCACATGAAGGGCAAGACCGTGACGCCGGCGGCTTCCGTCCAACCGGAGGCGCCGGACAATTTGTTGGAGGCGCTCCAGAGCGCTTCCATCGAGGAAGAACACCGCATTATTATGAGTGCGGTGATTCAGAAGGTACAACTTGCCAAGAGCGGGCTGACCGAAGCCTGCAGTAGCCTTCTATCAGGCTTTGAGGTAAGAAGTTAAAAATATGCAATGTAATACCGCATAGACAGTAGCCCCTGATGCTCGGTTCGGTGTTCGGAAAGAAAAGCCAGACTGAGGATCTGAAAAAAGAAGAAGATATACGCAGGGTTGCTAAAAAATTATGTCAATATGGGTTGCAGGCTGCGCTGCTGACCTCTGCCGCACTGACTGCGGAGGTCGGTGCTTTGAAGCAGGAGCTTGAGCGGTCCGAGCAAGAGCTCGGCCGCGCCAAGAAGCAGCTCCAGGACAAAGAAGGTGAGTAACACCACTTTGAACTTGTACCTTACAGAAAAGGATTTAGGTTGCAACAAAAAATAACAAGAATAACATGGGTACTGCAGGGCCACGAACGAGGTGGCGACCCTGAAGGAGGCCGTGTTCGTGGCCGAACGCAATGCGGCCGCGGAACAGGCAGAGCGAGAAAAGCAGGAGGCGCGGGTGGCGGTGGTTCGGCAAGAGCTCCAGGCTCTCATGGAAAAGCATGAGAGTTTGGAGCGTGACTCAAAGACTCAAGAGTCCGAGCTTGCCTCGGCTCTCGAAAGTGCCAAAACTGCCAAGGCCGATGCCCATAAGTCCCTTCAGGAGATTGAGTTGGTGAGGAAGATAACGGCGGGTAAGGCATTTTTCATGCAAAGCAAGCATGTGAATGTAAATTACGTGTTACTTACCCGAATTTGGAGCTCTCTAGGGGCGTTTGCAGATCTGCCTCGCAGCGTGTCTGATGCCGCCGCATTCTACCGAGCCGAGGAGGGGAGCTCAACGGAGAAGGTCTTCTGGTCTCAGTATGCTGAGGCCGGCCATCTGGTGCCCCCTAGCGACCAGCTGAAGCAGCTGGTCGAGCTCCACAAGGTGGCCGAGCAGGCCATGAAGGGCCTTATAGTCCGGTTGTGGCCTGGAGAGGCCATGCTTGGGAGCTACTTCGGCCTCGTGCGACGGTTGGTGGATGCCTGCCCCTGGGTGGAGGTTATCAAGCGCTCCGCCTGTATTGAAGGTGCTTGTTGGGCCCTTGCCCGCGCAAAGGTGCATTGGGGCAAGCTGGATGCGGAGAAGCTAATCACTGACGCGCCACCAGCGGGCAAGGAATATCGTACGCCCGAGATGTACTATAAGACTGTCCTGAAGGGTGCCCGCAAGATTGCGGATGAGTGCCCCAGGGATGTAATTATTGAGTAAATTCGCAATGTGTTATCCTGTACGCTGAAAACTTTGTTCATATGAGCTAAGCAACGCTTGTTAATTTAAAATATTACCTTCTGTGCGACCGTTTATTAAATCTGAGAGATGGCAAGTCGTCGGCTTCAGCCCCCATGCCATGAGTGCTGGGGTGTTCGTGATAAACTTGAGCACTCTTGTTCCCATTTTTGGGTCCATCTAGGGAGGCGCTCAACACAACGAACAAGGCAACCGGACTTATAGTGCTTGAACACTCTCACTTAGCCATAGAATTCTATAATTTTAAATTTCGGCGAAGCCCCTAGTATTCGGAAGACCGAATTCGGGGCGCTATCCACGCCTTCGTCGGACATTATCCGGTACTTCGCTCGGAGCGGCGTAGGTCTTTAAGGACCCGAAAAGACCTCTAGAACAGCGACCAGTCTCTCGCCTTATCATGACAGTCAGTTTTAGCTTTCTCCACTGAGGCGTTAACCCGGCTCAACCGGGGCGCAATCGCAGTGGTTCTCCCAGTGCTACCTTAGCCGATAGAACGGAACGTAAGGTGCCAAACATGGGAGCCGGGCAAACCCAACTATTGACCCAAGACATGATTCGGAGCCGATTCATATAATGCTATAAGTTCAGGGTGCCGCACTTGTGAAAGTGTTCGAACTTTATCACACCATAATGCGGGGAACATAAGCCCCTGGTGTATTTGGCCGTACCAAAATGTACGGATGCAACATGTCATAAATGAACACATATATATATAAGGTAATGCAATTATGGGCAAAAGGTGCTGCATTTTATTCGAGAAGATCTGCTATGAGTGCAGAATGATACAAATAGTGCGGAAAGCAAGGGATTGGACGAATTAAAGGCGTCTCCCTCCAGGGGTAGGCCGCGGAATGGTGTATTTAACAAATTTAATGCTCGTAATGGAGACCACCTGAGTGTTCGTCGTAGCCTTTGTCCCTCCCTGGCTGTTGCATCATGAGTTCGGCAGGTTCGCCGCCGGACAGAGTTCTGTATAAAAGAGAGAGAAATAAAAGATAAAAAGAGCGACACACTTGGGAGCCCCTGGTGTGGTCGAACCGCACTCTGGGTCTGTTGTGGTTGTGCCTCTCCCCCTATGCCCATGGTATCTCCAGGGCGTAATTATGTACGCGGAGAGTTTGTCTTACAATTGTGCGAGGGCTGGGGTTGAGGCCGCATTGCTACGCGTGCTCGGAACGTGCCAGGTGGTCTTGGTTGATGTTGCTCCGGGCGCGTTTGGCCGTGTCCGGTCGTTTAACGGCCGGACTCGAAAATTGCCTTAAAAGGCTGCTCTGTACTTCTGCCGTGAGAGCCGCTGTATGTTCCTCCGTTCGGAGGGAGCGTTCCGTGTTTCCATTGACCATGATGACTCCACGAGGGCCTGGCATCTTGAGCTTAAATTATGCATAATGCGGCACCGCGTTGAATTTTGCGAACGCGGTTCGTCCGAGCAGAGCGTGATAGCCACTGCGGAACGGGACTATGTCGAAGATTAACTCCTCGCTTCGGAAATTATCCGGGGATCCGAAGACCACTTCCAGTGTAACTGAGCCTGTACAACTGGCCTCGACACCTGGTATGACGCCTTTGAAGGTTGTCTTTGTAGGTTTAATCCTTGAAGGGTCTATGCCCATCTTGCGCACAGTATCCTGATAAAGCAGGTTCAGGCTACTGCCGCCGTCCATCAGGACTCTTGTGAGGTGAAATCCATCGACGATTGGGTCTAAAACCAATGCGGCGAATCCGCCATGGCGGATACTGGTCGGATGGTCTCTTCGATCGAAAGTGATCGGGCAAGAGGACCATGGGTTGAATTTTGGGGCGACTGGCTCCATCGCGTATACGTTCCTTAGTGCACGCTTCCGCTCCCTCTTGGGTATATGCGTTGCGTATATCATGTTTACCGTCCGAACTTGAGGGGGGAATCCCTTTTGTCCTCTGTTGTTCGGCGGCCGGGTCTCTTCCTCATCATCGCTGTGTAGCCCCTTGTCATTGTTTTCGGCGATTAATTTGCCTGCCTGCTTGAATACCCAACAATCTCTGTTGGTGTGGTTAGTTGGCTTTTCGGGGGTTCCATGTATTTGACAGGAGCGGTCGAGTATTCGGTCCAAATTGGACGGGCCCGGAGTGGTTCTTTTGAATGGCTTCTTCCGTTGACCGGGCTTGGAGCCTCAGAATCCGGCGTTGACTGATGTATCCTCATTGCTGTCGCTGTTAATGCGGCGTTTGTTTTTGTTTCGACGTGACCTGCCATTGCGGTCCTTGGTATCCGGACTGCCAGCGTTTTTGCTGAGGTTGTTGCTGCGAGCTAGCCAGCTATCCTCTCCCGCACAGAAGCGGGTCATGAGTGATGTGAGGGCTGCCATGGATTTCGTCTTTTCCTGTCCTAGGTGCCGGGCCAGCCACTCGTCGCGGATGTTATGTTTGAAGGCAGCGAGGGCCTCTGCATCCGGACAGTCGATGATTTGGTTTTTCTTTGTTAAGAACCGTGTCCAGAATTGCCTGGCCGATTCGTCTGGCTGCTGGATTATGTGGCTTAGGTCATCTGCGTCCGGTGGTCGCACATACGTGCCCTGGAAGTTGTCGAGGAATGCGGCTTCCAGGTCTTCTCAGCATCCAATTGACTCTGCGGGCAGGCTGTTAAGCCAATGCCGAGCTGATCCTTTAAGCTTGAGCGGGAGATATTTGATGGCGTGAAGATCGTCGCCGCGGGCCATATGTATATGGAGGAGATAATCCTCAATCCAAACCACGGGGTCTGTTGTGCCATCGCAGGATTCGATATTAACGGGTTTAAACCCTTCAGGGATTTGATGATCCATTACTTTGTCAGTGAAGCATAGTGGGTGCGCGGCGCCTCTGTATTGAGCAATATCGCGACGCAGCTCGATAGAGTGTTGTCTGCTGTGTTCGGCCCGGCCGGAGTAGTTGTATCCGGCGTGACGGTATTCGTCATGGGTCTTGGGGCGCCCACGTGATCCATAGATAGATCTGGATTGTCTTGCCTTGTCCTCCAATATATCCCGCAAGTCCGGCGCGTTCCCCCGTGGCTTCATGCTTTTTGAGCAATGCCGGGGTACGGTTTTGGTGGAGGGCTTGCATGCCTCTCTGTCGCGGCCACGAGGTGGTCGGTCTGCCGTATTGTGAGCTGGTGATGCAGGTTTGTACGCTTCCTCCTCTAGTCGGGGGAGCAACTTGCGTTTTGGGTAACTTTTGGAGGGGAGTTTGAGTTCATACTCTTCGGCCGCGAGGACCTCGGTCCATCTGTCGGCCAGTAGGTCTTGATCAGCTTGAAGCTGTTGCTGCTTTTTCTTTAGGCTGTTTGCCGTGGCCATTAGCCTGCGTCTGAAATGCTCTTGGTCGACGGGATCCTCAGGCACGGTGAATTCGTCGTCGTCGAGGCTTGCCTCGTCTCCGGAGGGAGGTAAGTAATTATCATCCTCGACCTCTTCGTCTGCCGCCCTCTCGTGAGGGCTTGCTTCTGCCTCGTCCTGCGCTGGATCGTGCTGGAGGGGGTTGTCTTCGGCACTTTCTGGGGTGTTGTTATCTCCTGTGCCGGAATCTCTATTCTTGCAGTGGCGGGATTTAGAGCGGCGCCGCTGACTTCGGCGCTTGGGCTGTTTCTTTAAGGAATCGGCCTCCGTTGCTTCTTCGCCGTCCCCATCTTTTGGGGTGTCCACCATGTATATGTCGTATGACGAGGTGGTCTTCCAGTGTCCTGTAGGCACTGGTTCTTGATAGTCTCCGGCATCATCGTCCATAACGTTGATGTCTTCGGAGTCATAGTCGAGTACGTCGGTTAGATCGTCGACGGTGGCTATGAAGTGGGTGGTGGGTGGGCTCTGAATTTCTTTGTCGTCCGCGTCCCAACCATCCTGGCGGTAGTTCGGCCAGGGCTCTCCGGATAGCGAGAGATGCTTCAGCGAATTTAAGATATCGCCGAAGGGTGAGTGCTGAAAGATGTCCGCAGCGGTGAATTCCATGATCGGCGCCCAATCGGATTCGACTGGCAGGGGCGCAGGAGGTTCGGAGTCTGGCAGAGAGTCCGGCACCTCGGATTCATGAGCTTTATGCGGGACAAGGTAAGTGTTCGGCTCCGTCGCCGTAGAAGTTGCAGCTCCCGAGGCAGTATCCAGCCATCCGTCCTCGATCTGTGTGATCGGCTCCGGACTATGGGTCGGAGCGGATTCCTGTGCGGCCTCCAAGGTGCTGTCCGGCGGCAGAGTTAGATCGTTCCTGTCGTGGCAGCGCGGCACGCTCGGCTGTGGCTCAGATCCATCAAAGATCAAGTCCCCGCGGATATCGGCCGTGAAGTTTAGGCTTCCAAACCTGACCTGACGGCCAGGGGCGTAGCTTTCGATCTGCTCCAGATGGCCAAGTGAGTTGGCCCGCAGTGCGAAGCCGCTGAATACGAAGATCTGTCCGGGGAGAAAAGTCTCACCCAGGACTGCGTCGTTGTCGATTGAGGAGGCCATCAAGCCTATCGGTGACGACACAGAGGAACTCTCAATGAAAGCACCAATGTCGGTGTCAAAACCGGCAGATCTCGGGTAGGGGGTCCCGAATTGTGCGTCTAGGCGGATGGTAACAGGAGACAAGGGACACGCTATTTTACCCAGGTTCGGGCCCTCTGGATGGAGGTAAAACCCTACGTCCTGCTTGATTGATATTGATATTGTGGATGTTTACAAGAGTGGATCTACCACGAGATCAAGGAGGCTAAACCCTAGAAGCTAGCCTATGGTATGATTGTAATGGTTGTTGTTGTTGTGTCCTACGGACTAGAGCCATCCGGTTTATATAGACACCGGAGAGGGCTAGGGTTACATAGAGTCGGTTACAATGGTAGGAGATCTACGTATCCGTATCGCCAAGCTTGCCTTCCACGCCAAGGAAAGTCCCATCCGGACACGGGACGAAGTCTTCAATCTTGTATCTTCATAGTCTTGGAGTCCGGTCGATGATGATAGTCCGGCTATCCGGACACCCCCTAATCTAGGACTCCCTCAGAAGCCAAGGGTCCTAGAGAGCGAGGGCGGTGGCGCCAAGATCCGGCTTACGATGAACTGCTGTCTCCAGCGCCTCCACCTACCGACATGGAGAACTAAGACTTCTGGCATTGCCATTGGAGTTGGAGGGGTTCGAAGAGGAGGAGAGAAGAAAGTGCGGATGTGAATCTTTGATTCACTTCTTAAATAGCCGCGAGGAGGCCATGTGAAGGGACGGTCTTCCCGCTTCAATACGGTGTAGCGGACGGAGTTGGTTTCTCTGGACGTGACATTCGCATTGAAGCAGCAACACCCGAAACATTGCGCCTATCAGCATCACCTTCACGTCCGGGCACATCGGTAGGCATTAATGACGACCGCTGCTTGCTCTGGGCCAGCATGAATGTGGCGCGTCAAGCAGCGCAGGCGTTGTATGGAAAGCATGGGAGAGGCGGGTGGATGTTTTGGGTGGGCCCGGGCAGTCACACGCGGACGTGACAGCGGTCCGAACACTGACAAAGTCCCGCTCCCCCTACTTTGTCTCAGTTTGCGAGAAAAATTGTGTTCAAACCGGTCAGCGGACTGCTACATACCTCGTGGTCCGGAGGTATACAGATGGTTTGAGGGTCAGTATTGAAGATGCCCTTAGAGCATCTACATTCAGATAGCCCAAACCCGCCTCAAATGACCGGGACGGACGGCCCGGTCATTGTCCGGTCACTAAAATACGACCCTGATGGGCACCTTGTAAGTGCATCTAGTGCCCCTTAGTGATTTTGGTGTATTGAAGACTTATAGGTTAAGAGACTGATGCGTTTGTGAGTGTACACATGTCTATAAGTCTATGAGGAGTTTGATATTTACAGAGAAAGTCGACCCCTAAAAATGAAGTTCTTCGACTGAAGACTTTGGAATTCTGAAAATTTTCTGAAGACTTTGAAAGTGAAGAAATTGGTGTGACCTTGAAGACTTGGAAATCATTCGAGGAACATGAAGCGTGAAGACTGTGTATTTCATTGTTTCATTTTCTCTTTGTTGAGTCATAGGAAACACCGTACTGTTAAATGGGGTCGAGAAAATACTAAGGAAAAATTTCCATGTGATGCTTAACTCAAAATCCTACACCTACCAATCCCTTCGAGTGAAGCCATTGGAAATCTCACACAGTTCAGTCATATTCTTCAGTGACAGAGACGAAGTTCTTCTGGTCTCTGAGGAATTTGTTCTGACTGAGGAGTTAGGAATTCGCCAGTGCGGATTACCTACAAAGTGAGGAACATGATAGCCCTGAGGTATTTGAGAGTCAAATATTCGACCATTGTTGTGCTACACGCCAGCTGTCCCAAAATATCTACCCACCTAACGATCATACCAGACAAGGGCATTTATGTCTTATCATGTCTGGCTGCTCCCTAGGCTATAAATAGCCGCCCCCTACAACCACTAGTTAGTTGGCTGCTCCGAGAGAAACTGATACTTGTCATTTGAGAGCAACCCATCCTCCGAGGACTTTGAGTGAAAATCATCAAGTGAGGAAATCCCAAACCCAAACCTACAAAACCCCAAAGTGATTGAGCATCACTGAAGAGATTGATCCTGCGTGGATCCGACGCTTGTTTCCTTTGAAGACTGTGCTTCTTCCAGATGGTTAGACGTCAAGGTCTAGAGCATCCAAGAGGAATTGTGGATCACCGAGTGACCGAGTTTGTGAAGGTCCGGAAGTCACCTGAAGACTTAGCACGAGTGATTGGGCGAGGTCTGTGTGACTTTAGCTCAAGGAGAATACGGTGAGGACTGTGTGTCCTCGAGTTTAAATACTCAGCCGCTCCAACCAGATGTACAACTGAGACATCAGTTGGAACTGGTCTACCAAATCATTGTCTTCACCGAGCTTACTGGTTTTATTTCCTCAACTCTTTCATTTCCTCATCTCTGTTGCTGTGTGCTTGTTCATATCTATTTGAAGACTTTGACTGAAGACTTTCTCAATTTCCTCAGTTCAATTTCTTCAGTCTGTCCATCTTCATCTTGTGTTATCCTGTGCTTACGCTCTCTGTACTCTGTGCTTGTCTTCATTTCATCATGATGACTATGCTTGTGTTCTGCTATGTTTACTTTTGAGTACTTATTCCGCTGCAAGTAGTTCTTCATTTAGGAATTTCCTCACCAACAAATTCCTCAGTGAAGAATTCATAAAAAATGCCTATTCACCCCCCTCTAGTCGATACAATGCACTTTTAATTGGTATCAGAGCAAGGTACTCCCTTGTTCTGTGTGATTTTGGTTTAACCACCTGGAGTTTTCGTTATGTCAACTGCAGGTATGATCAAGGTCTCTGCTGGGTGTCCTACCTTCGATGGTACGGACTATCCCTATTGGAAGAACAAGATGCGAATACATCTTGAGGCAATTGATAACGATCTCTGGTATGTTGTGGAAAATGGTGTTCCCTCAGTCACGCCTTCCCTGAATGCTGCTGATGTGAAGAGATTCAAGCAACTCGATTCTCAAGCGAAGAACATCATATGTGGCCATCTGAGCAAAGGGCAATATGGTAGAGTGAGTGCTTTGGAAACTGCTAAGCTTATCTGGCATAGGATCTCCAAAGTAAATGAAGGAGTCTCAACTCAACGTGACTCTCGTGTCAATGTTCTTTGCAATCTATTCAACCGCTTCAAAAGACTCGACAATGAAAATGTCTAGCAAACCTTCGATCGCCTCACTGATATCTCAAATGAGCTTCAAGCGCTTGGCACCACTGACATCACCGACCATGAGGCGGTGAAGAAATTGCTGAGATCACTCGATTCCTCATTTGATACTCTAGAACTGATGATTCAAGAGCGTGCTGATTACAAGTCACTTGATCCCACTGATATTCTGAGAGGCTAAACACTCATGAGTTCCAGCTTGCTGAGAAGAGAGATCTCTATGGTTTGAGCTATGGCAAAACACGTGCTCTGAAGGCCAAGACAGTCTCTGAGTCTAAAGAAGAGGACTCTACTAGCAGCCTTGGTGATCCTGAAGAACTGAGCCAGGAACTAGAACTGCTCGTGAAGAAATTTCAGAAGTTCTCAAGACGTGGTCGCTTCGGAAAATCCTCAAGGAGCAATGATTCCTCATCTAGTGACTACAAGAAGAGGCTATGCCACAAGTGCAAGAAACCTGGTCGCTACATTCAAGATTGTCCTCAGTGGGACAAGGAATTAAAGAAGAAGAAGTACAAGGATGACAGTTCTGATGATGCCAAGAAGAAGAAGAAATCTTTGAAGTCTTCATCATCAAAATCCTCAAAATCTTCATCTCACAAGAAGAGCAGCTCCAAGAAGGCCCGGGCATTCATTGGCAAGGAAATGTACTTTGAGGCTGAATCTGAAGAACATGAGGAAGAGGAGGCATCTGAGGAGTCCGAGTTTGGTGTGGCAAGCCTAGCTCTTGCTACCACATTCGTCAGCAAGTCTATCTTCAAATCTGAAGAAAATGGCAACACCAACAATGCTGATGAAGGCAATGATGACTACGCTCCCACCTATTGCTTCATGGCAAAGGGTGCCAAGGTAACTAAATACCCCTCCTCTGAATCTAGTGAGGATGAATCTGATGAAAACCTAAGGCCCAACTACTCTAAACTTGCTAAGATTGCTGTGAAACAACAAAAGGCTATTGAAAAAATTCAAAACATGCTAGAAAAAAGTGATGATATGTTGGATGAAGAAATGGATCGCACCAAAGACTTGACTGAAAATCTTCAGAGACTTCAATCCAAGTTTGACAACCTTCAGGGTCATCATAACACTCTCTTATCTGATCACGAAAAGCTTTCTTATGAATTTGTTCAAAGAAAGCAAGATCTTGAGAATCTAAGAGTGATTTATGAAGATCTTCAGAAGGAGCGTGATTCATTACTTGCTCAACAAATCAGCGCTACTCAGAAGAATTTGTTCCTCCATGTCTGAAAAGCATTGAACGTGAATCTGCTAATTCTTCACCTGAATGTTCAAATGCTTCAAATGTTACAAATTCTTCATCTGTCTCTGCTATCACTAATTCCTCATCTGCGGACATTGCTAGTACCACTGATAATGCAGGACTGAAGGAATTGTACACGACAGGCATGTACAAAAGCCTCAAAGGGCATCAGATTCTGTGTGATGTGCTTAAAAAGCAGATCCTCAACAGGAATCCTAGGAAAGAGGGTATTGCCTTTGAGAGGAAACTCAATGCTGATGGAACACATAGGAAGCCTGAGCAGTACCCCAAAACCTCATGGGTTGCTGCAAAGGGACCTCCAGTTGATCCATCCAATTTATCTGGCTTTACATGTGAATCTCCTCATTCTTCTGATGAGTCATTTGACTCCAACTATAAACTGTTCAAAAATCAGAATGGTGAAGTATTTGCTAGATATGTTGGCACTAACTGCAGGAACGGTTCCCCTATGAAGAAAATCCGGGTTCCCAAAAGTTATCTTGAAAGTCTTTAGGTGAATGTCCTCATGACACCACTTGTGAAGAATAGGAACCCCAGATCAAATTCTTCATATGGACCTAATTCTTCATATGGATCAAATTCCTCAAAAGGATCAAAATTCTCACGTGATCATCATCGTGCTAACCTCTCTGTTTCGCAGGGTAGAGCTAAGGGCTATGAATATGAGTATTCTTCTTCAAATCATTATGTTCATAAATCCTCGAAGAATTTCTCTGCTTATTCATATGCTTACCCTAACCCCTCTCATGTGAAACGAAGCGGACTGGCTTCTATGCCACCTTTCTCATATGGTGCTCGCAGAGTGATGAATTCTTTGCCACCCCTTCAGATGTGGGTGGTGAAGAAAAAGAACTAATCTCATATGCAGGGTCAGGTCTCCATACGTGCTAAAAACGTTTGAAGATTTGCTGGAGACCTGAACATTGCTTAAAAGGACGCAGGCTAATCATGAAGAAATGAATTTTCATTTCTCACGCCCTCATACTGATTTATCTGTGCTATTGCTTGATGAAATTGATCTGATGATATTGATGTCATATTCTTCACTGATGAAGTATATGAGTTCGTAAGTTGCACTAATTCATCTGCAGGATGATCAACCCAAAGCAAATGAGTGGGTCCTCGATAGTGGATGTACGAATCACATGACTGGTGACAAGAATCTATTGATGGATGCTCCTTTATCACCGTTGCATCTGAAGCATATCATCTTCGCAGACAAAGGCAAAAGTCAGGTATTGGATCTAGGTAAGGTTGCGATCTCAAAGGATCGACACATGGACAAAGTCATGCTTGTCGAGTCCTTAGGATACAACCCCATGTCTGTCTCAATGCTTTGTGATCTCGATATGGTAGTTGTCTTTGGAAAATATCGTTGTGTTGATGGAAGCTGACCATTCCAAATTCTCCGAAGGCTTTAGGAGAGGAGACTTGTATATCGTTGATTTCTGTACAGGACCACAACCAGCCGTGTGCTTACTTTCAAAAGCTTCAGAAGGCTGGCTATGGCATCGACGACTTGGTCATGCTGGCATGAGGAATTTGCACACGCTTGCAAAGAAGAAGCATGTCATTGGCATTGAGAATGTCAAATTCTTCATGGATCACTTATGCAGAGCCTATGAAGCAGGAAAGATGACCAAGGCCAAGCATCCAGCGAAGACTATCATGACTACCACTCGACCATTTGAATTGCTACACATGGATCTCTTTAGTCCTAATCGTTATTCTGCAATTCTAAATGATGCAACTAAATATGGCTTTGTTATTGTTGATGATTATTCTCGTTACATATGGGTGCACATTGTCACTTACAAACATGAAGTGCAGGAAGTCTTCAAACAATTTTCCTCGAGGGCTTCAACCAACTTTGGTGTGAAGTTCAAGCACATCCGAACTCACAATGGGACTGAGTTCAAGAATTCTGGTCTTGATGGCTATCTTGATGAACTTGGTATTACTCATGAGTTATCTGCTCCTTATACTCCTCAGCAGAATGGCATCATGGAGCGCAAGAACAGAACCCTTGCTGAAATGGATCGCACTATGCTTGATGAATACAAAACGCCTCGCCGCTTCTGGATTGATGCAATTGATACTGTGTGCCACGTCATGAACAGGGTATATCTTCACAAATTCTTCAAGAGAACTTCTTATGAACTTCTCACTGACAAAAAGCCCAATGTGAGTTATTTCAAAGTCTTTGGTGCTAAATGTTGGATAAGAGATCCTCATCACACTTCTAAATTCTCACCGAAAGCACATGAAGGTTTTATGCTTGGTTACAGAAAGGACTCGCACACCTACAGAGTCTTCAACAGCGTTCTTCACAAAGTTGTTGAAACTGTAGATGTGCGGTTCGATGAAACTAACGACTCGCAAAGAGAGCACCTACCTTCTGTGATAGATGAACCTGCACCTGAGGATTCTATCAAGTTCAAAGCTACCGAGGATGTCATTCCTACCGAAGAATCCGCTGAAGAATTCATTCCTGATCGTGATGAACGCCAAGCTTGCGCACCTGAAGAAAATGGTGCTGAGGAAAATGCTCCTGAAGAAAATGCGGATCAAATTCCTCGAAGACAACCCGCTCATCCTCGCATTGCAAACGAAGTGCAAATCAAAAAGATCATCGATGACATTGAAGCACCAGGTCCTCTCACACACTAAAAAGCTGCACATTTGTCTAACTTTTGTGGGCACTTTGCTTTTGTCTCTATCTCAGAACCCTCTAAGGTTGATGAAGCATTTCTGGAGCCTGAGTGGATTCAAGCTATGCAAGAAGAATTACATCAGTTCGAGCTCAACAATGTCTGGGAACTGGTCAATCGTCCAGATCCTCGCAAGCATAACATTATTGGCACAAAGTGGATCTACCGCAACAAGCAAGATGAAAATGGCCTTGTGATAAGGAATAAGGCATGGCTTGTAGCTCAAGGCTACACACAGGTTGAAGGAATTGACTTTGATGAAACTTTTGCACCTGTAGCCAGACTTGAGAGTATTCGCATATTACTTGCTTATGCTAACCATCATAATATCACTTTATATCAAATGGATGTGAAAAGTGCATTCCTCAATGGTAAGCTTGAGGAAGAAGTATATGTTTCTCAACCCCCAGGTTTTGAAGATCCAAAACATCCTGACAAAGTCTTCAGACTCAACAAGGCCCTGTATGGCCTCAAGCAGGCCCCTCGGGCGTGGTATGATACTTTGAAGGAATTCCTCATGAATAAAGGCTTCAAACCCGGTTCACTCGATCCAACTCTTTTCACTAAATCTTATGATGATGAATTTTGTGTGTGCCAAATATATGTTGATGATATTATCTTTGGCTGTACTGACCAACGTTATAGTGATGAATTTGCCTATATGATGAGTGAAGAATATCAAATGTCTATGATGAGAGAACTGAAATTATTTTTAGGTCTTCAAATTGGTCAATAGTGCAGTGGCATATTCATATCCCAGGAGAAATACCTCAAAGATGTATTGAGGAAATTCGGCATGCAAGACTGCAAAGGGGTCAAAATTCCAATGCCCACAAGTGGCCAACTGTGCACTGATGAACATGGTACAGACTTCGATCAAAAGGTATACCGCTCCATGATTAACTCTTTATTGTACCTATGTGCATCTAGGCCAGATATTATGCTTAGTGTTTGCATGTGTGCCCGATTTCAAGCTACACCGAAGGAATCACACCATAAGGCTGTGAAGCATATACTTCGATATCTAGCTCACACACCAACACTTGGATTATGGTATCCTAAGGGCTCGGCTTTTGATCTCGTTGGATATTCAGACTCTGACTATGCTGGTGACCGTGTGGACCGCAAGTCAACATCAGGCACATGTCATTTCCTAGGACAATCTTTGGTCTGTTGGTCCTCGAAGAAACAGAACTGCGTATCACTATCTACAGCTGAGGCTGAGTACATTGCTGCTGGATCGTGATGTGCTCAATTACTATGGATGAAGCAAACTCTCAAGGACTATAGCGTCAATATGAAGAATGTGCCTCTCTACTGTGACAATGAGAGTGCAATCAAGATTGCTCACAACCCAGTTCAGCACTCGAAGACAAAGCACATCCAGATTCGTCATCATTTTCTTCGCGATCATGTGTTGAAGGGCGACATCTCCATCGAGCATGTACGGACTGAAGAACAGCTAGCCGATATCTTCACTAAGCCCTTGGATGAGAAGAGATTTAACAAGTTGAGGTGTGAGATAAATATCCTAGAATCTTCGAATGTTCTTTGAAAAGGACATACATCCTAACACTTATGCTGACTTGATGACTTAGATGCACAACACACAAAGTAACGTTTTTCTTCAATCAATGAAGACTAACCCTCTAAGCGTGAAGAAATTAATGAAGAAATTGATTCTCAGAGCCCTACAACAATTGTACGCGGTGAATGAAATCAGCTTTCTTATACGGTGGGTTACGCCACCACCAAAAGTTGAAAATCTTCAATTTGAGTTTTTCCTCAGTTATGTGAAATTCCTCAGTTGTTCAAATTCTTCAACTTTGCAATGTCTTCACAGTTTCCGTCGTTTTTTCTTCATTGAATATATATGGAGGGAGTACATGCATGTTACTCCCAAGTACATGAAGAAATTTGCACTCAACCCTCCATGCCCAAGACCTCCGTTGAGACCTGGCCAACTGGCGGATCCCACCAGCCTCAAGCGCGGTGAGGACTATGATGATGAATGGGCAAGGCGCCAGGCCAAACTGGCCAAACAAGCAAAGGAAGTAGTGAGGAAATTCAATGAAGATTCTCCTGCTGCTGCTACCACTGCTGAGGCCTCTGCTAGTAAGCCTAGGAAGGCGATGCCTAAGAAGCCTGCACATAAGTCAGGTGCTTCTTCTTCAATGCCCTCACGGCCAAGCTCCTCATCAATGCCCTCAAGGCCAGATTCTTCAATGCCCTCACGGCCAATTCCTCAGTCTGCTCCTCCTCCTCCAAAGTCCTCAGCTCCTCCATCAAAGTCTTCAGCTGATCCTACCAAATTCTCTACACCTATGCATCTCGCTACGTGCCAAAAGGACAACTGGCATCTCAATTGCCTCAGGAGCATCTGCAAGCTCCACTACTGCACTAAGTTCTTCAGCTGGTCCCTCTCTGCTGAAGAAAAAGGCCACTGCTGGACGAGGCCTTCGACCAAGTCCTCACAAGAAGCAGGTCGCCTTTCAAGTGCCCTTTGATGACGATGAGGCTGATAATGAAGAACTTGCCGAAATCATTAGAGACAGGCAAGCCAGGGCCACTAGAGCCAAAGGCAGCAATGTGCCACTGCTATTGGATCCAAAGTTGATCCTCGATTTCATTGATCTCTAGCACAAAGACCCAAACACACCTTTACCGGAGATGAAACTCACTCCTGGTCAAAGTCATGTGCTGACTCACTTCATTGAGGAAGAAAAGTGGAAGTTTGAAGAAGGACCAAGGCTGAAGAAAGCGCAGTACAAGAAACAACACTACCTCAAGGACAATGTCCTCACTCTTACCCCTAATCAACTCATTGTGTTGCAAACTGAAATCAAGCAACTGAGTGATGATTTCAATCGGTACTATGCTGATTGGAAGGGAGCCAAGGTTCGGTTCGTCAATTTGACGAAGACACTGACTTCACGTGCTACAACTCCTGTGCACGTTGAAATTCCTCAGGCTGAAGCATCTGCTCAGCCCACAGAAGACCATGCCAGCACCACTGATGACAATCAGGCTGCTAAAGAAAATGAGAGTACCAGGGCTGATGACAATCCAGCCACTGAAGAAATTGCCAGGGCATCCACTAGTGGTGCACCTGAAGAAAATGAAGAAGTCAGGGCAACTGCATCAGTTGCGCCTGAAGAAACTGAACCAAAGTCCTCTGCACCTCCTGCACCTACTCCCACTCCGATCCTTCCATCTGCATCAGATGTGAAGAAGACCAAGGCTGCAGAGCGTGCAGCTATGAAGAAAAGGAAGGCATCAACTTCATCACATTCTTCAGCTTCGAAGAAGATGAAGCAAATGACTAGCTCAATTGACAATCCAATTGATTCCATTCCTGTCTCTTACATGCCATCAAAGGACCTTGTTCCTTTTGGTGTAGATTATGTGATTCCCGAGGAATCTAATGAAGAAACTCCTTCTGCTGCTTCGACTGAGCAGTTGGATGAAGAAATTGAAGTGGACAAAATCCCTTCAACCCGAGTTGTTTCCTCACCGATGCCTTAGTTCACTGCTGAAGAGGCAGGTGTTGAAGAAATGGAAGATGAGGATGTGGACATTGGATGTACCACACCTGTGCTGAATGATCACTATTGGGAAAGTCAGCACCTCAACTCTCCGATGTTCACTCCACTCCAAGCAATTCCTCAGTCCCCTGCAGCTAATGAAGTGCAAATGGGATCTGACGAACCTCGTGCAACCCCATCCGCCCATGAATAAATTCCAGCCACTAGTGCTGAAGAAAATATAAATGAAGAATTGATGACCCAGGCTGCAACTGCAGAAGAGCCTGAAATTCCTCAGCATGAAGAACCTGAGATTGCGATTCCTGAGGTGGTGATGCAATTGACCGATACTCCTCACCCACACCAAAGGATCCCTTCTCAAAGAAGCAAAAATTCAAAGCTGATGTATTCTTCGGCGAGCATGTGTTCTTCACTGAATTCAACCCATATGACAATGCTTGTCTTAGAAGGAAGCGGTTCTGGACTGCATGCGAAGCCAACTTCTATTCTTTAGTACTCTTCAACAAGGAACAAAGTCTTCGACCACCAGCACATTCCTCACGTGGATATGGAATCAATGCCTTGCTTCACACCAGTCCTTAGTATGATTCACGATGCAGGTCGGCTTAACTTTTGCACTGACATAGTTGACTGGAATGAAGAGCTAATTCTTCAGTTCTACGCGACATTGCATATCACTGGTGAAGCAAATGACATCAACTCTTGTGTGTTGGACTGGATGACCAAAAACACTCACTACAAGGCACCAGCCTCTGAATTGCTTCGTGCCTTGCCAATCAGTCCTCCACCAGAAGGAGCTCATTGTCTGTATGATGAGCCTGAACTCACCGCTCATTACATGCAAGTGCTCATGAAGCCTCTGAAGCCTGGACAAGCCCCAAGGATCAAATTCCTCGTGAAGGAATTGATGTATGTGCCAAGAACCATCTATCACATTTTGACGAAGACTATCAGTCCAATCAAAGGTCATGACTCATCTGATGAAGAAATTGTGGGGATGATGAAGAATATGCTATTCAACATCATGCATGGCATCCCGATCAATTATCATGATTTCTTCATGAGGACTCTCGCTAATGTTGCACTTTCACCGTTTGAGCTGAAGCCTTACGCTCCATGGATCATGAGATTCCTCTGAACAAGGTCTTCACTCAACTACAAGGCTGACATTCTCAACCATGGCAGCTACTTGCCCCCGATTGAAGTCCTCAAACGGACATATTCTTTAGATGAAGAAAAAGGCAAGGCACCTACTGTTATCGATGAAGGCATTCATCCATTGGATGGTCAGTTCCGCAAAGCTGCATCTTACTCCACCAATGATGACTCTGCCACACATGATTCTGCTGCCAATGCACACAAGTCAAGTCCTCAAGCTACTGCTCCTCGTGTGATGACTGACCGTGAGCTGCTTCTAAGTCTTCACCAGAAGGTGGATCGAAACCACAAATGGGTTAAGCATCAGTTTGGCTCTATTCTTCACAACATGACCTCTACACATAATGCAGTGAAGAAAAACCATTACTACCTCCATGAAATCTTCGATCGCACCTGGGCTATTCTGTCACATCTGTATGGTGAAGAAGATCTGAAGCAAATGGGTTTCAAAGAAGATTTTGACTGGTCTGCTCCTCCACCGAAGAAGCTCAAGAAGGTCAAGGTTCCTCCCTTGGTCGCCAGTTCATATTCTTCGTCACGCGCCACAGACAAGTATGAAGACTTGGACGACACTTCAGCTGGCCCTACATCGACTCAAGACCCCGACAACGCTGGCGCTCCTCCATCTTCATGATATTCTTCAGGGGCGTTAGTCCTCATTTTCAACCCTTTTGGTCATTTGATGACAAAGGGGGAGAAATTTGAGTTAGTCTTCAAGCGGATCTATCTTATATGGGCGTTTTTTTGATAAGTTAGAACTCTCGTTCTTCTGATGACTTTGCTGGATCGAGTTGTAATGTTAAACTCTATGGTGGCCTGATACTTTTGCTGAGTTCTACTGCATGCTTATTCCTCATTAATGTCAACGCACGCATGCTGAATTACATCAGTCACCATATTTCATCATGCATTTCAAATTCTTCACATTATATGTCAAATGCGTGTATGAATTACAAGATATAGGGGGAGATCTCTGTCGGTGTCAAAACCGGCGGATCTCGGGTAGGGGGTCCCGAACAGTGCGTCTAAGGCTAATGGTAACAGGAGGCTGGGGACGCGATGTTTACCCAGGTTCGGGCCCTCTCGATGGAGGTAATACCCTACTTCCTGCTTGATTGATCTTGATGATATGAGTATTACAAGAGTTGATCTACCACGAGATCAGAGAGGCTAAACCCTAGAAGCTAGCCTATGGTATGATTGTTGATGTGTCCTATGGACTAAACCCTTCGGTTTATATAGACACCGGAGGGGCTAGGGTTACACAGGGTCGGTTTACAGAGGAGGATATCTACACCCGAATCACCAAGCTTGCCTTCCACGTGAAGGAGAGTCCCTTCCGGACACGGACGAAGTCTTCTATCTTGTATATTCATAGTCCAACAGTCCGGCCAAAGTACGTAGTCCGGCTGTCCGGATACCCCCTTATCTAGGACTCCCTCAGTAGCCCCCGAACCAGGCTTCAATGACGATGAGTCCGACATGCAGATTGTCTTCGGCATTGCAAGGCGGGTTCTTCTCCAAATCTGGTGCACCCGTCGTGGCGAATAGTGTCCGGCCTCCCAGTAAGGTTGTACTCCTCGACTTCTGTGCTTCAATAATGGCCACCTCCACGTGTCGATTGAAGACGAGGGGCCGGAGCATTTTTGCATTTGACACCCTAATCCCGTAGATGAGCCGTCTATTTGAGGAGACAGGGATCTTCAGATCCAAATCACACCATCTTCCCCCAAGCAAGCATTCCGCAGAGCGCGCCCAAAAGAGGCCATCCCATCATGACTGGTCGCTGCAGCCCTGCTTGCCGCTCCCCCAGCTCGAAGCCAGGGGATTGGGAAAAGTGATCCATCCCTCACAACCGCCTAATAGAGCTGCAGACCAAAGGGTTCCTTCCGCCTGCATACATGGTCCCCATCCGATTCGGACTAGCCACCTATAATGGCGGCGAGGAAGCGGAGAGATTCCCTAACCCTTCTCGGGGGGAGTGGGTATGCCTTGTCCCATATCTGCTAAGAGGCGTCGGGTTTCCTATCCACCCATTCCTTCGCGGGCTCCCGAAGTTCTACGGTCTCTAGTTGCATAATCTTACCCCCGCCTCCATACTGCACATCGCGGGCTACGTTGCCCTCTACGAGCTGTTTCTGGGCTGTAAAGCTCATTTCGAGCTATGGAAGAGGTTATTTTGCCTCGTCCCCCGCAACCAGGAGGGATCTACATATCAAGTGGGTGGAGCCGAAATATGGCGCATTGCCCAGACCGGATACCTGTCTGATACTCCAAAGAAGGCGTCCAAAGACTGGCCCTCGGAGTGGTTTTATGTCGATGATGTTACCCTTCCGGACCCAGTCCGGATGGGCCTTCCTGAGTTTACTAATACTCCGCTGAAGAAACGCCAAAACAGGCACCTTCGGAGCCCCCAGGAGGAAGAAAACATGGAAGTCTTCTATCTAATGAGCCAGATACAAACCCTGGCCAAATCAGGATTGACGATAATCGAAGTTATGTCAATATGCATAATAAGGGGAGTGCAGCCACTTCAATATAGGGGAAAACCCATGTGGCACTTCAATGGAGAAGACGATGCCTCCCGCTGCGGTCGCAAAGGTCCGGACTCCGCCACATCTTTGGCGAGGATACTGTCCGAACTGTACAAAGGAGAAGAAGAGGAGTTCCTCCGCATTAAACCGCGGGATGGATTTTCCATGTACAACCCCTGGAGCTGGGTAAGTTGTCATCTTTTACTCGACTCTATTCGTTCTTACCTTCTTTGTCACAATTATTTACTTTGCTGTTTCAAAACAAGAACTAAGGAAGGTCGTGAAAGAGTTCAACAACCCCCCTCCGCAGCCAGAGGATCCTGGCCGGACTCTCGACCCCGGACTTGAAGAAGATCCGGACATATACGTGGAATTCGTCGACGGGACCTTCTATCAGGCAAGTAGTGGCGGCTCTTTAGTGTCCATCATCGCGGATTATCCCGGACTGCTTCCCGTGTCGCATGTAAGTAATGCCGGGGTTCCAACCTTTCGAAAGGGTTGCTTCGTTTTGCTGTACCTTATGATCACATGCCGCACGTTTATAGAAGCGGCGGTCGGGACGTCACGCGGAACCTGCGGGGGCCTCTCAGCAAGAGGCGCCTAGACAAGGCAGGCTTAAAAGGAAGGCGGTTAGGAGCGATACGCAGACGCAGAGGTATTCATTAAACTTGCCCCGTGTTTTATTTGGTCCTTTCGTCGAGGCGTGATGATTTTTAATTATGTCCCGACAGGAAACGCCGGAGTATGCCCGGGGACCCTACCGGCCACGCCTCCAGCAGCCGGATTCCTGGACTGGATTCACAGGCGGAGGCAGACATGGGGACAGTGCCAAACTGTCCTCCTGCGGAGGATACAAATATGCTTTCTGCCACAAATTCAGAAGTGGAGAGCGGCATGAATCACCTGCGCCGACGGGCCGTACTCCGTGGTGGTATTTTTTTCGAAGAGGCGTTCAATGCCTTCAATTCCGGACACACCTATATCCACGCTGCTCAAGATGGACTTGCCAGAGCAGCGGACCAGTATGTGAAGGATATACGGGTAAGAAAATTTAATAAGTATGTATAGTAGTAGCCCCTGAGACTTGAAACAGTTGGCACAACTGATTTAAGGATCATTAAATGCATAGGTTCTTGTAGAGAAGAATGCCTAGTTGTCGCAGGAGCTAGAGGAGTGTAAGGCCCAAATGAAGGCTAATGTAGCCTAACAAGAGGAATCCAAGAAGGCTTCTTCTGGTAATAATTTCCTTCTACCAGCTTCCGATTAGAGGAACTTGTAGAGATGCTCAAAGGAGCACGGCGGCGCTTCCGATTATGGAAGATATCAGCTTGTCGGCAAGGTGCAAGAGAAGCTTGGGCCATGGTGAAGACGCGATACGCGAAGGCTGACCCGAACCATATGGCCGAAGTCGGACCGGCTGGGCCAAATGGACAAGAGATACCCATTAGTTTAGTATATGATCAATTAGCATTAGCTGCAAAGTATTCCTAGCAGGATTGAGCTAGACAGCCTGTTGGATGGTATAAAGGAAGAGTACAGCCAGTCTATATGATTATGTAATTTGAATGGGCTCATGTACTCTCTAGCCGGATTGAAAATCATTTGTCATGGCGGACCTTTTCGCTTTAGCCCCCGGATCCGACAGTCCGGGGTGTATCCAAATACCCACACAGTTATGAAAAACCGGGGTATGCATGGAAACCAGACGTAGGGGTCATAAGTGCTTGAACAGACAAGTACCCAACTAGTTATGTTATATTACATGGATAGTAAGAAACATCTTCCAGAGATAATAGTTCCATTAGGGGTTCCTTTCTCTGGGTACGCATGCATCAATGTGCATGTCCGAACCGCGAATAGAAGCGCAGGAAACAAAACATCTGGGTATTTTCGTTGTTAGGAACGGGACCATCTTTTGTTCACCGACCGAATATTCCCTTAAGAACGCTAGCTTTCGGCTTCAGCCAGTCTGAGGTACAGATCCGGCTCAACCGGCAGTAAAAATCGCAGAGGTGCTCCCCTTATGCCCTAGGCAAATTAACGGGAACGTAGGGCATAAATACAAGAGCCAGGCAACCCAGCATGGCCAAAACTTAAGTCATATCGATGCATATAATGGTGAAAAAAAGGCACATATGGAAAGAAAAAAGCATATGTGGCTAGCAAGAAGCCATTAATGTGGTTATATTTAGCTTTCGAATAGGAAGCCCCAAGGTATAGTGTGCACGCATAATGCGTCCGGAGTGCTTAGGGCATCCGTACAGTTTTAAGGCTGTATATAAAAAAGGAAAAAGGGGCGAGAAAGGAGGAAAGAGAACATAATTGAAGAGGCGGAGTGAAGGAGACGAACACTGGGTTCGGCGCTAGGCGTAGAATCTCCGGAGTCTGGCCGCGTTCCATGGGTTCGGCTCGAGTCTGTTGTCAGATGCACTGCGCGGACGGTACGCTCCTCCGATGAGAACTTTATCAATGATGAAGGGACCCTCCCACTTGGGTTTGAGCTTGTTCTTCTTCTTCTCAGGTAGGCGTAGAATGAGTTCGCCAATGTTATAAGTTTTGGCCCATACTTCTCTGCTTTGATACCTTCGAGCCTGTTGTTGATAGAATGCGGAACGGGATTTAGCGACATCGCGCTCCTCCTCCAAAGCATCTAAGTTGTCCTGCCGGTCTAGCTCGGCTTCCTTCTCTTCATACATACGCATGCGAGGTGAGTCATGAATTATATCGCAGGGCAGCACTGCTTCTGCGCTGTATACCATGAAAAATGGTGTGTATCCGGTGGTGCGATTCGGCGCGGTCCACAGCCCCCAGAGTACGGAGTCGAGTTCCTCGACCCAATGCATGTCTGATTCCTTCAAGGATCGCACTAGTCTGGGTTTGATGCTGCTCATAATAAGACCATTTGCACGTTCAACCTGACCGTTTGTTTGGGGGTGATAGACAGAGGCGTAGTCGAGCTTAATGCCCATTTTGCCACACCAGGCTCTCACCTCCTCGGCTGTAAAATTCGAGCCATTGTCAGTAATGATACTGTGGGGGACACCGTAACAGTGTACAACCTCCGATATGAAGTCTATCACTGGTCCGGATTCGATCGTTTTAACTAGTTTGGCTTCTATCCATTTGGTGAACTTGTCCACCATGACCAATATGTATTTTTTCTTATGGCTTCCCCCTTTAAGGGGTCCCACCATATCCAGCCCCCAGACCGCGAAGGGCCAAGTTATGGGGATCGTTTGAAGAGCGGTAGGGGGCATATGGCTCTGGTTGTCAAATAGTTGACAACCAACGCAATGTTGGACAAGGTCCTGTGCGTCCGCCCGGGATGTCGGCCAGTAGAATCCTGTTCGAAAGGCCTTGCTTACGAGAGCTCGGGCTGCCGCGTGGTGCCTGCCTAGTCCGGAATGGATTTCAGCTAAGAGCTACCGCCCTTCCTCTTCGAAGATGCATCATTGGAGCACTCCGGTGGCACTCTTCTTGTAGAGTTCTCCTTCATGGATTTGTAGGCTTTAGAGCATCGCACGATACAATGTGCCTCATTTTGGTCCTCGGGGAGCTCTTGCCTATTAAGGTAGGCCAAGAAGGGCTTAGTCCACGGGGCGATGACAGCCATTATTTCGTGGGCCGAAGATGTTATTTCGGTGGCAGAGCCTCCGATTATGTCAGAAGGTTCAGAGTCTTGGGTTGTGTTTGGAGCCGGACTAATAGTACCGGACTCCCCTTCCCATACCATGGACGGCTTGAACAACCTTTCTAAGAAGATGTTAGGAGGGACGTGGTCGCGTCTAGCACCGATGCGGGCGAGGATATTGGCCGCTTGGTTATTTTCTCTGACCACATGGTGGAATTCGAGCCCCTCGAACCGAGCTGACATTTTGAGGATGGCATTGCGATAGGCCGCCATTTTCGGGTCCTTGGCGTCAAAGTCTCCATTTACCTGAGATATTGCGAGGTTCGAGTCCCCGCGCACTTCGAGGCGTTGAATGCCCATGGAGACTGCCATCCGAAGACCATGCAACAGAGCCTCGTATTCGGCTGCATTGTTGGAGTCTGTGTATAATATTTGGAGGACATACTACACCATGTCTCCGGTGGGGGATGTCAGGACGACACCTGCTCCCAATACGGCCAGCATTTTAGAGCCGTCGAAGTGCATGATCCAATTTGAGTACGTGCCGTACTCTTTAGGGAGTTCGGCCTCTGTCCATTCGGCGACGAAGTCAGCCAGTACTTGCGACTTGATGGCCCGTCGTGGTTTGTATGTTATGTCGAACGGAAGGAGCTCAATAGCCCATTTAGCAATTCGGCCTGTTGCATCGCGGTTATTTATTATGTCATTAAGTGGTACTTCGGAGGCCATCATGATCGAACACTCTTGAAAGTAGTGTTGTAGTTTCCAGGATGCCATGAAGACCGCGTACGCTATCTTTTGATAGTGCGGGTACCGAGATTTGCATGGAGTGAGGACAGTGGACATGTAATATACCGGCTTTTGGAGCGGGAACTTGTGTCCGTCTACCACTCGTTCGACGACGAGCACTGCACTCACAACTTGGTTTGTTGCGGCTATGTATAATAGCATGGGTTCGCCAATATTTGGCGCGGTCAGGACTGGGTTTGTGGCCAAGAGTGCCTTTATTTTTTCCAGTCCGGCCATGGCCGCATCCGTCCACTCGAAGTGTTCGGTGCATCGAAGAAGGCGATACAGAGGTAGTGCCTTTTCTCCTAAGCGGGAGATAAAGCGGCTTAAGGCAGCCACACATCCAGTTAGTTTCTGGATTTGTTTGAGGTCTGTTGGGATAGCCAACTGTGACATAGCTCAGATTTTTGCCGGATTGGCTTCAATTCCTCTATTGGAAACGATGAAGCCGAGCAATTTTCCGGAGGGTACTCTGAAGACACACTTCTCCGGGTTGAGCTTGATGTCGTATGTTTGGAAATTATCGAACATGAGCCTCAAGTCATCTATTAAAGTTTCGACGGGTCTTGTTTTGATGACCACGTCGTCTATGTAGGCCTCTACTGTCTTGCCGATTTGTTTTTCCAGGCATGACTGAATCATGCGTTGGTAGGTTGCGCCGGCGTTTTTGAGCCCGAAGGGCATAGTGTTGAAACAGAAGGGGCCGTACGGAGTGATAAAGGCCGTTGCGGCCTGGTCAGACTCCGCCATCTTTATTTGATGGTATCCGGAGTATGCGTCAAGGAAACACAATGAGTCGTGTCCTGCGGTGGCATCGATTATCTGATCAATGCGAGGGAGGGGAAGGGATCCTTAGGGCAAGCTTTGTTGAGGTCTTTGAAATCGACACACAAGCGCCATGATTTGTCCTTTTTTGGTACCATTACCAAGTTTGATAGCCAATCCGGATGTTTGATGTCTCTGATGAATACGGTCTCGAGTAGCTTGGCTAGCTCTTCTCCAATGGCTTGCCGCTTAGGCTCTGAGAAGTGTCTAAGAGTCTGCTTGACTGGCTTGTATCCTTTCAGTATATTGAGGCTGTGTTCGGCCAGCCTGCGTGGGATGCCCGGCATGTCTGAAGGATGCCAAGCGAAAATATCCCAATTTTCATGCAGGAAGTCTCGTAGTGCGGCGCCTATTGTGGGGTTCAGCTGTGTCCCTATGGAAGCTGTCTTTGAAGGGTCCGTTGGGTGGACCTGGAATTTGACTAACTCATCCGCTGGCTTGAAGGAGGTGGATTTAGGTCGCTTGTCGAGTATCACGTCGTCTTTGTCCACTGTTGCTCGCAGTGTTGTCAGTTCTTCGGTCGTGAGGGCTTCTGATAATGCCTCTAGGGCGAGGGCAACAGTTTTATTTTCGGTGCGGAGTGCGAGATCCGGATCACTAGCTAGAGTGATGATTCCGTTGGGCCCGGGCATTTTAAGATTCATGTACCCGTAATGGGGTATAGCCTGAAAACTCGTGAATGCGTCCCGCCCCAAGAGGGCGTGGTATCCGCTACTGAACGGGGCTACTTGGAATGTAATTTCTTCGGACTTGTAATTCTCCGGCGTGCCGAATACCACATCCAGTGTGATCTTTCCCGCACATTGTGCCTCTCGACTAGGGATGATTCCCCTGAAGGTCGTGCTGCTTCGTTCAATGCGGCTCTTGTCAATTTCCATCTTGTTAAGGGTTTCCTCATAGATGAGGTGTAGTCCACTTCCGCCGTCCATGAGCACTTTAGTAAGCCCGAAGCCATCCATGATTGGGCTAAGGACCAAAGCGGCTGCTGCTCGGACTGTCCGGAATTGGGGTTCGTCACTGGTATTGTAGGTTATAGCCGTGTCATTCCATGGGTTTATTGTTGCCACGTGGCAAACTTCTGTGAGGCTGCGCCGAGCTCGCTTGCGCCTATTATTTTAGGCGAAAGTCTCGAAGACTGTAAATACCGTATTATTGTCTCCGGCGGGATGTTTTATGAGGAGATCCTCGCCACTTTTTGCTACCTGCCGGAGTATCCAACATGCTCTAAGGCTATGTGTTGGCGTAGTATCCGGTGTGTTGTGAATTTTGCATGGCCCGTTTAGCCATTCTTCCAATACGGTTCCGCGCCTTTGGACGGGCTTTATTTTTTTGGTACTTGAATCGGGTGACTTACAAGAGTTTACCCTTTTAGTTCGGGCAGAGGTTTTGGCTAGAGCCGGATTGTCCTAGAAATTTGTTTGGGTTTTCCAGGCGCTTTCCATCGCGCAGTATTTTTGCACTATGACCGCTAAGTCAACAAAGTTTATTATGTCACGGCAACTTATAGCGTTGAGAATCCCTTTGTCTGTGCAATTTTTGCAAAAGAGGGAGATTGCGTCTGCCTCACGACAGTCCTTGACCCTATTTATCACAAGGAAGAATCTGGCCCAGTAATGATGTACTGTTTCTTGGTGCTCTTGTCTGATATGGGAAATATTGGATAGATCTGGTTGGGTAGGTGGAATTGAATCCGAATCCCGACCCGATCTGGGACCCAGGGGCAAAGAAGCTTCCAAGCTTAACGGCTCAGGTTCTGGGGTGTTACCCGATTTCTTCGGCTTGCCCCCCGATCCTGAGTCCGGGACCGGGGTCATGTCCCCCCGCGAGCGGGTGTCCGGCTCGGAGAGCTCGGAAATCCGGACATAGTTCATCCTCAAAGTAGAGGGAGAATTAAGATGATGCTCTTCCACTACCGCTATCTCATGGGTGACCGGTGGAGAGTAAATCTCCCTTTGGTCAGGTTTAAGCCCGATTCAGTCATAGTCCGTAGCGACGCCCAGGACGGCGATGCGATCCAAGAGTTCATTGAGGGAGAAGAGCTCCATTGGGTCCATCTGTTCGGCAAACTCCGAATCAACATGGAGGTTATTTTTAATGACCTGAGAAGTCATCATCGGCACAACAGCCGATCTGGCGGTCAAAATGAAGCTGCTCAGCCGGAGAGTTTGGCCTAGAGCCAAGGCTCCCCCGGAGGTGATGTTGTCTTTGACAACGAGACGAGCCATCAAGCCTTATCGCGACGACACAGAGGAACTCTCAATGAAAGCACCAATGTCGGTGTCAAAACTGGCGGATCTCGGGTAGGGGGTCCCGAACTGTGCGTCTAAGGCTAATGGTAACAGGAGGCTGGGGACACGATGTTTACCCAGGTTCGGGCCCTCTCGATGGAGGTAATACCCTACTTCCCGCTTGATTGATCTTGATGATATGAGTATTACAAGAGTTGATCTACCACGAGATCAAAGAGGCTAAACCCTAGAAGCTAGCCTATGGTATGATTGTTGATGTGTCCTACGGACTAAACCCTCCGGTTTATATAGACACCGGAGGGGGCTAGGGTTACACAGGGTCGGTTTACAGAGGAGGAGATCTACACCCAAATCACCAAGCTTGACTTCCACGCCAAGGAGAGTGCCATCTGGACACGGGACGAAGTCTTCTATCTTGTATCTTCATAGTCCCACAGTCCGGCCAAAGTACGTAGTCTGGCTGTCCGTATACCCCCTTATCCAGGACTCCCTCAATCTCGATGATTATACTCTTCAAGTGTGCATTGCTTCAAAAGCAAATTCCTCACTATGCACATCTTCAGGGAGAGTTCTTCTATATCTTGCAATCAAATTCCTCAACATCAGTATTTACACTTCATATGTTTATTCCCGTTGAAAACTTAACCTGTATTGTCATCAATCACCAAAAAGGGGGAGATTGTAAGTGCATCTAGTGCCCCTTAGTGATTTTTGTGTATTGAAGACTTATAGGTTAAGAGACTGATGCGTTTTTGAGTGTACACAAGTCTATAAGTCTATGAGGAGTTTGATATTTACAGAGAAATTCGACCCCTAAAAATGAAGTTCTTTGACTGAAGACTTTGGACTTCTGAAGACTTTCTGAAGACTTTGAAAGTGAAGAAATTGGTGTGACCTTGAAGACTTGGAAATCATTCGAGGAACATGAAGCGTGAAGACTCTGTATTTTATTGTTTCATTTTCTCTTTCTTGAGTCATAGGAAACACCGTACTGTTAAAGGGGGTCGAGGAAATACTAAGGAAAAATTTCCATGTGATGCTCAACTCAAAATCCTACACCTACCAATCCCTTCGAGTGAAGCCATTGGAGATCTCACACAGTTCAGTCATATTATTCAGTGACAGAGACGAAGTTCTTATGGTCTCTGAGGAATTTGTTCTGATTGAGGAGTTAGGAATTCGCCAGTGCGGATTACCTACACAGTGAGGAACATGATAGCCCTGAGGTATTTGAGAGTCAAATATTCCGACCGTTGCTGTGCTACGCGCCAGCTGTCCCAAAATATCTACCCACCTAACGGTCATATCAGACAAGGGCATTTATGTCTCATCATGTCGGGCTGCTCCCTAGGCTATAAATAGCAGCCCCCTACAACCACTAGTTGGTTGGCTGCTCCGAGAGAAACTGACACTTGTCATTTGAGAGCAACCCATCCTCCGAGGACTTTGAGTGAAAATCATCAAGTGAGGAGATCCCAAACCAAAACCTACAAAACCCCAAAGTGATTGAGCATCACTGAAGAGATTGATTCTGCGTGGATCCGACGCTTGTTTCCTTCGAAGACTGTGCTTCTTCCAGACGGTTAGGCGTCAAGGTCTAGAGCATCCAAGAGGAATTATGGATCACCGAGTGATCGAGTCTGTGAAGGTTCAGAAGTCACCTGAAGACTTACCAGGAGTGATTGGGCGAGGTCTGTGTGACTTTAGCACATGGAGAATACAGCAAGGACTGTGTGTCCGGGACTGTGTGTCCTTGAGTTTAAATACTCAGCCGCTCCAACCAGATGTACAACTGAGACAACAGTTGGAACTGGTCTACCAAATCATTGTCTTCACCGAGCTTACTGGTTCTATTTCCTCAACTCTTTCATTTCCTCATCTCTGTTGCTGTGTGCTTGTTCATATCTGTTTGAAGACTTTGAGTGAAGACTTTCTCAATTTCCTCAGTTCAATTTCTTCAGTCTGTCCATCTTCATCTTGTGTTATCCTGTGCTTACGCTTTCTGTACTCTATGCTTGTCTTCATTTCATCATGATGGCTATGCGTGTGTTCTGCTATGTTTACTTTTGAGTACTTATTCTGCTGCAAGTAGTTCTTCATTTAGGAATTTCCTCACCAGCAAATTCCTCAGTGAAGAATTCATAAAAATCGCCTATTCACCCCCCTCTAGTCGATATAACGCACTTTCACACCTCAAACGCCCAGGCTCACCGACACCCCTCATATCTGCCCCAAATATGGGGCGGATAAGGGGTCGCTCGGGCGTGTCTGCCACGGTGAACCCGACCCACGCTGGCCTACCCTACCCCACATACATTCCTCCCTGTCTACTCTCCACACAAAACCCTAGCCACTTCACTCGACTCCCTTCTGCAACCCAAGCTCCCGTCCGGACTTCTCCGGCATGGTGTGGGCAGCGGATCCGAGTCCTTCACCTCTAGATCCGTCGACACCGAGCTCATCCCACGTGGTCCCAATGAGGAGATGGCTGCTACTTGTGAGCTGCGTGGGGATTTCCTCGAAGAAGAGAGGATGATGCAATATAGTAGAGATAAGTATTTCCCTCAGTTAAGAACCAAGGTTATCAATCCAGACGGAGAACCATGCAACACTATGTAAGAAGTACCTCCACACAAGATAACAAATCCTTGCACCCAACGCGAACAAAGGGGTTGTCAATCCCTTGGCGGTTAATTGCAAGATTAAATTATATGGCGATAGACTCACAGAACACACTAAACATAAAATAAAATAAATAAAGAAAAATTGCAGCAAGGTATTTTTGGATTTTAATATATGAAAAAGTAGACCCGGGGGCCATAGTCTTCACACGAGGCTTCTCTCGAGAAAATAGGATACGGTGGGTAGACAAATTACTGTTGGGCAGTTGATAGAAAAGCAAAAAATCATGACGATATCCAAGGCAATGATCATATATAGGCATCACGTCCGAGACAAGTAGACTAACTCCTGCCTGCATCTACTACTATTACTCCACACATCGACTGCTATCCAGCATGCATCTAGAGTATTAAGTTCATAAAGAGCAGAGTAACGCCTTAAGCAATATGACATGATGTAGACAAGATAAACTCACGTATGAATAAACCCCATATTTTCACCCTTAATAGAAACAATACATACATGTAATGTCCCCTTCTTTCACTGGGATTAAGCACCCAAAGATCGAACCCATTACAAATCACCTCTTTCCATTGCAAGATAAATCAATGTAGTTGGCCAAACCAAACCAATAAATCAAAGAAGAAATACGAAGCTCTAGAAATCATGCATAAAAGAGTTCAGAGAAAACTCAAATAATATTCATGGATAATCTGATCATAAACTCACAATTCATCAGATCCTAACAAACACACCGCAAAAAGTCATTACATCGGATAGAAATCCAAGAACATCAAGGAGAACATTGTATTGAAGAACATCAAGAGAGAAGAACCCATATCGGTACTAACTATAGACCCCTATGTGGTAAACTACTCACGCTTCATCGGAAGGGGTAGAGCCCCTCCATGATCAATTCCCCTTACGGTGGAGTGCCGACGGAGGCCTTCAGATGGGATCTCATGAGAACAGAAACTTGCGGTGGCGGGAAAAGTATTTCAGGTGGTTCTCTGATGTCAGGGGAATATTTGAGTATTTATAGAGGTGGAATTAAGGTTGGAGGTGCCAAGAGGGGCCCACAAGCCTGGGTGCGCGCCCCCTTTGCCACACCCCTAGGGCTTGTCGCTCCCTCGTGGATCTTTGATACGTCCATTTTGCATCATGCTTTTATATTGATATTTATTGCCTTTTCTCTCTTATTTTACAAAGTTTACATGAAGAGGGAGAATGCCGGTAGCTGGAATTCTGGACCGGAAAAGGAGTAAATCTGAGAGACCTATTTTGCACAACTCCAAAAGTCTTGAAAAATTATGGACAATTATTTTAGAATATATTAAAAATATTGGGCGAAGAAATACCAGAGGGGGACCCACTAGGTGGCCATAAGCCTGGGGGCGCGCCCTACCCCCCTGGGCGCGCCCGTGGGGCTTGTGGGCCCCCTGTGAGGCCTCCGGCCCCCCTTTTCTGCTATATGATGTCTTTTAACCATGAAAAAATCAGAAAGAAGCTTTCGGGATGAAGCGCCACTGTCTCGAGGTGGAACCAGGGCAGAAGCAATCTAGCACTCCGTTGGAGTTGTTCTGCCGGGGAAACTTCCCTCCGGAAGGGGGAAATCGAAGCCATCATCATCACCAATGATCCTCTCATCGAGAGTGGGTCAATCTTCATCAACATCTTCACCAACACCATCTCCTCTAAAACCCTAGTTCATCTCTTGTATCCGATCTTTGCGTCAAAACCTCAGATTGGTACCTGTGGATTGCTAGTAGTGTTGATTACTCCTTGTAGTTGATGCTAGTTGGTTTATTCGGTGTAAGATCATATGTTCAGATCCTTAATGCTATTCAATACTCATCTTATTATGAACATGAATATGCTTTGTGAGTAGTTACGTTTGTTCCTGAGGACATGGGAGAAGTCTTGTTATAAGTAATCATGTGAATTTGGTATTCGTTCGATATTTTGATGAGATGTATGTTGTCTTTCCTCTAGTGGTGTTATGCGAACATCGATTACATGACACTTCATCATTGTTTGTGCCTAGGGGAAGTCACTGGGAAGTAATAAGTAGATGATGGGTTGCTAGAGTGACAGAAGCTTAAGCCCTAGTTTATGTGTTGCTTCGTAAGGGGCTGATTTGGATCCATATGTTTCATGCTATGGTTAGATTTATCTTAATTCTTCTTTCGTAGTTGGGATGCTTTGGAGAGTGGTTAGTCATAGGTGGGAGGCTTGTCCAACTAAGGACAACACCCAAGCACCGGTCCACCCACATATCAAATTATCAAAGTAACGAACGCAAATCATATGAGCATGATGAAAATTAACTTGACAATAATTGCCATGTGTCCTCGGGTGCGCTTTGCTTGATATAAGAGTTCGTCAAGGCTTGTCCTTTGCTATAAAAATGATTGGGCCACCTCTCTGCACCTTTATTACACTTGTTACTTGTTACCCGTTATGAATTATCTTACCACAAAACTATCTGCTGCCGATAATTTCAGTGCTTGCAGAGAATACCTTGCTGAAAACCGCTTATCATTTCCTTCTGCTCCTCGTTGGGTTTGATACTCTTACTTATCGAAAGGGTTATGATAGATCCCCTATACTTGTGGGGCATCAAGAATCTTTTCTGGCACCGTTGCCAGGGAGTGAAGCGCCTTTGGCATGTGGAATTTGGTAAGGAAACATTTATATAGTGTGCTGAAATTTACTATCATTTGTTACTATGGAGAATCATCCTTTGAGGGGTTTGTTCAGGGTATCTTCACCCCGACCGGAAGAGCAAAGAGTTTCCCCTCAACCCACTGAACCTACTGAAAATATTTATTATGAAATTCCTTCGGGTATGATAGAGAAACTTCTAGCTAATCCTTATGCAGGAGATGGAACATTACATCCTGATATGCATCTAATCTATGTGGATGAAGTTTGTGGATTATTTAAGCTTGCAGGTTTGCCCAAGGATGAAGTCAATAAGAATGTCTTCCCTTTATATTTGAAGGAGAAGGCATTGGCATGGTATAGGCTATGCGATGATATCGGGACTTGGAATTATAACCGATTTAAATTGGAATTTCATCAGAAGTTTTATCCTATGCATCTGGTTCATCGTGATCGGAATTATATTTATAATTTTTATCCTCGTGAGGGATAAAGTATTTCTCAAGCTTGGGGGAGGCTTAATTCAATCTTATATTCATGCCCCAATCATGAGCTCTCAAGAGAAATTATTATTAAGAATTCTTATGCTCGGCTTTCTTGTAATGATCAATCCATGCTCGATACTTCTTGTACTGGTTCTTTTATGAAAAATACTATTGAATTCAACTGGGATTTATTGGAAATAATTAAACACAACTGTGAAGATTGGAAGCTCGAGGAGGTAAGGAGTCATGTATAAACCTTAAGTTTGATTACGTCAAATCTTTTATGGATACTGTCGGTGTCAAAACCGGCAGATCTCGGGTAGGGGGTCCCGAACTGTGCGTCTAGGCGGATGGTAACAGGAGACAAGGGACACGATGTTTTTACCCAGGTTCGGGCCCTCTCGGTGGAGGTAAAACCCTACTCCTGCTTGATTAATATTTATGGTATGGGTATTACAAGAGTTGATCTACCATGAGATCCGAGAGGCTAAACCCTAGAAGCTAGCCTATGGTATGATTGTTGTTCGTCCTACGGACTAAAACTCTCCGGTTTATATAGACACCGGAGAGGGCTAGGGTTACACAGAGTCGGTTACAATGGGAGGAGATCTTCATATCGTATCACCAAGCTTGCCTTCCACGCCAAGGAAAGTCCCTATCCGGACACGGGACGGAGTCTTCAATCTTGTATCTTCATAGTCCGGGAGTCCGGCCAAAGGTCATAGTCCGGCCATCCGGACACCCCCTAATCCAGGACTCCCTCAGTAGCCCCCAAACCAGGCTTCAATGACGACGAGTCCAGCGCACAAATTGTCTTCGGCATTGCAAGGCGGGTTCTTCTCCAGCTCCATGTACTTGTAGAATAGTGTCCGGCTTCTGATAAATGCTGCGCTCCTTGGCTTCCACGTCCAATAAATGCCATTTTCCACGTGTCGAACGAATGCGAAAAGCCAGGGTATTTTTGCATTTCCCCCCCTAGCAACCCAAATAAGCTGTCTATAAAAAGAGACGGGGATCTAGATTCGAACCACACCATCTCCCCTTCGCAAGCTTTCATCGGAGTACTTCTGACCAAAAAATCCATTCCATCATGGACAACCGACGCGGCTCCTCCTCTCACGCTCCCAGCTCCAAGCCTGGGGATTGGGAGAGATGCTCCGTACCTCATAGTGAACTCGTAGTGCTTCAATCCAAGGGGCTACTTCCCCCAGCATACATGGTCCCAGTTCGAGCCGGGATCGCCACTTATAGCAGCGGAGAGCAAGCAGAGAGCATCCCCCATCCCTCTCGAGGAGAGCGGGTATGCATAGTCCCTTATTTAATAAGAGGACTCGAATTTCCAATTCATCCGTTTCTCCGAGGGTTGCTGGAGTTCTACGGCCTCCAGCTACACCACCTCACGCCTGCCTCCATTCTGCACATTGCGGGCTTCGTGGCCTTCTGGGAACTTTTTTTGGGCGTTGAGGCCCATTTCACGCTGTGGAAGAGGTTGTTCTGCCTCGTGCCCCGTTCTCAGGAGGGGTCTATTTATCAAGTGGGCGGAGCCGAACTATGGCGCATCGCTGGGACCGGATATCTATCCGGTACCCCAAAGAGGACGTCCGAGGACTGGCCCTTGGAGTGGTTCTATATAGATGACGTTCCCCTGCCGGACCCAGTACGGATCGGCCTCCCTGAGTTCAATAATGCTCCGCTGAAGAAACGCCTGAGCTGGCGCCCACGGAATCCTCAGAGGGAAACTGACAGGGACGTCCTTTACCTGATGAGCCGGATAAGGTTGTTGGCTCATTCCGGACTGACCATGATCAAGGTCATGGCCATATGCATTACGCGAGGGGTGCAGCCGCTTCAATACAGAGGCCACCCCATGTGGGATTTCAACGGGGAGGATGACGCCACCCGGTCCGGTCGTAAGGGGCCGAATTCGGCCGCCACCTTAACGAGAATTTTATCCGCTTTGTACAAGGGAGAAGAAGAGGAATTCCTCCGTGCCAACCTGGAGGGCGGATTCTCCATGTACAATCCTCCAAGTTGGGTAGGCGAACAATTTCACTTATCTACCCGCTTTCGAAATTCCCATAATTGAATATTCAGTCTGGTGATATTAACGCAGGAGTTACGCCAGACGGTGAAGGAGATCAATAGCCCTCCCCCACAGCCCGAGGACCCAGAACGGTCCCTCAATCCGGATTCCCAAGAGGATCCGGACTTATGTGTGGAGTTAATTGATGGGGTGTTTCATCAATTGAGTAAGGACAACACCTTAGTGTCCATCACGGCCGACTATCCCGGATTACTTCCAGCCTCAAAGGTAGCCGAGACCGAAGTCCTGGTACTTTTGAAGGAGACCCATCCATGCCTTATTTTGAATGCTGTAAACCAATTGTGTTTCGTTTTGCAGGGGAAATCCTTGAGGCGGAATGCCAGGCCCGTGGAGGGCAGCCAACAAGGGCCGCTAAAGCCAGACGGGCAAAAAAGAAGTGCGGACCAGATCAAGACTCTGGTGCAACGGTACGACGTGCGAATTTCACGTCTAGGGTCTATGTCCTCAAGTCATTCTAACGCCCATCTTCTCCTTTAGGAAAAAGAGAGCCCGCCGGACTATATCCACCGGCCAGACTTCAAGGCCGGGTCCTGAGGTAGAGGCGGACACAGGGCGCGCGTCGGGCGCTCCTCCGACAGAGGATGCAGACGGGCTATCTCCCACCAATTCAGAGGTGGAGAGTGCCATGAACCACATGCATCGCCGGACTGTTCTTCAGGACGCATGTTTTTCTCCAGAGGCGTTAATCGCCTTTAATACAGGAGATGCGTACCCCCGTGCCGCTTAAAATGGTCTAGCCAGAGCCACAGAGCAGTATGTAAAAGACATACGGGTGAGTAAATCTGATAGTTATATATGTCAGTAGCCCCCGAGACTTGAATGGTTAAGATAACTATTTTAAGGATCATATGTTATGCAGGGTCTTACAGAGAAGAACACGCAACTGTCTCAGGAGCTGGCGGAGTGCAACGCCCAACTCGCGGCCGCATTGGCCGTTTCAGCTATTGCCAAGGAGACCCCCTCAGGTAATAGATGCTCCGAAAAATAATTCCGTTGCGAATTGCGGCATGTGTGCAATGCTGACGATAACAATGCAGATGAGGCCAGAGTAAATCCGGACAAGCAACAACTCCTACGCCAATTAAAGGCTGTCGAGAGCGTGCTGACAAGGGTGAGGCAAGAAAAGAACAAACTTCAAGACGCCAATACCCAGCTGGGCGAGGAACTATAGGATGTTCGTATCCAGCTGTCTGCTTCCGTAAAGTAAAATGGGCGACTTCGACGCGGCATTTTTAATAAGTGCTTGAGAGAATTCTCGAAAACAAATTCGGCGAAGAAATCGATTGACAGAGCTATGTCTGTAGGTCTGCTGACAGGTCGTCCTGTGGATGAAATGCCCGGTTCAACGGGAGACCTTCTTCCCGAGCTGTTGCAACTGCACAAACGAATTCGGCAGGCAATGGAGAGCGTCGTTCAGGCTATGTGGCCATCCCTCTCCATGCCCCAAGACCTTGGGGAGCTTGCAAAGAAGCTGGAGGGAGTGCGGCAGCGCTTCCGGTTGTGGAAGATATCGGCCTGCCGTCAAGGTGCCAGGGAGGCCTAGGCCATGGTGAAGACTCGATACACGAAGGCTGACCCAAACCACATGGCCGAGGTTGGCCCTATGGGTCCTGGCAGAAAGGAGATCCCTGTCAGCTTAGTATATGGCCAGGTAGAGCTGGCTACAAAGTATTCCCAACAGGACTGTAAATTAGACCGCCTGTTGGATGGTATTGAAGAAGAGTATACCGAGTCGGATTGACTCTGTATTTTAAAATGACATGAAAAATGCCTTCTAGCCGGATTGTAGATCATTTGTCATTGCGGACCTTTTCGCTTCGACCTCCAGACCCTATAGTCCGGAGTGTGTCCGAATACCCTCTCGATTATGTAAGAATCGGGGCATGCATGGAGACAAGGCGTAGGGGTCATAATTGCTTTAGCAGACAAGTGCCCAACTAGTTATGTTATATTACATGGTTAGTAAGAAACATCTTCTAGGGAGAATAGTTCCGTTAGGGGTTCCTTTCCCTGGGAGGCATGCCATAATGTGCATGTCCGGGCTGCTAAAAAGAGCAAAAAAGCATCTGGGGGCAGATAGATAAACAAGAAAAATCATCTTTTAGTTCACCTACCGAATATTCCCTTAAGAATGCTAGCTTTCGGCTTCACCCAGTCTGAGGTACACATCCGGATGACCCGGCAGTAACAATCGCAGAGGTGCTCCCTTTACCACCTAGCCGAACGAACGGGAACGTAGGGGTAAGCATAGGAGCCAGGCAACCCAGCTTGGCCAAAACTTAAGTCATATCGATGCATATAATGGTGTATAAAAGGTTCATGCGGAAGTGTCACGCATGTTTTGGGCATGAGGCCCGTTTTATATAAACTTCTGATAAAGAAGCCCCCAGGTATGATGAGCGCGGGTGGCGTGTCAAGTATGTGTGAACAATGCGCAAGCAAGCCCCTAAGGGCTTGGGAGAAGAAAAAGGGGAGGGAGAAGGAGAGAAATGCCAGACAGCTTAATGTGAAAAATAAAATAAAAAGGGGACAGAGGAAGGAGACGAACACGGAGTCCGGCGCTAGGCGTAGAATCTTCGTAGGCGTGCTGCGTACCATGGGTTCGGCTCGAGTCGGTTGTCCGATGCGTTTCGCAGACGGTATGCTCCGCCAGTCAGTACTTGGTCGATTATGAAGGGACTCTCCCATTTGGGCTTTAGTTTGTCCTTTTTCTTGTCCGGCAGGCATAGAACTAGTTCGCCAACATTGTAAGTTTTGGCCCGTACTTCTCTGCTTTGATATCTTTGAGCCTGCTGTTGATAGAATGCGGAACGAGCCTTTGCCATGTCATGCTCCTCCTCCAATGCGTCCAAGCTGTCCTGCCGATCGAGCTTGGCTTCTATTTCTTCGTACATGTGCACTCGAGGTGAGTCATGTATTATGTCGCAGGGCAGAGCTGCCTCTGCGCCATATACCATAAAAAATGGTGTGAATCCAGTAGTGCGATTCGGCGTGGTCCGCAGCCCCCAGAGTACGGAGTCAAGCTCCTCTACCCAATGCGTGTTTGATTCCTTGAGGGATCGCACTAGTCTGGGTTTGATGCTGCTCATAATAAGACCATTGGCTCGTTCGACTTGACCGTTAGTTTGTGGGTGATAGACTGAAGCGTAGTCGAGCTTGATGCCCATGTTTTTGCACCAGAGTTTAACTTCATCGGCCGTAAAGTTTGTGCCATTGTCAGTTATGATGCTGTGGGGGACGCCGTAACAGTGTACAACCCCGGATATGAAGTCTATCACCGGTCCAGATTTGGCCGTCTTTATAGGCTTGGCCTCTATCCATTTGGTGAATTTGTCCACCATAACCAGTAGATATTTTTTCTTGTGGGTTCCTCCTTTAAGGGGTCCAACCATGTCAAGCCCCCAGACCGCAAAAGGCCAGGTAATGGGTATGGTTTGTAGGGCGGTAGGCGGCATGTAGCTTTGATTAGCGAATAATTGGCAACCGACGCATCGCTGCACTAAATCCTGAGCATCTGCCCGGGCCGTCGGCCAATAAAATCCGGTATGGAAGGCCTTGCTTACGAGGGCCCGGGCTGCGGCGTGGTGCCCGCCGAGTCCGGCATGAATTTCAGCCAGAAGGTTTCGCCCTTCCTCTTCAGAGATACACCTTTGAAGGACTCCGGTTGTGCTTTTCTTATAAAGCTCTCCCTCGTGGACTTTGTAGGCTTTAGATCGCCGCACTATGCAGCGGGCCTCGTTTTGGTCCTTAGGAAGTTCCTGCCTAGTTAGGTAGGCTAGGAATGGTTCTGTCCACGGGGCAATGACTGCCATTATTGTGTGGGCTTACGGTGTTGTTTCGTTGGCGGAGCCACCAACTGTGTCAGAGTGTTCGGTGAGAGGTAGTGTGGTCGTGTCCGGGCTGTTGTTTCCGGACTCTCCCTCCCATGATACGGATGGCTTGAACAGCCTTTAAAGGAAGATGTTGGGAGGGACGACATCGCGCTTGGCGCTAATGTGTGCCAACACGTCTGCTGCCTGGTTGTTCTCCCGGGCTATGTGATGAAATTCAAGCCCCTCAAACCGAGCTGACATTTTTAAGATGGCATTATGATAAGCTGCCATTTTCGGATCCTTGGCGTCAAAGTCTCCATTTATTTGGGATATCGCGAGGTTTGAATCCCCGCGGACCTCTAGGCGCTGAATGCCCATGGAGACTGCCATCCGGAGACCATGTAGAAGGGCCTCGTATTCGGCTGTGTTGTTGGAATCCGTGTACATTATCTGAAGTACGTATTGTACTGTATCTCCAGTTGGGGACGTCAGAACGACGCCAGCCCCCAGGCCAGCCAACATTTTGGAGCCGTCGAAGTGCATGATCCAGTTGGAGTATGCGCCGTACTCTTTAGGGAGCTCGGCTTCAGTCCATTCGGCGATGAAGTTGGCCAAAACCTGTGACTTAATAGCTCGCCTTGGCTTGTAAGTTATGTCGAACGGGAGGAGATCGATGGCCCATTTGGCAATCCGGCCTGTTGCGTCGCGGTTGTTTATAATATTATTAAGGGGTACTTCGGATGCCATTGTTATTGAACACTCTTGAAAATAGTGTCGCAGCTTCCTGGATGCCATGAACACCGCGTATGCTATTTTTTGATAATGCGGGTACCGTGACTTGCATGGGGTTAGGACAGTGGACATGTAGTAAACTGGTTTTTGGAGAGGGAACTTGTGTCCATCCGTTTCTCATTTGACGACGAGCACCGCGCTTACAACTTGGTGGGTTGCCGCGATGTATAATAGCATTGGTTCACTCGTGTTGGGTGCGGCCAGGACCGGATTTGTTGCCAGTATGGCTTTGATTTCTTCAAGTCTGGCCATGGCGGCATCCATCCACTCGAAGTGTTCGGTGCGCTGCAGGAGGCGATAAAGGGGTAATGCCTTTTCTCCCAAGCGGGAGATAAAGCGGCTTAGAGCCGCCATGCATCCTGTCAATTTTTGTATTTGTTTGAGGTCTTTTGGGGTATCCAATTGTGACAGAGCTCGGATCTTGGCTGGGTTTGCTTCAATTCCTCTACCGGATACGATGAAGCCCAAGAGCTTTCCGGCTGGTACGCCAAAAACGCATATTCCAGGTTGAGCTTGATGTCATATGTTCGGGGATCGTCGAACGTGAGCCTCAAGTCGTCTACTAGAGTATCGACATGTTTGGTTTTGACGACCACATCATCTATGTACGCTTCAACTGTTTTGCCAATCTGGTTGCCCAGACATGTCTGAATCATGCGCTGATATGTTGCGCTGGCGTTTTTGAGCCTGAAGGGCATCATGTTGAAGTAGAATGGGTCGTATGGGGTGATGAATGCCGTTGCGGCTTGGTCTGATTCTGCCATCTTGATTTGGTGGTAGCCAGAGTATGCATCGAGGAAATACAATGAGTCATGTCCAGCAGTGGCGTCAATGATTTGATCAATTCAGGGGAGTGGGAAAGGATCCTTTGGGCAAGCCTTATTTATGTCTTTGAAGTCGACACATAGGCGCCAGGATTTGTCCTTCTTTGGTACCATCACCAGGTTTGCTAGCCAGTCTGGATGTTTTATATCTCTGATGAATCCGGCTTCCAGCTGTTTTGCTAGCTCCTCTCCCATGGCTTGTCTCTTGGGTTCGGAGAAACACCGCAGAGTCTGCTTAATGGGCTTAAACCCTTTTAGGATGTTCAGGCTGTGCTCAGCCAGCCTGCATGGGATTCCTAGCATGTCTAAAGGGTGCCAGGCGAAAATGTCCCAATTTTCTCACAGGAATTCTCTAAGTGCGGCGTCTACATCGGGTTTTAGTTGTGCCCCGATGGAGGCCATTTTTGTGGGGTCCGTTGGATGGACTTGGAATTTGACTATTTCGTCCGCTGGTTTGAAAGAGGTGGACTTGGATCTCTTATCTAGTATCACATCGTCCCTCTCCACCGTGGAGCGCAGCGCAATTAGTCCCTTGGCCGCTAGGGCTTCGGATAATGCCTCCAGGGCCAGTGCGGCTGTCTTGTTTTCGGCCCAGAGCGCTATGTCCGGATCAGTTGCAAGAGTGATGATTCGGTTGGGTCCGGGCATTTTGAGCTTCATGTACCCATAATGGGGTATGGCTTGAAAAATTGTAAATGCTTCTCGCCCTAGCAGAGCGTGGTATCCGCTGCTGAACGGGGCCACTTGAAATGTGACCTCCTCGGATCTGTAATTATCCGGCGTGCCGAACACCACATCCAGTGTGATTTTCCTTGAACATCACGCTTCCCGGCTTGGTATTATTCCTCTAAAGGTTGTGTTGCTTCGCTCAATGCGACTCCAGTCTATTTCCATTTTTCGCAGGGTTTCCTCGTAGATGAGGTTAAGTCCGCTGCCGCCGTCCATGAGTACCTTTGTAAGTCGGAAGCCATCCACTATCGGACTGAGGACCAATGCGGCTGGTGCTCGGGTTGTTCGGAATTTAGGTTCGTCACTGGCATTAAAAGTGATAGCCGTGTCACTCCATGGGTTCATTGTTGCTACTTGGTAGACTTCGGTAAGGTTGCGGAGGGTTCGTTTCCTCGCATTGTTTGATGCGAAGGTCTCGAAGACTGTCGACACCGTACTGGCGTATCTGGGGTGGTGTTCTTCGGATTCTGGAGTTAGAAGCTCCTCGCCACTTCTGGCCACCTGCCGGAGTATCCAACATGCTCTAAGGCTGTGAGTTGGTGTGACTTCCCCTGAACTATGAATTTTACAGGGTCCATTGAGCCATCCCTCCAGTACGGTCCCATACCCTATAAAGGGTTTTTGTTTTTTGATGTTAGGCTCAGGTGCCTGGCGATAATGCACCCTTTTGTTTCGGACTCGTGTTGTATTCAGGGCCGGATTGTCCCAGAATTTATCTTTGATTTTCCGAACGCTTTCTGTCGCACAACACTTTCGTACTATGGATGTCAAATCGGCGAAGCTTGTAATTTCCCGGCGACTTATGGCGTTGAGGATTCTGATGTTCGTGCAGTTGTTACAGAAGAATGAAATTGCTTCTTCCTCACGGCAGTCCCTTATCCTGTTCATAACCAGGAGGAATCTGGCCCAATAGTGGTGTACTGTTTCCCCGGGCACTTGCCGTATTTGGGATAATTCCCTTGTAGTTGGGTGGGCGGGTGGATTTAAATCCGGAACCTTGCCCGATAAAAGATTCAGGGGCCAAGAAGTTTCCGAATTCGGAAGCTTGCTTTCTTGGACATTATTCCATGGATCAGGCCTGCTGCCTGACTTTAGGTTCATGACTTGGGCAACATCCTTCCCTCCGCGGGTATCCGGCTTGGAGGGGTCGGGAATCCGGACACATCTGGTCCTTAGAGCGGGCGAAGATGCGCCGCATTGTTCTTCCACCACTTTGACGTGGTGGGTGACCTGGGGAGAGTCGATCTCTCTCTGATCGGGTTTAAGCCCAATCTGGCTGTAATCTGTAGCGACTCCCAGGGCGACAATGCGATCCAGGAGCTCATTCAGGGAAGAGAGCTCCGTCGGATCTAACTGCTCGGCGAGTTCCAAGCTGATGTGAAGATTGCTTTCGATGGCCTGAGAGGTCATCGTCGGCGCGGCGGCCGAACAGGCGGTCATCAAAAACCTGCCTAGTCGGAGAGTTTGACCGACAGCCAAAGCTCCTTTAGCGACAATACCGTCTTTAAAGACGGGGTGCGGCATCCTTCCTGACGGTGACGACACAGAGGAACTCTCAATGAAAGCACCAATGTCGGTGTCAAAACTGGCGGATCTCGTGTAGGGGGTCCCGAACTGTGCGTCTAGGCGGATGGTAATAGGAGACAAGGGACATGATGTTTTTACCCAGGTTCGGGCCCTCTCGGTGGAGGTAAAACCCTACTCCTGCTTGATTAATATTGATGGTATGGGTATTACAAGAGTTGATCTACCACGAGATCAGAGAGGCTAAACCCTAGAAGCTAGCCTATGGTATGATTGTTGTTCATCCTATGGACTTAAACTCTCCGGTTTATATAGACACCGGAGAGGGCTAGGGTTACACAGAGTCGGTTACAATGGGAGGAGATCTTCCTATCGTATCGCCAAGCTTGCCTTCCACGCCCACTAGTAGAAAAAGGGTCAAATGTGAAGCACAATAGTGCCGGTTGGAATTTCAGCCGGCACTAATGTGTACACTAGTGCCGGTTCGTGGTGGTGATCAATAGCACCGGTTCGTGGCGAACCTTTAGTACCAGTTCATGCCACGAACCGGTAGTAAAGAGGCTGTGTCAGCCTGCGGTCAGGCTATGGCCCCACCACCACCATTTAGTGCCGGTTCGTACCACGAACCGGTACTAATGAGGTTATGGCAAGCTGTTTTTTAGTCCCACCTCGCGAAGTGAGAGGGACTAGGAGCGGTTTATAAGCCCTGAGTGCAGAGACGATGAAGAAGAGGCTGAATGCTCACGTTGCTTAGCTTCAAGCCTTCAGGAATACGGTAGACTGCATGGAGCTATGCGTAGTGCAGTTTACACTATTCCGAATGGCTTGAAGCAAATTAACGAGCATTGCACCTCTTTTTTATTTTTAATAACTTATTACAACTCCGGACTTCTTCTGTTATGGCAAAAACTAATTGCACGTCGACATATCTTTTTTTAAGTTATAACTCCAGACTTTGACCATCAAGTTTTGCAGAAAAGAAAAAATAGCAGAAAAGAAGAAAAACTATAGCTGAAAAGAAAAAAACAAAATAAAAAAACTACTCAGAAATAAATAGAAGAAAATAAATATAGGAGAAAATAAAAAACTATTCAGAAATAAATAGAAGAAAAAATAAAGCAGAAAAGAAAAAAAAATATATTTGCTATTTTTCAATCGTTTACAAAATGACCATGAAATTGAAAATCACTACAAAATGAACTCTGAAAATGTTGAATTTTGGCAAACTAGATGAAAAACTACTCACAAATAAATAGAAGAAAATAAATATAACAGAAAAGAAAAAACTATACAAAAAAC
>NC_041387.1:651415217-651449619 GCF_002162155.2 Triticum dicoccoides | reverse complement strand
AGTGGAACTACTTGAATTAATATATAGAACTAGTTTATTTTTAGTAAATGCTTACTTTGAACTAGTTGAATTAATATAACTAGTTTATTTTTAGTAAATGTGTAGTTGAACTAGTTGAATTAATATATAGAACTAGTTTATTTTTAGTAAATGCTTACTTTGAACTAGTTGAATTAATATAACTAGTTTATTTTTAGTAAATGTTTAGTTGAACTAGTTGAATTAATATATAGAACTAGTTTATTTTTAGTAAATGCTTAGTTGAACTAATTGAATTAATATAACTAGTTTATTTTTAGTAAATGCTTAGTTGAATTAATAGAAGTAGTTGAATTAATTGAATTAGTAAGTGTTTAATGTTTCGCCTAATATGAACATAGGAAATGTCGTCTGACGACGGAAAAAATTTCATTATGTGCGAATACTGTGAAGACCAGCGCGGCCAATGTGATAGAAATTTCCTTGTTGATGGTAGGCGATTCAGCATCAAGCTGGATGAGACTTTCGAATTTGATACAGTAAGTCACAACGACAAGTCTGTTTTTGTAATTAAGCATGACTTATATATGCTTCATTTGCCTGACTTATAATTTTTAATTTTCACTATTCTACTAGCGCATCCCCTGCCATGCAAGAATTTTTGTCTTGGATAAGATAGGTTTCAAAGATATGGAAACTATGGAGGTAAAGAGAGCTTACCTAAAAACTGAGCATGATGGTTATACTTTCAACGTCAAAGTATACAATGCACACACGTACACCTATTTTGAATGCAAAACTTGGCAAGCACTATGCAAGGCTTATGCATTTGAGCCTGGTATGGTTATCACCTTTGATATTCGTCCGGAATATGATATTGAAGGTAATAGAGACATATGGGTCGATGTGCAGACGCCTCCAGTTCTACCATTATGTGAGTTGTTCTCAACTATATTTTTGTCTTTGATATTGCTTATTCAGAAATAACTGACAACTAATTTCTATTGACAGCTTATCTCCATTCAACCAAACATGTCCGGTGCTTGGTAGACAGGACCCACTACTGTCCCTGCGCTGAACTAAACTGCGAGGAGATAAGTCATTATGTTTCATGGCTTGAGGATCTTCATACTGTCAAGACAAATTTTCTTCCTGCACTTAGAAATGTTAGTACTCAAAACGTGCGACCAATAGTGATGGTATTGAACTACGGTCACATCTATTTAGGAATGATGGTAAGATATTTACTATTTGTCCTCAGTGCATATTTTGCATACATATTTTTTTGCTAAACTTTCATTGCTAAGTATATTAATTAAGTACTATATGATGTTCTTCAACAGGGACTCCCGATGACAGTTGTGCCGCAGGGGATCCAGACTAAAGGTCAGATGTCAATTGTTAGCTTACGGCCAAGATATCCTGCATTGCACATGAATGCATTCAAGATTTCTAGAAGCGATGAATGCTAAATAGTGAAAGATTGGAGGAAAATTGTTAATGATCGCAGAGAAGTACTAGGGGGCAGCAATGAGAAGCGCAGCCCACGATTAGGAGACAGGTTCATCGGCATGCTCCAGTATGATCAATCAGGAGAGCTATACATGTTCTATGCTATTTTACCAGAGAGAGAGTAGCTAGCAGGAGTGATTTAGCTAGTTCTTCATGCTGCTCTTAATTAGTACTTGTCCTTTCATGTCCGTGTTCTTCGTTCTGAACTTAAGTGATTTGCTTTTGTGGTGTTATATATCAACGCTTATATCATGACAATCATGTTGAACTCGATGATTGGTTCTACTAGAAATTCTATATATATATATATATATATATATATATATATATATATATATATATGCATAACATGTACAATGTGTAGTATCATAAAATACCAGCAAACAAAAAAGAATTAAAATGGAAACACAAAATTAAATGAAAAAGAAATCATAAAACTAAAACCCCCCAAACCTTATAGTACCGGTTGGTCTTACCAACCGGTACTAAAGGGCTCCAGGCCCCCGGAGCTGGCTCGTGCCACGTGGTTGCCCTTTAGCACCGGTTCGTGCTGAACCGGTACTAAAGGGGGGGGCCTTTAGTGACCACAATTTAGTGCCGATTATGTAACCGGCACTAAAGGGCCTTACGAACCGGTGCTATTGCCCGGTTCTGCACTAGTGGCCAAGGAAAGTCCCTATCCGGACACGGGACGGAGTCTTCAATCTTGTATCTTCATAGTCCGGGAGTCCGGCCAAAGGTCATAGTCCGGCCATCCGGACACCCCCTAATCCAGGGCTCCCTCAGATACCGATGCTTTTCATGAATTTAGCACTTAATACGGACTTGACTCTGAGATAGTAGCTTCTTTCTGTGAATCATTGGCTACTCATCTTGATCTCCCTAAGGAGAAGTGGTTTAAATATCATCCTCCCATTGAAGTGAAAATAGTAGAACCCATTAAGGTTGAAGAAGAAACCGTTACTTATAATGTTGATCTTGTTATTCCTACTTCTTATATTGAGAAACCATCTTTCCCTGTTAGGATAAAGGAGCATGCCAAAGCTTCAGCTGTGGTCATAAGAGTTATACTAGAACACCTACACCCCCTGAACTAATTAAATTTGAACCTAGTATTGCTATGGTCGATAATATTGATGGGCATGTTATTTACTTTTGTGACGAAGCAAGTAGAATTGCTAGACCCAATAATAAAGATAAACATAGACCTATTGTTGGCATGCCAGTTATTTCTATTAAAATAGGAGATCATTGTTATCATGGCTTATCTGATGTGGGTGCTAGTGTGAGTGCAATTCCCTTTACCTTATATCAAGAAATTATGAATGATATTGCACCTGCTAAAATAGAAGATATTGATGTTACTATTAAGCTTGCTAATAGAGATACTATTTCACCAATTGGGATAGTTAGAGATGTTGAAGTCTTGTGTGGGAAAATAAAATGCCCTACTGATTTTCTTGTTCTTGGTTCCCCACAAGATGATTTTTGTCCCATTATATTTGGTAGACCATTCTTGAACACCGTTAATGCTAAGATAGATTGCGAGAAAGAAACTGTTAGTGTAAGTTTTGGGGATGTGTCTAATGATTTTGACTTCTCCAAATTTTGTAGACAACCCACACAAAGAATTACCTAATAGAGATGAAATTATTGGTCTTGCTTCTATTGTTTTGCCTCCTACTAATCCTTTAGAACAATATTTGCTAGACCACGAAAATGACATGTTCATGAATGAAAAGAAGGAATTAGATGAAATATTCTTTAAACAAATGCATGTTTTGAAACACAACTTGCCTGTTGAGATTCTTGGGGATCCTCCTCCACCCAAGGGTGATCCCTTGTTTGAGCTTAAACAATCACCTCATACTTTAAAATATGCTTATCTTGATGAGAAAAAGATATATCCTGTTATTATTAGTGCTGACCTTTCAGAACATGAGGAAACTATATTATTGAAAACTCTGAAGAAGCACCGTGCCGCTATTGGATACACTCTTGATGATCTTAAGAGCACTAGGACCACTCTATGTCAGCACAAAATTAATATGGAGCCTGATGCTAAACCGGTTGTTGATCATCAACGGCGGTTAAATCCTAAGATGAAAGAAGTTGTAAGAAATGAAATACTAAAGCTTCTGGAGGAAGGTATAATTTATCCTATTGCTGATAGTAGATGGGTAAGTCCCGTTCATTGTGTCCCTAAGAAGCGAGGTATTACTTTTATTCCAAATGATAAGAATGAATTGACCCCACAAAGAATTGTTACAGGTTATGGAGTGGTTATTGATTTCCGCAAATTAAACAAAGATACTAAGAAAGACCATTCACTCTACCTTTTATTGATCAAATGCTAGAAAGACTATCAAAACATACACATTTTTGCTTTCTAGACGGTTATTCTGGTTTCTGTCAAATACCCGTGTCAGAAGAGGATCAAGAAAAGACTACTTTTACTTGCCCTTTCGGTACCTTTGCTTATAGACGTATGCCTTTTCATTTATGCAATGCACCTACTACCTTTCAAAGATGTATGACTGCTATATTGTCTGACTTTTGTGAAAATATTGTTGAGGTTTTCATGGATGATTTCTCCGTTGATGAAACTTCTTTTGATGATTGCTTAAGCAACCTTGATCGAGTTTTGTAGAGATGTGAAGAAACTAATCTTGTCTTGAATTGGGAGAAGTGCCACTTTATGGTTAATGAAGGTATTCTCTTAGGGCATAAAATCTCTGAAAGAGGTATTGAAGTTGATAAAGCTAAAGTTGACGCTATTGAAAAAATGTCGTGTCCTAAAGATGTCAAAGGTATAGGAAGTTTCCTTGGTCATGCTGGTTTTTATAGGAGGTTTATTAAAGAGTTATTTATAATTTCTAGGCCTCTCACCAATCTTTTGCAAAAAGATGTTCCATTTGTGTTAATGATGATTGTGTAGAAGCATTTGAAATACTTAAGAAAGCCTTGATTTCTACACCTATTGTTCAGCCACCTGATTGGAATATACCCTCTGAAATTATGTGTGATGCTAGTGATAATGCTATTGGTGCTGTTCTAGGACAAAGAGTTGATAAGAAACTAAATGTTATCCATTATGCTAGTAAAAATCTAGACAATGCTCAAAGAAATTATGCTACTACCGAAAAGGAATTTTTAGCAGTTATATTTGCTTGTGATAAGTTCAGATCTTATATTGTTGATTCCAAAGTAACTGTTCAGACTGATCATGCTGCTATTAAATACCTTATGAAAAAGAAAGATGCTAAACCTAGATTTATTAGATAGTTTCTTTTGTTACACGAATTTGATTTGCATATTATTGGTAGAAAGGGAGCTGAGAATCCCATAGCAGATAACTTGTCTAGATTAGAGAATGTTCTCGATGACCCACTACCTATTGATGATAGCTTTCCTAATGAACAATTAGCTGTCATAAATTCTTCTCATAGTGCTCCAAGGTCTGCTGACTATGCTAATTACATTGTTGCTAAATTTACACCGCCTAGTTTCACAAACCAGCAAAATAAAAAGTTTTTCTATGATTTAAGACATTACTTCTGGGATAACCCACATCTTTATAAAGAAGGAGTAGATGGTGTCATTAGACGTTGTGTACCTGAGCATGAACAGGAACAGATCCTACGCAAGTGTCACTCCGAGGCTTATGGATGACACCATGCAGGTGATAGAACTACACACAAGGTATTACAATCTGGTTTTATTGGCCTACTCTTTTGAAGGATGCTTGTAAGTTTGCCTTGTCTTGTGATGAATGTCAAAGAATTGATAATATTAGTAGACCCTAGGAAATGCCTATGAATTATTCACTTGTTATTGAACCATTTGATGTTTGGGGTTTTGATTATATGGGACTCTTTCCTTCCTCTAATGGGTATACACACATTTTAGTTGTTGATTATGTTACTAAGTGGGCATAAGCTATCCCAACTAGTAGTGATGATCATAACACTTCTATTAAAATGCTTACAAAAGTTATTTTCCTGAGGTTTGGTGTCCCTAGATATTTAATGACTGATGGTGGTTCACACTTTATTCATGGTGCTTTCCGTAAATTGCTTGCTAAATATGATGTTAATCATAGAATTGCATCTCCTTATCATCCTCAGTCTAGTGGTCAGGTAGAATTGAGCAACCGAGAAATAAAGTTGATTTTGCAAAAGACTGGCAATAGATCTAGAAAGAATTGGTCCAAGAAACTGGATGATGCGTTATGGGATTATAGAACTACTTATAAAAACCCTATGGGTATGTCTCCGTATAAAATGGTTTATGGAAAAGCATGTCACTTACCTCTTGAACTATAACATAAGGCTTATTGGGTAATTAAAGAGCTCAACTATGATTTTAAGCTTACTGTGGGAAGAGGTTGTTTGACATTAGCTCTCTTGATGAATGGAGAACCCAAGCCTATGAAAATGCCGAGTTGTTTAAAGAAAGGTTAAAAGATGGCATGACAAAATGATACAAAAGCATGAGTATAATGTGGGTGACCATGTTTTGCTATACTACTCTCATTTAAGATTTTTTGCAGGAAAGCTTCTCTCTAAATGGGATGGTCCTTACATTATCGAGAAGGTCTATCATTCCGGTGCCATCAAGATCAACAACGCCGAAGGCACCAACCAGAAGGTGGTAAACGGGTAAATAATCAAACATTATATCTCAAGTACACCCATAAATGTTGAGACAAATATTATTAATACCATAGCGCTAGAGGAGTACATAAGGGAGACATACCAAAACGTTTCAGAGTCTGAAAAGGAATAGGTATGTGGTACGGTAAGTAAACCGACTCCAAAACTTTTCCAGAAGCAATTTTACTCCGTTTTGGACTATTTAAAAAATTAGGAAAATAAAAGTAGTCTGAAAAGTGCACGAGGAGGCGACAAGCCATGGGGGCGTGCCCTACCCCCCTGGGCACGCCTCCCTGGCTTGTGGCCACCTCGTGTGCCCTCCGGACTCCGTTTTCCTGTATTACACTCCTTTTGGTTGGTAAAAAATTCATTATATAATCTCCCAAAGGTTTTGACCATTGCACCACAGCAAAATCCTCTGTTCTTGTGTTTAGCTATTTATGTAGCAGATTTGGAGCAAGATGTCTTTGAAAGAGTCGGTCGGGGAGAGCTGTGTCTCTCACCCGATACCCGGACCAAGAATATACAGCGAAGCTGATGACGTTGGGTGGTCGACTAAGGAAGAGATGGAGGCAGACCTTAAAAGAGTAGACACCATGGAGGACCAAGAAGCCACTTCTCGCCTTCAACCAGGAGCTCTGCTTGAGGATTTTGATGGCTCAGCAATACCGGATTCGGTGATACCTCCTAATGCTAGATTTTTCTCTTGTGATAACATGAAAAAGAGTGTTGCATTTTCTCCCATAGCCAAGAAGCATCCATGGGAGATCATAGATGTAGCCGTCACGGGCAAACTCCGTAAGGAAATAATGGATCTCAAACAACAAGTGAATAGGCTCAAGGAAGAAAATCACATCCTAAAGGGCATTATTGCTAAGAATAATGGACCACCACCTCCGAAGAAGGAAACCTAAAAAAATGGGTATGGACACTCCCCTTGGCTTTTCCCAAGCTTGGGGGAGGTGCCCCGGTATCGTATCACCATCACATCATTACCTTTATTGTTTTTTCTTAGTTCGACCCTTTTGGTTATATCTTGATCTAGTAGAATAAAGTTTTTTAGTATGATCTACCTTTGAGTTTTGCTTTGTGGTCTGTTTATGTAATCGAGTCCGTGAGTTATATAATAAAGATTAGTTTTGAGTTGAGGGCTTTGCTTTCTTGCTATAATCTTGAGAAAAAGAAAAGAATAGAAATAAATAAAAAGGGGGATTATATAATGATCTTATGGAGAGTGATGAATTCACATATAAGAAGTATGTTGATTGAAACTTGTTGTGAGTTGACAAACATAGTGTTGGTCATTGTCGCAATTAAAAGGAAATAATAAAGAAAGAAAGGTTCACATATAAATATATTATCTTGGACATCTTTTATGATTGTGAGCACTCATTAAATATATGCTAATAAGTTGATGTTGGACAAGGAAGACAACATAATGAGTTATGTTTGCCTGTTTCCGAATAGAAGTTATATTGTCATGGATCCTCTAACATGTGACGCTTGCTTCCACCTCATACTAGCCAAAACTTCCGCACCAAGTAGAGATACTACTCGTGCATCCAAACACCCTTAACCCAGTTTTGCCATGAGAGTCCACTATACCTACCTATGGATTGAGTAAGATCCTTCAAGTAGTCATCGGTGCAAGCAATAAAAATTGCTCCTTAGATACGTATGATCTATTAGTGTGAGGAAAATAAGATTTATACGAACTTGTGATATGGAAGAAATAAAAGTGACGGACTGCATAATAAAGTTCTTCATCACAAGGGGTAATATAAAGTGATGTTCCTTTGCATTAAGATTTTGTGCATCCAACCATAAAAGCGCATGACAACCTCTTCTTCCCTCTGTGAAGGGCCTATCCTTTAATCTTTAAGTACTTACCTTTATGCAAGAGTCATGGTGATATTCACCACTTCCTTATTTCACCTTATTCTCTTGGCAAGCGTCATGTGTTGGGGAAAGATCTAGACACATATATCCACTCGGATATAGGTGATAATGAGTTATTACTGTTGACATTACCCTTAAGGTAAATAGTTAGGAGGTGATGTGTACTACACGACCTTCTTCTTGTAGACGTTGTTGGGCCTCCAAGTGCAGAGGTTTGTAGGACAGTAGAAAATTTCCCTCAAGTGGATGACCTAAGGTTTATCAATCCATGGGAGGCGTAGGATGAAGATGGTCTCTCTCAAACAACCCTGCAACCAAATAACAAAGAGTCTCTTGTGTCCCCAACACACCCAATACAATGGTAAATTGCATAGGTGCACTAGTTCGGCAAAGAGATGGTGATACAAGTGCAATATGGATGGTAGATAAAGGTATTTGTAATCTGAAATTAAAAAAAAACAGAAAGGTAACAAGCGATAAAAGTGATTGTAAACGGTATTGCAGTGCTAGGAAACAAGGCCTAAGGTTCATACTTTCACTAGTGCAAGTTCTCTCAACAATAATAACATAACTGGATCATATAACTATCCCTCAACATGCAACAAAGAGTCACTCCAAAGTCACTAATAGCGGAGAACAAACGAAGAGATTATTGTAGGGTACGAAACCACCTCAAAGTTATCCTTTTTGATCTATCTATTCAAGAGTCCGTAGTAAAATAACATGAAGCTATTCTTTCTGTTTGATCTATCATAGAGTTCATACTAGAATAACATCTTAAGACACAAATCAACGAAAACCCTAATGTCACCTAGATACTCCATTGTCACCTCAAGTATCCATGGGCATGATTATACGATACGCATCACACAATCTCAGATTCATCTTCAACCAACACAAAGTACTTCAAAGAGTTCCCCAAAGTTTCTACCGGAGAGTCAAGATGAAAACGTGTGCCAACCCCTATGCATAAGTTCACAAGGTCACTGAAGCCGCAAGTTGATCACCAAAACATAAATCAAGTGAATCACGTGAATATCCCATTGTCACCACAGATAAGCACGACAAGACATACATCAAGTGTTCTCAAATCCTTAAAGACTCAATCCGATAAGATAACTTCAAAGGGAAAACTCAATCCATTACAAGAGAGTAGAGGGGGAGAAGCATCATAAGATCCAACTATAATAGCAAAGCTCGCGATACATCAAGATCATGCCAAATCAAGAACACGAGAGAGAGAGATCAAACATTATCTACTAGTACATACCCTCAGCCCCGAAGGTGAACTACTCCCTCCTCGTCATGGAGAGCGCCGGGATGATGAAGATGGCCACCGGTGAGGGATCCCCCTCCGGCAGGGTGCTGGAACAGGGTCCCAATTGGTTTTTGGTGGCTACAGAGGCTTGCGGCGGTGGAACTCCCGATCTATTGTCGTCTCCGATGTTTTTAGGGTATATGGAGATATATAGGCGAAATAAGTCGGTGAGGGGAGCCATGAGGGGCCCACAAGGGTGGAGGGCGCGCCCAGGGGGGTGGGCGCGCCCCCTGCCTCGTGGCCTCCTCGAAGCTTCCCTGACTTTAGCTCCACATCACCGGGATCACGTTTGTTCCAAAAATCACGCTCCCGAAGGTTTCATTCTGTTTGGACTCCGTTTAATATTCCTTTTCTTTGAAACACTGAAATAGGCAAGAAAGAAACAATATGTGCTGGGCCTCCGGTTAATAGGTTAGTCCCAAAAATAATATAGAAGTGTATAATAAAGCCTGTAAACATCCAAAATAGATAATATAATAACATGAATGCTTCATAAATTATAGATACGTTGGAGCCGTATCAGCATCCCCAAGCTTAATTCATGCTCGTCCTCGAGTAGGTAAATGATAAAAGAAAGAATTTATGAAGTGTGAATGCTAGCAGGTGCACAAGTTTGATCAATGATAATTTCAATCACCTTTTCTAGCATGATTATATGTCATAACAGTAGTTCATCTCATAAAACTTCTCAAGATCAAGTAACAAGCTATTCACATGTTAAAGCATAGACCATAAAATTTCTTGAAAACTAGCAAACTTCATTCTCAGTCATCAAACAATTACAATTCAGCTTATTTTCAGGAAGGGTCTATGTCAGAACTTTGATTTAGCAAACTCCACATACTCAACTATCATATAGTCTTCCATGATTGCTACCACTCAAAGCATATTCTTAGAACAAATAGCATCCATCGAACACAGAGAAAGATAGCGGCTTAGTGTTTCGCCTCCCAACTCACTTATCATATAGATAATTGTCAACAATAATAATTCATGATCAAATATATTTGCATGGCCATATATGCTTAGATCTTTCCCCAACACATGATGCTTTCCAACTAAAGAGTAGGTAGGAGTGAGAAGGAATACTACTGACTCTTGCATAAAAGTAAAAGATAGTCCCTTCGCAGAGGGAAGCAGGGATTTGCCGAGGTGCCAGAGCTCGATTTTGAAATAAAAATGAAAATAATTTTGAGAGGTATGCTTTCATTGTCAACATAACAACCAAGAGTTCCCAATATCTTCCATACTACATACATTATAGGCGGTTCCCAAACAGATTGGTAAAGTTTTTACTCCCCCTCCACCAACAATCATCAATCCATGGCTTTCCCGAAACAACGGGCGCCTCCAACTAACATCAATCCTGGGGGAGTTTTGTTTGCAATTATTTTTGATTTGATTTTGATCTTTTGATCATGGGACTGGGCATCCCAGTTACCAACCATTTTTCTCGTGAATGATGAGAGGAGTCCACTCATCGTGAGAATAACCCACCTAGCATGGAAGATACTGACAGCCCCTAGTTGCTACATGAGCGATTCGGGCATACAAAACAGATTATTATTTGAAGGTTTAGAGTTTGGCACATGCATATTTACTTGGAACGGCAGGTAAATACCACATATAGTTAGGTATGGTGGACACTCATGGAAAAAACTTGGTTCAAGGAATTTGGATGCACTAGTAGTATTCCCGCTTAGTACAAATATTTTGGCTAGCAAAGGATTCTAAAAAGCAAGCACCACATGTTGGAGGATCTATAAGAATATAACTTCTATACAAATACACCCAAGCATAACTCATTACGTTGTCTTCCTTGTCCAACTTCAACTAATTTGCTTAGGTTTGAAAATAATTAATGGGGCTCACAATCATAGAAGATGTCTAAGATAGTATATTTATATGTGAAATTTCTCTTCCTTCAATATTGTTTCATGAATTGTTCAAGTGACCAATACAATGCTTGCTAACCTTCAATAAATTTACTACCTCTACTTCTTAGATGTGAAGTCATTACTCCCAACAGGGTAAGCATATGAAACATATATAATTTCAGATTTATGACATTCAACTCATTCAACCATTTACTCATAGGATATAAGTGAAGCACAAGAGTAAATGAAAAACTGCTCCAAAAAGATATAAGTGAAGATCAATGAGTAGTCAAATAATTATTTAGCTATGTGAGGACTCTCTCTCATTTAAGTATTTCAGATCTGAAGTACTTTATTCAAACAGCAAGAAAAACAAAATAAAATGGCATTGCAAGGATAGCACGACTCATGTGAAGAAGCAAAAACTTAGTTTCAATCGATACTAACCGATAATTGTTGAAGAAGAAAGATGGGATGCCTACCGGGGCATCCCCAAGCTTAGATGCTTGAGACTTATTAGAATATTATCTTGGGGTGCCTTGGGAATCCCCAAGCTTGAGCTTTTGTGTCTCCTTAATTCCTCTCATATCACGGTTTTCCTAAATCTCAAAAACTTCATCCACACAAAACTCAACAAGAACTCGTGAGATAAGTTAGTATAAACCAATGCAAAAACCTTATCATTCTCTACTGTAACAAATTACTAACTTTATTATTCAAAATTGCATACTAAATGTCTCTGCATATTTAATACTCCTATCCCCAAATAGAATCATTAAGCAAGCAAACATATGAAAACAATGCAAACATAACAGAAATCTGCCAAAACAGTATAGTCTGTAAAGAATGCAAGATTCATCATACCTCCCTAACTCCAAAAATTATGAGAAAAATACTACGCTGTACAAGATTTATCAGATCTCAATATGAAAAAAGATTCAACATTCTATCACTCTCTGACTTTTCTAGGGAATTTTTGCAACAGCGGTAAACTTTCTGTTTTGAAACAGCAACATGTAGACTTGCAAAATAAGCATGGTAAAGGCTATCCTTGACATTTTTATGGAAAATAGATGCAAAATATTATTATAAATGACACAAAGCAAATACTAACAAAATAAAATGACGCTCCAAGAAAAACACATATCATGTGGCGAATAAAAATATAGCTCGAAGTAAAGTTACTGATGAACGGAGACGAAAGAGGGGATGCCTTCCGGGGAATCCCCAAGCTTAGGCTCTTGGTTGTCCTTGAATATTACCTTGGGGTGCCTTGGGCATCCCCAAGCTTAGGGTTTTTCCACTCCTTATTCCATAGTCCATCGAATCTTTACCCAAAACTTGAAAACTTCACAACACAAAACTTAACAGAAAACTCGTAAGCTCCGTTAGTACAAGAAAACAAACCACCACTTTAAGGTACTGTAATGAACTCATTATTTATTTATATTGGTGTTAAACCTACTGTATTCCAACTTATCAATGGTTCATACCCTCCGATACTACTCATAGATTCATCAAAATAAGCAAACAACACAATGAAAACAGAATCTGTCAAAAACAGAACAGTCTGTAGTAATCTGTATCAAAAGAATACTTATGGAACTCCAAAAATTCTGAAATAAATTGGTGGACGTGAGGAATTTGTCTTTTAATCATATTAAAAACGAATCAACCTAAAATCTCTCTCCAGTAAAATATGACATCTAATCTCGTGAGCGCAAAGTTTCTGCTTTTACAGCAAGATCACATAAACTTTCACCCAAGTCTTCCCAAAGGTTCTACTTGGCACAAACACTAATTAAACATAAAACCACATCTAACCAGAGGCTAGCTGAATTATTTATTACTAAACAGGAGCAAAAAGTAAAGAACAAAAATAAAGTTGGGTTGCCTCCCAACAAGCGCTATCGTTTAACGCCCCTAGCTAGGCATGATGATTTCAATGATGCTCACATAAAAGATAAGAATTGAAACATAAAGAGAGCATCATGAAGAATATGAATAGCACATTTAAGTCTAACCCACTTTCTATGCATATGGATTTTGTGAGCAAACAACTTATGTGAACAATAATCAACTAGCATAGGAAGGCAAATCAAGCATGACTTCAAAACTTTAAGCACATAGAGAGGAAACTTGATATTATTGCAATTCCTACAAGCATATGTTCCTCTCTCATAATAATTTTCAGTAGCATCATGAATGAATTCAACAATATAACTAGCACATAAAGCATTCTTTTCATGATCTACAAGCATAGAATTTTTATTACTCTCCACATAAGCAAATTTCTTCTCATGAATAATAGTGGGAGAAAACTCAACAAAATAACTATCATGTGAGGCATAATCAAATTGAAAACTAAAATCATGATGACAAGTTTCATGGTTATCTTTATTCTTAATAGCATACAAGTAATCACAATAATCATCATAGATAGGAGGCACGCTTTCATCATAATAAATTTTCTCATCAAAACTTGGGGGACAAAAAAATATCATCTTCATCAAACATAGCATCCCCAAGCTTATGGCTTTGCATATCATTAGCATCATGGGTATTTAAAGAATTCATACTAACAACATTGCAATCGTGCTCATCTTTGAAAGATTTAGTGCCAAACATTTTATAGATTTCTTCTTCTAGCACTTGAGCACAATTTTCCTTACCATCATTCTCACGAAAGATATTAAAAAGATGAAGCGTATGAGACAAACTCAATTCCATTTTTTGTAGTTTTCATTTATAGACTAAACTAGTGATAAAAAAAGAAACAAAAAGATCCGATTGCAAGATCTAAAGATACACCTTCAAGCACTCACCTCCCTGGCAACGGCGCCAGAAAAGAGCTTGATTTCTACTACACAACCTTCTTCTTGTAGACGTTGTTGGACCTCCAAGTGCAGAGGTTTGTAGGACAGTAGCAAATTTCCCTCAAGTGGATGACCTAAGGTTTATCAATCCATGGGAGGCGTAGGATGAAGATGGTCTCTCTCAAACAACCCTGCATCCAAATAACAAAGAGTCTTTTGTGTCCCCAACACACCCAATACAATAGTAAATTGTATAGGTGCACTAGTTCGGCGAAGAGATGGTGATACAAGTGAAATATGGATGGTAGATAAAGGTATTTGTAATCTGAAATTATAAAAACAGCAAGGTAACAAGCGATAAAAGTGAGCATAAATGGTATTGCAATGCTAGGAAACAAGGCCTAAGGTTCATACTTTCACTAGTGCAAGTTCTCTCAACAATAATAACATAACTGGATAATATAACTATCCCTCAACATGCAACAAAGAGTCACTCCAAAGTCACTAATAGCGGAGAACAAATGAAGAGATTATTGTAGGGTATGAAACCACCTCAAAGTTATCCTTTTTGATCTATCTATTCAAGAGTCCATAGTAAAATAACATGAAGATATTCTTTCCGTCCGAACTATCATAGAGTTCATACTAGAATAACACCTTAAGACACAAATCAACTAAAACCCTAATGTCACCTAGATACTCCATTGTCACCTAAAGTATCCATGGGCATGATTATACCATATGCATCACACAATCTCAAATTCATCTATTCAACCAACACAAAGTACTTCAAAGAGTGCCCCAAAGTTTCTACCGGAGAGTCAAGATGAAAACGTGTCCCAACCGCTATGCATAATTTCACAAGGTCACTAAACCCGCAAGTTGATCACCAAAACATACATCAAGTGTATCACGTGAATATCCCATTGTCACCACAGATAAGCACGACAAGACATACATCAAGTGTTCTCAAATCCTTAAAGACTCAATCCAATAAGATAACTTCAAAGGGAAAACTCAATCCATTACAAGAGAGTAGAGGGGGAGAAGCATCATAAGATCCAACTATAATAGCAAAGCTCGCGATACATCAAGATCGTGCCAAATCAAGAACACGAGAGAGAGAGAGAGAGAGATCAAACACATAGCTACTGGTACATACCCTCAGCCCCAAGGGTGAACTAATCCCTCCTCATCATGGAGAGTGCCGGGATGATGAAGATGGCCACCGGTGAGGGATCCCCCCTCCGGCAGGGTGCCGGAACAGGGTCCTGATTGGTTTTTGGTGGCTACAAAGGCTTGCGGCGGTGGAACTCCCTATCTATTGTCGTCTTCGATGTTTTTTTGTTATATGGATATATATAGGCGAAAGAAGTCGGCCAGGGGAGCCACGAGGGGCCCACGAGGGTGGAGGGCATGCCCAGGGGGGTGGGCACGCCCCCCTGCCTCGTGGCCTCCTTGAAGCTTCCCTGACTTCAGCTCCACGTCTCATGGATCACGTTCGTTCCAAAAATCACGCTCCCGAAGGTTTCATTCCGTTTGGACTCCATTTGATATTCCTTTTCTTCGAGACACTGAAATAGGCAAGAAAACAACAATATGGGTTGGGCCTCCGGTTAATAGGTTAGTCCCAAAAATAATATAAAAGTGTATAATAAAGCCTGTAAACATCCAAAACAGATAATATAATAGCATGAATGCTTCATAAATTATAGATACGTTGGAGACGTATCAGGAGGCTAAACTACAAGCCCCTATCTTTCTCTGTGTCCGATTGAAGCTTTGATCTCATAAGTACCACGCGAGTGTTAGCAATTATGAAAGACTAAAAGATGATTGAGTATGTGGATTTGCTAGACAAGCTTTATATTGACTCTTTCTGGTGTTATGATAAATTGCAATTGCTTCAATGACTGAGATCATAGTTTGTTGGTTCTCAATGGAGTTCTTGAGTCATAATTTACCTTGTAAATGAATTGTCACTTTAGCATAAGAAATTATATGCCAATATATGTTGTTGTTCTAAAGATGATCATGATGCCTTCATGTTTGTATTTGTTTTTATCGACACCTCTGTCTCTAAACATGTGGACATGACTATCGATTTCGGCTTTCGCTTGAGGACAAGCGAGGTCTAAGCTTGGGAGAGTTGATGCGTCCATTTTGCATCATGCTTTTATATTGATATTTATTGCATTATGGGATGTTATTACACATTATGGTACAATATTTATGCCTTTTCTCTCTTATTTTACAAGGTTTACATGAAGAGGGAGAATACCGACAGCTGGAATTCTGGACCAAAAAACGAGTAAATATGATAGACCTATTCTGCACAACTCCAAAAGTCCAGAAAATTTACGGAGGATTATTTTGGAATATACTTAAAATATTGGGCGAAGAAATACCAGAGGGGGACCCACCAGGTGGCCAGAAGCTTGGGGGCGCCCTACCTCCCTGGCCGCGCCCCTAGGGCTTGTGGGCCCATTGTCAGGCCTCTTGTGCCCCTATTCTACTATATGATGTCTCTTGACCTAGAAAAAAAATAGAAGAAGTCTTTTGGGACGAAGTGCCGTCGTCTCGAGGTGAAACCAGGGCCGAAGCAATCTAGGGATCCATTGGAGCTGTTCTACCAGGGAAACTTCCCTCCGGAAGGGGGAAATCAAAGCCATCATCATCACCAACGATCCTCTCATCGAGACGGGGTCAATCTCCATCAACATCTTCACTAGCACCATCTCCTCTCAAACCCTAGTTCATCTCTTGTATCCAATCTTTGCCTCAAAATCTCAGATTGGTACCTATGGGTTGCTAGTAGTGTTGATTACTCCTTGTAGTTGATGCTAGTTGGTTTATTCTAAAGGAAATATGCCCTAGAGGCAATAATAAAGTTGTTATTTATATTTCCTTATATCATGATAAATGTTTATTATTCATGCTGGAATTGTATTAACCGGAAACTTATTACATGTGTGAATACATAGACAATAAAGAGTGTCTCTAGTATGCCTCTACTTGACTAGCTCGTTAATCAAAGATGGTTATGTTTCCTAACCATAGACATGTGTTGTCATTTGATGAACAGGATCACATCATTAGGAGAATGATGTGATGGACAAGCCCCATCCATTGGTTTAGCATTATGATTGTTACAGTTTCATTGCTACTGCTTTCTTTATGACTTATACACGTTCCTCAGACTATGAGATTATGCAACTCCCGAATACTGGAGGAACACCTTGTGTGATATCGAACATCACAACATATCTGGCTGATTATAAAGATGCTCTACAGGTGTCTCTGAAGGTTTTTGTTGGGTTGGCATAGATCAAGATTAGGATTTGTCACTCCATGTTTCGGAGAGGTATCTCTGGGCCCTCTCGGTAATGCTCATCACTATAAGCCTTGCAAGCAATGTGACTAATGAGTTAGTTGCGGCATGAAGCATTACAGAATGAGTAAAGAGTCGTGCTGGTAACGAGATTGAACTAGGTATGGGATACCGATGATCGAATCTCAGACAAGAAACATACCGATGACAAAGGGAACAACATATGTTGTTATGCGGTTTGACCGATAAAGATCTTTAGAGAATATGTAGGAGCCAATATGAACATCCAGGTTCCGCTATTGGTTTCGGATCGGAGTTGTGTCTTGATCATGTCTACATAGTTCTCGAACCCGTAGGGTCCGCACGCTTAACGTTCGATGGTGATTTGTATTATGAGTTATGTGTTTTTGATGACTGAAGTTTGTTCAGAGTCCTGGATGAGATCATAGACATGACGAAGAGTCTCGAAATGGTCGAGACATAAAAATTGATTTATTGGAAGGTTATGTTCGGACACCAGAAAGGTTTTGGAAAGGTTTGGACATTTTCCGGAGTACCGAGAGGTTACCGGAACCCCCCGAGGGATTAATGGGCCTATATGGGCCTTAGCGGAGAAGAGGAAGTAGCCGCGAGGAGGTGGCGCATGCCCCCCCCCCCAAGCCCAGTCCGAATTGGACAAGGGGTGGGGGCGCGGCCCCCTCTCCTTCCTTCTCCCTCTCCACCTTTCCCTTTCTGCCCCTCTTGTAAAGGGAAGGGGACTCCAACTAGGATTGGGAATCCCAGTTGGACTCCTCCCTAGTGCGCCCCTCGTAGGCCGCCGGCCTCCTCTCTCCCTCCTTTATATACGGCGGCAGGGGCACCCTATAGCACATCAAGATTTCTCTTAGCCGCATGCGATGCCCGCCTCCATAGTTTAACACCTCGGTCATATTGTTGTAGAGCTTAGGCGAAGCCCTACGCCAGTAACATCATCAACACCGTTACCACACCGTCGTGCTCACGGAACTCTCCCTCGTCCTCAATTGGATCAAGAGCTGGAGGGACGTCATCTTGGTAAACATGTGTTGAACACGGAGGTGCCATACGTTCGGTACTTGGATCGGTTGGATCGTGAAGACGTTCGACTACATCAACCGCGTTACTAAACGCTTCCGCTTTCGGTCTACGAGGGTACGTGGACACACTCTCCCGTCTCATTGCTATGCATCTCCTAGATAGTCTTGCGTGATCAAAGGATTTTTTTTGAATTATTACGTTTCCCAACATATTTGGTGTAAGATCATATGTTCAGATCCTTCATGCTATTCAATACTCCTATGATTATGAACATGAATATGCTTTGTGAGTAGTTACATTTGTTCCTGATGACATGGGAGAAGTCTTGTTATAAGTAATCATGTGAATTTGGTATTCATTCGATATTTTGATGAGATGTATGTTGTCTTTCCTCTAGTGGTGTTATGTGAACATCGAATACATGACACTTCACCATTGTTTGGGCCTAAGGGAAGGCATTGGGAAGTAATAAGTACATGATGGGTTGCTAGAGTGACAGAAGCTTAAACCCAAGTTTACGTATTGCTTCGTATGGGGCTGAATCGGATCCATATGTTTCATGCTATGGTTAGATTTATCTTAATTCTTCTTTCGTAGTTGCGGATGCTTACGAGAGTGGTTAATCATAAGTGGGAGGCTTGTCCAAGTAAGGACATCACCCAAGCACTGGTCCAACCACATATCAAATTATCAAAGTAATGAACGCGAATCATGTAAGCATGATGAAAATTAACTTGACAATAATTCCGATGTGTCATCAGGAGCGTTTTGCTTGATATATGAGTTTGTCCAGGCTTGTCCTTTGCTATAAAAAGGATTGGGCTACCTTGATGCACCTTTGTTACACTAGTTAATTTTGTTACTTGTTACCTATAACGAATTATTTCATCACAATACTATCTGTTACTGATAATTTCAGTGCTTGCAGAGAATACCTTGCTAAAAACCGTTTGCCATTTCCTTCTGCTTGTTGTTGGGTTTGACACTCTTACTTATAGAAAGGACTACGATAGATCCCGTATAATTCTGGATCATTAATCTTCTAGCCTTCTACGAATGTCGGGGGGATGAACCCCGGGCAGGCAACGGAACCCGGATCCTTTTCAAAAACAACGGGGCCAGCATCGCCCCTCAAGCCGGCCCGCGCTTGGCCGGGTCGCTCAACCCGGACAAGCCCCTCGACCCGGTAGAACTCTCCGACCCGGCCAGGATCCTCGACTCGGCCCCGACAACAAGCTCAAGGCAGACGAACTCGGCACACCAAGACTTCTCCAACAAGCCAGCTCCACCCTTGGCATGTTCCTCAACCCAGCCATGGGTCAACTCCCGTCCCATCCAGGCCGTACGATGGGACGAGTCTCCATCTTCCAAATGACCAAGGCAATAGTGCCCCACCCATGCCTCTGGTCAGCTGGAACGAGGCAACAATGCCCCTCACCTACCCGCTGACCAGGCTTAGCGTGGCAACATTGCCTCCAACGTCACCAATGATGCCAGCAAGCGGCAACCTGACGGAGCGCCACTGTACCCGACTCAACTCGGCCACTCCTGGAGATCGACAAGACATCGAACAGTGCCCCTAGGCATGCAGGGCCCGTGCCTAGGGGAACCCGGCAAACCACAGGCATCCGGTAGGTCCCAACACCGGGTCCCCAGACATTGACGACCCGGCCCTACGACCTTGTAACATTACCATTGTACCCCTGGGGGTTGGTCTATAAAACCCCACAGGAGCTCACACGCACACAAGCAAGCACACAGTAACCTAGCCACCCGATCGGTAGAACCCACAGGGAGAGGGAGCAGCCTAAGCCTTGGCCAGCCTTCCTTCTTCCTCCATACAGCTCCAGGATCAACTCTGTACTGTTACGCAACAACCACACTCGGCAGGACTAAGGGTATTATCTCTCCAGAGAGACCCAAACCTGGGTATGTCTTGCATTGCGCGCTCGCTCATGCTAACCTCGCCTCTGGAGCCCACCAGTGCCCTCGAGCTTCCTCCTCTCTTAAGCCATCCCATGGCATCTGTCGTGCGCCCACTACGACAGTTGGCTCCCACCCTGGGGCAACTCGAGGTCCTGGCCGGGATCATGCTTCAGACGGGGCTCCTCTCCGACTCCGACGAGCCCGTCGATGTCATCGGCGCGCTCGCCGCCTCCTTCGTCGCGTTGCGCATCTCCGACGCGCCCGCGGCCGATGTGTACCCCAATGAGGTACTTGACTTTTCTGACTCCCTCCTCTCCCTCGGTGGTAGCACCCACGTGGAGGTTTTTGTCACCGGCACCGACGCCTCCGCTTCGTCGAGCGCAGCGAGGAAGGCCGCCGAAGCCAGTGCCGCAGCAGGTCGGGCCGCCTCCCCCAACCCGTTGTGCGCCACGATGCAGAGCCTTCGCGTCCCCATCGGCACCGACATCGATGCCTCCAACATCGCCGAGGCCCGGGCCCGGCTCGAGGAGGACAGCCAGCGCCTACTGGACCCGACCGAGACGCTCGCCGCCACGCAGCATCACCTGGATTCCGCTAAGCTGGAGCACAACACCGCCTACGGCTTCACGCCTGCCGCGGCCGAGCCAAGCTGGGTCGCCAACGTGCGAGCCTGGGGCGGCGCGATTGGCCGCGCCTTAGGCGCCATCCCGGCCGTCTACGAGACTCTCGTGAAGAACATGCGCGCTGCCCCAGCGGCCGCAGTCGTGCTGGACCAGCTCTCGGGCGAGGAACTGAGGGAGCCCATCAAGCGGATGGTCAACCTCGTCGACATGGCCAACACACAGCAGGACCGCCTCAACAGCCTCGCCAAGCTGGTGGGATCCGGCTCCGCCCGCGCTGCCGAACCCGGCGATCATCAGCAAACAGCGTCCTCACCACCCAGCGAGGCACACTATGGCCGCACCCAGACTCGGCGTGTCCCGGCCTGACAGCCGTAGGCGGCTTAGGCGACGAGCCGACTCCAGAAAATTGACGCGGGCCCGACTAACCTGGCCGGCGTCCGTCTCCAACCGACTTGGCCCCCATGGCCCTGTCGCCAGCCGACTCAGCGCACGCGCCATCGACGACACTAACGCTCGCTATCATCTCGACCGGCTCGCTTTCTCCCTGGAGGTGGAGGAAGGCGGCACCGTAGGGCCGGCATGCTTCGGCCCACGCAAAAGGGTTCACGCTCCCCCGCGACACCCCCAAGTACAATGGAATCGTGAAGCCGGAGGACTGGCTCACCGACTACACCACCGCCATCAGCATCACAGGCGGCAACCACCGACTCACCGTGCGCTACGCACCCCTCATGCTCCAAGGGTCAGCCCGCACCTGGTTGAATAGTCTGCCAATGGGAAGCGTCAACACGTGGGTTGACTTAGAGCAGGCCTTCATCTGCAACTTCATGGGAACCTACCAATGACCCCGCTACCCCAGCCAGGTCACAATGTGTGTGCAGGGGCCAACGGAAACCGGCCGCGAGTACCTCGCAAGCTAGACCAAGCTCCGGAACAACTGTGAGGGCGTCAACGAGGTTCACGCAATCCAGTACTTCGTCAACGGGTGCCGAGATGGCACCCTCCTCAAGAACAAGCTCTTGCGCTCCGAGCCGTCCACCATGGCCGTACTCATGGTGACAGCGGACAAATACGCCAACGCCGACTCTACCATGAAGATCCAGGTGGCACTGGATGAAGCCGGCAAAGCAAAGCCGGCTCCCCCTCCGAAGCCGGCCGGCGAAGGCAGCCGCAGCATAATGACCCATAAGTGTAGGGCATCTATCTTAGTCCTTTCGATAAGTAAGAGTGCAGAACCCAACGAGGAGCAGAAGGAAATGACAAGCGGTTTTCAGTAAGGTATTCTCTGCAAGCACTGAAATTATCGGTAACAGATAGTTTCGTGATAAGGTAATTTGTAACGGGTAACAAGCAATGAAAGTAAATAAGGTGCAGCAAGATGGCCCATCCTTTTTATAGAAAAGGACAAGCCTGGACAAGTTCTTATATGAGAAAAGCGCTCCCGAGGACACATGGGAATTATGTCAAGCTAGTTTTCATCACACTCATATGATTCGCGTTCGTTACTTTGATAATTTGGTATGTGGGTGGACCAGTGCTTGGGTATTGTCCTTCCTTGGACAAGCATCCCACTTATGATTAACCCATATTGCAAGCATCCGCAACTACAAAAGAAGTATTAAGGTAAACCTAACCATAGCATGAAACATATGGATCCAAATCAGCCCCTTACGAAGCAACGCATAAACTAGGGTTTAAGCTGCTATCACTCTAGCAACCCATCATCTACTTATTACTTCCCAATGCCTTCCTCTAGGCCCAAACAATGGTGAAGTGTCATGTAGTCGACGTTCATATAACACCACTAGAGGAAAGACAACATACATCTCATCAAAATATCGAACGAATACCAAATTCACATGACTACTTATAGCAAGACTTCTCCCATGTCCTCAGGAACAAACGTAACTACTCACTAATCATATTCATGTTCATAATCAGAAGGGTAGTAATATGCATATAGGATAAACCAACTAGCATCAACTACAAGGAGTAAGCAACACTACTAGCAACCCATAGGTACCAATCTGAGGTTTTGAGACAAAGATCGGATACAAGAGATGAACTAGGGTTTGAGAGGAGATGGTGATGGTGAAGATGTTGATGGAGATTGACCCCCTCCCGCTGAGAGGATCATTGGTGATGATTTCCCCCTCACGGAGGGATGTTTCCCCGGCAGAACAGCTCCGCTAGAGCCCTAGATTGGTTCCGCCTCGTGGCTGCGGAGTCTCGTCCCGTAAGCTTGCTTATGATTTTTCCAGGGTAAAAGCCTTCATATAGCATAAGATGGCCACCGAAAGGCTGCTAGGGGGCCCAAGAGGTATGGGGCGCGCCCTAGGGGCGGGTGCCCCCACCCTCGTGGACAGGGTGTGGGGCCCTTGATGCTGATTCTTTCGCCAATATTTTTTATTAATTCCAAAAATTACTTTCATGGAGTTTAAGGACTTTTGGAGCTGTGCAGAATAGGTCTCTAATATTTGCTCCTTTTCCAGCCCAGAATCCCAGCTGTCGGTATTGTCCCTCTTCATGTAAACCTTGTAAAATAAAAGAGAATAGGCATAAGTATTGTGATATAACGTGTAATAACAGCCCATAATGCAATAAATATCAATATAGAAGCATGATGCAAAATGGACGTATCAACTCCCCCAAGCTTAGACCTCGCTTGTCCTCAAGCGGAAGCCGATATCGAAAAATATGTCCACATGTTTAGAGATAGAGGTGTCGATAAAATAAAATACGGACATGAGGGCATCATGATCATTCTTATAACAGCAACATATATATATCTTGTCATATGATTACTTATGCTAAAGTAACAATTTATTCACAATGTCAAGTATGAATCAGAAACTTCATTGAAAACTAAAAAACTATAATCTTGGTCATTGAAGCAATTGCAATTTATCATAATGTCGGAAAGAGTCAATATAAGAGCTTTTCAGCAAGTCCACATACTCAACTATCATTTAGTCTTCACAATTGCTAACACTCCCGCAATACTTATGGTTATGAAGTTTTAATCGGACACAAAGAAAGATAGGGGCTTTTAGTGTTGCCTCCCAACCTTTTACCTCAAAGGTAATGTCAAGAATAATAGTTCATGCTTACTTACATCCAATTGGAAATATATATATCAGGATCTTTCCAACACAAGGTGCTTGCCAAAGGATAAAATACAAAAAAGGAAAGGTGAAGATCACCATGATTCTTGCATAATGTATAAGACAAAAATAAAAGATAAGCCCTTCGCAAAGGGAAGCAGATGTTCTCATGTGCTTTTATGGTTGGATGCACGAAATCTTAATGCAAAAGAACATCACTTTATATTGCCACTTGTGATAGAGACCTTTATTATGCAGTCGGTCGCTTTTATTACTTCCATATCACAAGATCGTATAAACCTTATTTTCTCCACACTAATAAGACATACATATTTAGAAAGCAATTTTTATTGCATGCAACATGACAACTTACTTGAAGGATCTTACTCAATCCATAGGTAGATATGGTGGACACTCATGGCAAAACTGGTTTTAAGGGTGTTCGGAAACACAAGTAGTATCTCTACTTGTGGCAAAGAATTTGGCTAGCATGAGAGGGAAAAGGCAAGCTCAACATGTTGGACGATCCATGACAATATACTTTATTTCGGATATAAGAAAACATAACCCATTACGTTGTCTTCCTTGTCCAACATCAACTCTTTAGCATGTCATATTTTAATGAGTGCTCACAATCATAAAAGATGTCCAAGATAGTGTATTTATATGTGAGAACCTCTCTTTCTTTATTACTTCCTATTAATTGCAACGATGACCCAAACTATGTTTGCCAACTCTCAAAAACTTTTGTTCATCATACTCTCTATATGTGAAGTCATCACTCTTCATAAGATCAATATGATCTCTTATTTCTTTTTATACTTCTTTTAATTTTTTATTCCCTCAAGATCATAGCAAAACAGCAAATCCCTTGACTGAACACTAATCTTTATTATATAAAGCTCACGGACTGGACTACATAGAGGGATCACAAAGCAAAACTCAAAACTAAATCATACAAGAACTTTATTCTACTAGATCAAGATATTTCTAAAAGGATCGAACTAAGTAAAACGGTAAAGACAGGAGTGTGATGGTGATACGATACCGGGGCACCTCCCCCAAGCTTGGCAGTTGCCAAGGGGAGTGCCCATACCCATGTGATTATGCCTCTTTCTTCGGAGGTGGTGGTGATGGAGTTGTTGACGATGTAGGCCTCTTCCTTAATTTGCGTTTGAGGATAGAATTTTACTCCCTTAGATCATCAATCTCCTGCTCAAGCCTTAATGTATTTTTGCATAGTTCCTGTTTGTTCTCCTGCAAGAGACGAAAAGGGATAAACTCGATCTTAGGTTTCTTTGCTCTATGAGGGAGGCTTGACTTTTTAAACTCCACATGCATGTCCCCAGGTTGAGGTAATGGGACTTCATCTTCATCTGAGCTTGTCTCCTCCCTTCCCTTAGGCTCGTAGTCTTCTTCCTCCTCAGTGGTCCAACCATAATGGTCCACGTCCCCGTAGACCTTAGGGTCTGCAAGGTAATCAGGCACATAGCTTTCCCCCTCCGAATCCTGGGATGACATATTGTTCAAATCTGCAACAGAAACAACTCAAGGCAAAAACAGAGGATAATTGCGTGATATGGTGGTGAAAGCCTTCGAGAGATTATATAATGAATTTTTACCGACCAAAAGAAGTATCGTGCAAGAAAACAGAGTCCGGAGGGTACACAAGGTGCCATGGAGGTAGGGGGCGCGCCCAGCGGGGGAGGGGGGGGCAGCCCTCCACCCTCGTGGATGCCTCGTGTCCTTCCCGGAATACTTCTTATTTCCTATTTTCTTAAATATTCCAAAACGGATAAAGATTGCCGTTAGAACTGTTTTGGAGTCGGTTTACTTACGGTACCACGTACCTATTCCTTTTTGGAGTGTGAAATGTTCTGGAAAGTGTCCCTTATGTACTCCTTCGGGGTTATGGTTTCAATAACATTAGTTTCAACATTTATTGGATTACCTGAGATATAATGTTTGATTCTTTGACCGTTCACCACCTTCGGATTTGTGCCTTCGAAGTTGTTGATTTTTATGGCACTGGAACGATAGACTTCCTCGATAACTTAGGGGCCTTCCCATTTAGACAGAACTTTTCCTACAAAAAATCTTAAACAAGAGTTGAAGAGAAACACATAATCACCTACATTAAACTCTCGCTTTTGTATCCTTTTGTCATGCCATATTTTAACTTTTCCTTAAACAGTTTAGCATTTTCATAGGCTTGAGTTCTCCATTCATCAAGTGTGCTAATCTCGAATAACCTCTTCTCACCGGCAAGTTTGAAGTGATAATTGAGCTCTTTAATGCCCCAATAGGCTTTATATCTAGTTCGAGGTAAGTGACATGCTTTTCTGTAAACCATTTTATATGGAGACATACCCATAGGATTTTTATATGCGGTTCTGTAAGCCCATAATGCAACATCAAGTTTCTTGGACCAATTCTTTCTAGATCTATTAACAGTCTTTTGCAAAATTAATTTAAGCTCTCTGTTACTCATCTCTACTTGGCCACTATACTGTGGGTGATAAGGAGATGCAATTCTATGATTAACATCATACTTAGCAAGCATTTTACTAAAAGCACCATGAATAAAATGTGAACCACCATCACTCATTAAGTATCTAGGGACTCCAAACCTCGAAAAAATAACTTCTTTAAGCATCTTAATAGAAGTGTTATGATCAGCACTACTAGTTGGAATAGCTTCTACCCACTTAGTAACGTCATCAACAGCAACTAAAATATGTGTATACCCATTAGAGGAAGGAAATGGTTCCATATAATCAAAGCCCCAAACATCAAATGGTTCAATAACAAGAGAATAGTTCATAGGCATTTCTTGACGTCTACTAATATTACCAATTCTTTGACATTCATCACAAGACAAGACAAACTTACGGGCATCCTTGAAGAGAGTAGGCCGATGAAAACCAGATTGCAATACCTTTTGTGCAGTTCTATCTCCAGCATGGTGTCCTCCATATGCCTCGGAGTGACACTTGCGTAGGATCTGTTCCTGTTCATGCTCAGGTACACAACGTCTAATAACACCATCTACTCCTTCTTTATAAAGGTGTGGGTAATCCCAAAAGTAATGTCTTAAATCGTAGAAAAACTTTTTCTTTTGCTGGTATGTAAAACTAGGTGGTATGAATTTAGCAACAATGTAATTAGCATAATCAGCATACCATGGAGCAGTACGAGAAGCATTTATGACATCTAATTGTTCATCATGAAAGCTATCATCAATAGGTAGTGGGTCATCAAGAACATTCTCTAACCTAGACAAGTTGTCTACAACGGGGTTCTCAACTCCCTTTCTATCAATAATATGCAAATCAAATTCTTGTAGCAACAGAACCCATCTAATAAGTCTAGGTTTAGCATCTTTCTTTTCCATAAGATATTTAATAGCAGCATGATCAGTGTGAATAGTTACTATAGAATCCACAATATAAGGTCTGAACTTATCACAAGCAAACACAACTGCTAGAAATTCTTTTTCAGTAGTAGCATAATTTCTCTGGGCACTGTCTAGATTTTTACTAGCATATGGAATAACATTTAGTTTCTTGTCAACTCTTTGTCCTAGAACAGCACCTACGGCATAATCACTAGCATCACACATAATTTCAAAGGGTAAATTCCAATCAGGTGGATGAACAATAGGTGCAGACATCAACGCTTTCTTAAGTATTTCAAATGCTTCTACACAATCATCATCAAAGACAAAAGGAATATCTTTTTGTAATAGATTGGTCAGAGGCCTAGAAATTTTAGAGAAGTCTTTAATGAACCTCCTATAAAAACCGGCATGACCAAGGAAACTTCTTATACCTTTAATGTCCTTGGGACACGACATCTTTTCAATAGCATCAACTTTAGCTTTATCAACTTCAATACCTCTTTCAGAAATTTTGTGCCCCAAGACAATGCCTTCATTAACCATAAAGTGGCACTTCTCCCAATTCAGGACAAGACTAGTGTCTTCGCATCTCTGCAAAACTCAATCAAGGTTGCTCAAGCAATCATCAAAAGAAGATCCATAAACGGAGAAATCATCCATGAAAACTTCACAAATCTTTTCACAGAAGTCAGAGAATATAGCCATGATGCATCTTTCAAAGGTAGCAGGTGCATTACATAAACCAAAAGGCATACGTCTATAAGAAAAAGCACCGAAAGGACAAGTAAAAGTGGCCTTTTCTTGATCCTCTACTGACACAGGTATTTGAGAGAACCCAGAGTAACCGTCTACAAAGCAAAAATATGTATGTTTGGATAATGTTTCTAACATTTGATCAATAAAAGGTAAAGAGTAATGATCCTTTTTAGTAGCTTTATTTAATTTGCGGAAATCAATTACCATCCTATAACTTGTAACAATTCTTTATGGAATCATTTCATCTTTATCATTAGGAACGACAGTAATACCTCCCTTCTTAGGGACACAATGGGCCGGACTTACCCACTGACTATCAGCAACGGGATAAATTATACATGCCTCTAGGAGCTTTAGTATTTCCTTTCTTACCACTTCTTTCATCTTAGGATTTAACCGTCGTTGGTGATCAATAACTGGTTTGGCGTCTTCCTCCAATTTTATTTTGTGTTGATATAGAGTAGGACTAATGCCCTTAAGATCATCAAGAGTATATCCAATAGCAGCACGATGCTTCTTCAGAGTTTTCAATAATCTCTATTCTTCCTGCTCTGAAAGGTTAGCACTAATAATAACAGGATATATTTTGTTTTCATCAAGATAAGCATATTTAAGAGTATCAAGTAATGGTTTAAGCTCGAACATGGGATCGCCCTTGGGTGGTGGAGGATCCCCTAGAATTTCAACAGGCAAGTTGTGTTTTAAAATAGTTCCCTGTTTAAAGAACACTTCATCTATTTCCCTTCTTTCATTCATGAACATATCATTTTCATGATCTAGCAAATATTGTTCTAAAGGATCATTAGGAGGCACGACAATAGAAGCAAGACCAATAATTTCATCCTTACTAGGCAATTCTTTATCATTGGGTTGTCTACGAAATTTAGCAAAATTAAACTCATGAGTCATATCATCCAAACCAATCGTAACAATATCTTTTTCGCAGTCTACCTTAGCATTAACAGTATTCAAGAAGGGTCTACCAAATATAATAGGACAAAAGCTATCTTGTGGAGAACCAAGAACAAGAAAATCAACAGGATATTTAACTTTCCCACACAAGACTTCAACATCTCTAACAATCCCAACGGGTGAAATAGTATCTCTATTGGCAAGCTTAATTGTGACATCTATTTCTTCTATCTCAGTAGGTGCAATATCATGCATAATTTCTGTATACAAGGAATGAGGTATTGCACTCGGACTAGCACCCATATCACATAAGCCATGATAACAATGATCTCCTATTTTAATAGAAATAATAGGCATGCCTACAACAAGTCTCTATTTATTTTTAGCACCAGGTCTAGCAATTCTAGCAGCTTCATCACAGAAGTAAATAACATGCCCATCAATATTATCAGCCAAGAGATCTTTAACCATAGCAATACTAGGTTCAACTTTAATTTGTTCAGGTGGTGTCGGTGTTTTAGTATTACTCTTACAAACCATAGTTGAAGCTTTAGCATGATCATTTATCCTAACAGGGAAAGGTGGTTTCTCAATATAAGTAGCGGGAACAATAGGATCATTATAAGTGATAGTCTTTTCTTCAACTTTAATAGGTACAACTACTTTTACTTCGGTGGGAGGATTATATTTAAACTACTTCTCCTTAGGGAGGTCAACATGAGTAGAAAATGATTCACAGAAAGAAGCTACTATCTCAGAGTCAAGTCCATATTTAGTGCTAAATTCACGGAAGACATTGGTATCCATAAAAGATTTAACACAGTCAAACTTAGGTGCCATACCTGACTCCTTACTTTCATCGAGATCCCAATCTTCAGAGTTGCGTTTAATTCTTTCCAATAAATCCCATTTGAATTCAACAATTTTCTTCATAAAAGACCCAGCACAAGAAGTACCGAGCATGGAGCGATTGTTGAGAGAAAGCTGAGCATAAAATTTTTGAATAATCATTTCTCTTGAGAGCTCATGATTGGGGCATGAATATAACACTGAATTAAGCCTCCCCCAAGCTTGAGCGATGCTTTCTCCTTCGCGAGGCCAAAAATTATATAAGTAATTACGATCACGATGAACAAGATGCATAGGATAAAACTTCTGATGAAATTCCAATTTCAATCGGTTGTAGTTCCATGATCCCATATCATCCCATAGCCTAAACAATATCAATGCCTGTCCCTTCAAAGATAAAGGGAAAACCTTCTTCTTGATAACATCATCGGGCATACTTGCAAGCTTAAATAATCCACAAACTTAATCCACATAGATTAGGTGCAAGTCGGGATGCAATGTTCCATTTCCTGTAGAAGGATTAGCTAGCAGTTTCTCTACCATACCCGAAGGAATTTCAAAGTAAACATTTTCAGTAGGTTTAGTAGGTTGAGGAGCAACTCTTTGCTCTACTGGTCAGGGTGAAGATACCCCGAACAAGACCCTCAAAGGATTATGTTCCATAGTAACAAGTGACATTAAACTTCAGCACACTATATAAAATTTTCCTTACCAAGTTCCACTTACCAAGAGCGCTGTGCTCCCCGGCAACGACGCCAGAAAAGAGTATTGACGACCCACAAGTGTAGGGGATCTATCATAGTCCTTTTAGTAAGTAAGAGTGTCGAACCCAACGAGGAGCAGAAGGAAATGACAAGAGGTTTTCAGTAAGGTATTCTTTGCAAGCACTTAAATTATCGGTAACAGATAGTATTGTGATAAAGTAATTTGTAATGGGTAACAAGCAATGAAAGTAAATAAGCGCAACAAGTTGGCCCAATCCTTTTTGTAGAAAAGGACAAGCCTGGACAAGTTCTTATATGCAAAAAAGCACTCCCGAGGACACATGGGAATTACCGTCAAGCTAGTTTTCATCACACTCATATGATTCGCGTTCGTTACTTTGATAATTTGGTATGTGGGTGGACCGGTGCTTGGGTAATGTCCTTCCTTGGACAAGCATCCCACTTATGATTAACCCCTATTGCAAGCATCCACAACTAAAAAATAAGTATTAAGGTAAACCTAACCATAGCATGAAACATATGGATCCAAATCAGCCCCTTACGAAGCAACGCATAAACTAGGGTTTAAGCTTCAGTCACTCTAGCAACCCATCATCTACTTATTACTTCCCAATGCCTTCCTCTAGGCCCAAACAATGGTGAAGTGTCTCAACGTTCACATAACACCACTAGAGGAAAGACAACATACATCTCATCAGAATATCGAACGATTACCAAATTCACATGAGTTCTTATAGCAAGACTTCTCCCATGTCCTCAGGAACAAACGTAACTACTCACTAATCATATTCATGTTCATAATCAGAAGGGTGTTAATATGCATATAGGATAAACCAACTAGCATCAACTACAAGGAGTAAGCAACACTACTAGCAACCCATAGGTACCAATCTGAGGTTTTGAGACAAAGATCGGATACAAGAGATGAACTAGGGTTTCAGAGGAGATGGTGATGGTGAACATGTTGATGGAGATTGACCCCCTCCCATTGAGAGGATCGTTGGTGATGACGATGGTGATGATTTCCCCCTCACGGAGGGATGTTTCCCCGGCAGAACAGCTCTGCCAGAGCCCTAGATTGGTTCCGCCTCGTGGCGGCGGAGTCTCGTCCCGTAAGCTTGCTTATGATTTTTCCAGGGTAAAATACTTCATATAGCAGAACATGGCCACCGAAAGGCTGCTAGGGGGCCCAAGAGGTACGGGGCGCGCCCTAGGGGGGGCGCCCCCACCCTCGTGGATAGGGTGTGGGGGCCTTGATGTTGATTCTTTCGCCAGTATTATTAATTCCAAAAATTACTTTCATGGAGTTTAAGGACTTTTGGAGCTGTGCAGAATAGGTCTCTAATATTTGCTCCTTTTCCGGCCCAGAATCCCAGCTGTCGGTATTCTCCGTCTTCATGTAAACCTTGTAAAATAAAAGAGAATAGGCATAAGTATTGTGATATAACGTGTAATAACAGCCCATAATGCAATAAATATCAATATAGAAGCATGATGCAAAATGGACGTATCAACTCCCCCAAGCTTAGACCTCGCTTGTCCTCAAGCGGAAGCCGATATCGAAAAATATGGCCACATGTTTAGAGATAGAGGTGTTGATAAAATAAAATACAGACATGAGGGCATCATGATCATTCTTATAACAGCAACATATATATATCTTGTCATATGATTACTTATGCTAAAGTAACAATTTATTCACAATGTCAAGTATGAATCAGAAACTTCATGGAAAACTAAAAAACTATAATCTTGGTCATTGAAGCAATTGCAATTTATCATAACGTCGGAAAGAATCAATATAAGAGCTTTTCAGCAAGTCCACATACTCAACTATCATTTAGTCTTTTCACAATTGCTAACACTCACGCAATACTTATGCTTATGAAGTTTTAATCGGACACAGAGAAAGATAGGGGCTTTTAGTGTTGCCTCCCAACCATTTACCTCAAAGGTAATGTCAACAATAATAGTTCATGCTTACATACATCCAATTGGAAATATATATATCAGGATCTTTCCAACACAAGGTGCTTACCAAAGGATAAAATACAAAAAAGGAAAGGTGAAGATCACCATGACTCTTGCATAATGTATAAGACAAAAATAAAAGATAAGCCCTTCGCAAAGGGAAGCAGAGGTTCTCATGTGCTTTTATGGTTGGATGCACGAAATCTTAATGCAAAAGAACGTCACTTTATATTGCCACTTGTGATAGAGACCTTTATGATGCAGTCGGTCGCTTTTATTACTTCCATATCACAAGATCATATAAACCTTATTTTCTCCACACTAATAAGACATACATATTTAGACAGCAATTTTTATTGCATGCAACATGACAACTTACTTGAAGGATCTTACTCAATCCATAGGTAGATATGGTGGACACTCATGGCAAAACTGGTTTTAAGGGTGTTCGGAAACACAAGTAGTATCTCTACTTGTGGCAAAGAATTTGGCTAGCATGAGAGGGAAAAGGCAAGCTCAACATGTTGGACGATCCATGACAATATACTTTATTTCGGATATAAGAAAACATAACCCATTACGTTGTCTTCCTTGTCCAACATCAACTCTTTAGCATGTCATATTTTAATGAGTGCTCACAATCATAAAAGATGTCCAAGATAGTGTATTTATATGTGAGAACCTCTCTTTCTTTATTACTTCCTATTAATTGCAATGATGACCCAAACTATGTTTGCCAACTCTCAAAAACTTTTGTTCATCATACTCTCTATATGTGAAGTCATCACTCTTCATAAGATCAATATGATCTCTTATTTCTTTTTATACTTCTTTTATTTTCTATTCCCTCAAGATCATAGCAAAACAGCAAATCCCTTGACTGAACACTAATCTTTATTATATAAAGCTCACGGACTCGACTACATAGAGGGATCACAAAGCAAAACTCAAAACTAAATCATACAAGAACTTTATTCTACTAGATCAAGATATTTCTAAAAGGATCGAACTAAGTAAAACGGTAAAGACAGGAGTGTGATGGTGATACGATACCGGGGCACCTCCCCCAAGCTTGGCAGTTGCCAAGGGGAGTGCCCATACCCATGTGATTATGCCTCTTTCTTCGGAGGTGGTGGTGATGGAGTTGTTGACGATGTAGGCCTCTTCCTTAATTTGCGTTTGAGGATAGAATTTTACTCCCTTAGATCATCAATCTCCTGCTCAAGCCTTAATGTATTTTTGCATAGTTCCTGTTTGTTCTCCTGCAAGAGACGAAAAGGGATAAACTCGATCTTAGGTTTCTTTGCTCTATGAGGGAGGCTTGACTTTTTAAACTCCACATGCATGTCCCCAGGTTGAGATAATGGGACTTCATCTTCATCTGAGCTCGTCTCCTCCCTTCCCTTAGGCTCGCAGTCTTCTTCCTCCTCAGTGGTCCAACCATAATGGTCCACGTCCCCGTAGACCTTAGGGTCTGCAAGGTAATCAGGCACATAGCTTTCTCCCTCCGAATCCTGGGATGACATATTGTTCAAATCTGCAACGGAAACAACTAAAGGCAAAAACAAAGGATAATTGCGTGATATGGTGGTGAAAGCCTTCGAGAGATTATATAATGAATTTTTACCGACCAAAAGAAGTATCGTGCAAGAAAACAGAGTCCGGAGGGTACACGAGGTGCCCAGGAGGCAGG
>NC_041387.1:651407964-651414927 GCF_002162155.2 Triticum dicoccoides | reverse complement strand
GTGGATGCCTCATGTCCTTCCCAGAATACTTCTTATTTTCCTATTTTCTTAAATATTCCAAAACGGAGAAAGATTGCCGTTAGAACTGTTTTGGAGTCAGTTTACTTACGGTACCACGTACCTATTCCTTTTTGGAGTGTGAAATGTTCTGGAAAGTGTCCCTTATGTACTCCTCCGGGGTTATGGTTTCAATAACATTAGTTTCAACATTTATTGGATTACCTGAGATATAATATTTGATTCTTTGACCATTCACCACCTTCGGATTTGTGCCTTCGAAGTTGTTGATTTTTATGGCACTGGAACGATAGACTTCCTCGATAACGTAGGGGCCTTCCCATTTAGAGAGAACTTTTCCTACAAAAAATCTTAAACGAGAGTTGAAGAGAAACACATAATCACCTACATTATACTCTCGCTTTTGTATCCTTTTGTCATGCCATCTTTTAACTTTTCCTTAAACAGTTTGGCATTTTCATAGGCTTGAGTTCTCCATTCATCAAGTGTGCTAATCTCAAATAACCTCTTCTCACCGGCAAGTTTGAAGTGATAATTGAGCTCTTTAATGCCCCAATAGGCTTTATGTTCTAGTTCGAGGTAAGTGACATGCTTTTCTGTAAACCATTTTATATGGAGACATACCCATAGGATTTTTATATGCGGTTCTGTAAGCCCATAATGCAACATCAAGTTTCTTGGACCAATTCTTTCTAGATCTATTAACAGTCTTTTGCAAAATTAATTTAAGCTCTCTGTTACTCATCTCTACTTGGCCACTAGACTGTGGGTGATAAGGAGATGCAATTCTATGATTAACATCATACTTAGCAAGCATTTTACTAAAAGCACCATGAATAAAATGTGAACCACCACCAGTCATTAAGTATCTAGGGACTCCAAACCTCGAAAAAATAACTTCTTTAAGCATCTTAATAGAGGTGTTATGATCAGCACTACTAGTTGGAATAGCTTCTACCCACTTAGTAATGTAATCAACAGCAACTAAAATATGTGTATACCCATTAGAGGAAGGAAATGGTTCCATATAATCAAAGCCCCAAACATCAAATGGTTCAATAACAAGAGAATAATTCAGGAACAAACGTAACTACTCACAAATCATATTCATGTTCATAATCAGAAGGGTATTATTATGCATATAGGATCTAAACATATGATCTTCCATCGAATAAACCAACTAGCATCAACTACAGGGAGTAATAAACACTACTAGCAACCCATAGGTACCAATCTGAGGTTTTGAGAGAAAGATCCGATACAAGAGATGAACTAGGGTTTGAGAGGAGATGGTGTTGGTGAAGATGTTGATGGAGATTGACCCCCTCCCATTGAGAGGATCGTTGGTGATGATGATGGTGATGATTTCCCCCTCCCGGAGGGATGTTTCCCCTGCAGAACAGCTCCGCCAGAGCCCTAGATTGGTTCCGCCAACGTTCTGCCTCGTGGCGGCGGAGTCTCGTTCCGTAAGCTTGCTTATGATTATTTCCAGGGTAAAAGACTTCATATAGCAGAAGATGGCCACCGGAAGGCTGCCAGGGGGCCCACGAGGCAGGGGCGCGCCCTAGGGGGGGGGCGCCCCCCACCCTCTTGGACAGGGCGTGGGCCCCTTGACGTTGATTCTTTCGCCAGTATTTTTTATTAATTCCAAAAATGACTTTCGTGGAGTTTCAAGACTTTTGGAGCTATGCAGAATAGGTCTCTAATATTTGCTCCTTTTCTAGCCCAGAATCCCAGCTGCCGGCATGTTCCCTCTTCATGTAAACCTTGTAAAATAAGAGAGAATAGGCATAAGTATTGTGATATAACGTGTAATAACAGCCCATAATGCAGTAAATATCAATATGGAAGCATGATGCAAAATGGACGTATCACAACACAACCAGCAAAACCACAAGCGCAAGGCTGACCAACCGGCCTAGCGCTACGACAACCGACTCGCCACGGCCACCGAGCCCGCGACCGACCCGGCCGCCAAGCGTCGGCAGACCGGCAAGGCGGCATGGCAGCCCGCCATGAGCTTCGAAGAGATGCTCGACGATCCCTGCAAGCACCACAGCGGCGCGAGGCCGTCCACACACGCGCTTCTTCAGTGCGGCATCACCAAGCACATAATGAGGGGCGACATCCCGCCTCCTCCGGCTCCGGCTCCAGGCAGGGCCAGCCGTCCCTGCCTCCTCCGCCGCCTCCGGCCGGTGGCGCACTTGCGCGACAACGCCTACCCCGACCAGAACGCGGCCTATGTCGTCTTCACCAGCATCGGCAACGACAAGCGCAGCGAACGTCTCCTCCGGCAGGAGGTGAACACCGACGTCTCGGCCAAGCCGGAGTACATGCACTGGTTGGACCGCCTGGTGACGTGGTCCCGGGAGGACCACCCGGCCGTCATGCCGAATCCAGGTGGCTACGCCCTCGTCCTCAATCCTACCATCGTCGGGCCGCGACGCACATGCAAGTTTTCCTGAGACCTCATCGATGGTGGCAGCAGCATCAACATCCTCTACCACGAAACCATGACCAAACTCGGCCTCGAGGCCAAGGACCTGAAGCCAACCCGGACGATCTTTCACGGCATTGTTCCCGGCCTCTCCTGCTCTCCCATCGGCCAGGTCCGGCTCGACGTCCTGTTCGGCGACATCAGTCACTTATGGTGCGAACCAATCTGGTTCGAGGTGGTGGACCTATCCAGCGCATACCACGCACTGCTGGGCCGACCTGCAGTCGCCAAGTTCATGGCGGTCCCCCACTATGCCTACCTAAAGATGAAGCTGCTGGGTCCAAAGGGCCTCATCACCGTCACCGGCGACTACAGCAAGTCCCTAGAGTGTGCCCGAGATGGCGCCAAGCTGGCCGAGTCACTGGTCATAGCCGAGGAGCGGCGCCAGCTCGACCGGATCATCGCCCTGGGCGGCGAAGTGTCAGCCGGACCAATCCCGGCAGATGAGCCGGCTGACGATGTCGCCTTCAATCCCTCCAAGGAGACCAAAAAAGTGAAGCTGAACCCGGAAGACACCAGCTGTAGCAAGTACGTGGTCGTGGGCACCCGCCTCAACAGCAAATAGGAAGGCGAGCTCGTCGACTTCCTCCGTGAGAATCGGGATATTTTTGCATGGACCCAAAAGGACATGCCAGGTATCCCGAGGAAGTACACTGAGCACAAACTCCACGTCCGCAAGGATGCCAAGCCTGTCGCCAACCCCTATGACGTTTTCCCTAAGAGAAGATACGAACCATCGGTGAAGAGGTCGCCAAGCTTTTGGCGGCCGACTTCATCATGGAAGTGTTCCACCCCGAGTGGTTGGCTAACCCAGTCCTCGTCCTGAAGAAGAACAAGACCTGGCGCATGTCTATTGACTACACCAGCCTGAGCAAGGCCTGTCCCAAGATCCGTTCGCCCTCCCGGGATCGACCAAGTCATCGACTCGACCGCCGGGTGCGAGCTCCTGTCCTTCCTGGACGCTTACTTCGTCTACCACCAGATCAAGCGAGACCCGGCCGATGCCCTTAAGATGTCCTTCATCACGCCCTTTGGGGCATATTGCTACATCACCATGTCATTTGTCTTGAAGAACGCCGGCGCCACCTTCCAGCGCTGCATGCAGAAATGCTTGTTGCCGCAACTCGGCCGCAACATCCATGTTTACATGGACGACATCATGGTGAAGACCAAGCAGAACCTCACGCTCCTCGATGACCTGAAGGAAATATTCACCGACCTGTGTGAATACAAGTTCAAGCTCAACCCGAAGAAATGTGTTTTCAGCATCCCGGCCAGAATGCTACTCGGCTTCCTCGTCTCGGAGCGCGGCATTGAGGCGTACCCAGAGAAGATCAAGGCCATCAAGCGCATGCGCAAGCCGGCCGGCTGCGCGATGTCTCACCGGCTGCTTGGCCTCATTCAGCCGGTTTCTCAGCCGGCTCGGCGAGAAGGCCTTTCCCCTATACCAGCTAATGAAGAAGATGATGCCGTTCGGATGGAACGACCAGGCGGACGAAGCTCTCTAGGACCTCAAGCGCATGCTCTCCACCGCACCCGTCCTGGCCGCGCCGGACGAAAAGGAGCCGCTGCTGCTCTATATTTCCGTGACCTCATGGTCGGTCAGCACGGTGATGGTGGTCGAGCGACCAGAGAAGGGCAAGGATCAGGCCGTCCAACATTCGGTCTACTACCTGAGCGAAGTGCTCTCCGCCTCCAAGCAGAACTACCCGCATTACCAGAAGATGTGTTACGGAGTGTACTTCACCGCCAAGAAGTTGAAGCAGTATTTCCAAGAGCATGTTGTCACCGTAGTTAGCACGGCTCCCCTCGGCGAGATCATCCAGTGCCAGGACGCCTCTGGCCGGGTCGCCAAGTGGGCGCTCGAGCTAGCCGGCCACGCCATCCTCTACGAGCCCTGCACCATGATCAAGTACCAGCCCCTGGTTGACTTCCTCGTCGACTGGACCGAGACCCAGTACCTGCCACCGCCACCAGGCTCGACGCACTGGCGCATGCACTTCGACGGCTCAAAGATGCGACTCGGCCTAGGGGCCGGCATCGTGTTGTCTTCCCCGAAGGGCAACCGACTTTGCTACGCGCTCCAGATCCACTTCGCCGCCTCCAACAACGTCACCGAGTATGAAGCCCTTGTGCATGGCCTCCGGCTTGCCAAAGGAACTCGGCATCCAGCGCATCTTGTGCTATGGCGACTCGGACCTGGTGGTGCAACAATGCTCCAATGAGTGGGACGCCCACGACCCCAACATGGCAAGCTACCGCTTCCTCGTCCAAATGGTGTCTGGATTCTTTGAAGGCTGCGAGTTCCTCCACGTCCCGCGTGCAGAGAACGAGGCAGCCAACACGCTCGCCAAGATCGCCTCGTCCCGGCAGTCCATCTCGTCTGGCGTCTCCCTCGAGCACCTACACAAGCCGTCTGTCAAGCTGTCTCCAGAATCAGAGTCCATCCACGTCCCGGATGACCCGACCGCAACTCAACCCAGCTCGGGGGCTGCCGAACCCGGCCCGGGGACTGTCGAACCCTGCCCAGGGACTACCAAACTCGGCCCGAGGACTGAAGCCACCAAGCCGGCCACCATCGCCATCAAACCGGCCGCCGCCATCCCTGACCCGGGGGATGCTCAACCCGCCTCAGGGGTTGTCGACCCAGAACCCCCCTGGTGGCCATCTTCGCCGTGGTGACGGCTTCGTCTTGGGCCCTGCCCATCTCGGAGTTCCTGGAGAATGGGGTCCTCCCCATGGACGAGACCGAGGCCTGGCAAGTGCAACACCAGGCGTCCGCCTACAGCATCATCAACAACGAGCTCGTCAAACGCAGCTCCATCGGCGTGTTCCAATGCTGCGTCGAGCAAGACCAAGGCATTGAGATCCTCCTCGACATACACCAAGGTGAGTGCGGGCACCACGCTGCCTCGCGGTCCCTCATGGCCAAGGCTTTCCGCCATGGTTTCTACTGGCCTATGGCCCTCCAAGACGCCGAGTCACTTGTCCTCAAGTGCGAGGCATGCCAACGGTTCAGCAAGCGCAGCCACCAGCCAGCTTCAGCACTTCTCACCATCCCGATCGCCTGGCCCTTCGGGGTCTTGGGACTCGACATGGTGGGGCCCTTCAAAACCGCCAGAGGCGGCCTGACGCACTTGTTGGTGGCGGTGGACAAGTTCACCAAGTGGATCGAAGCAAGGCCAATCAAGAAACTGGACGGGTCGTCGACCGTCCAGTTCATCAAAGACATTGCGGTTCGCTATGGCATGCCGAACAACATCATCATGGACAACGACACCAACTTCGCCAAGGGCGAGCTCGCGCAATACTGCTCCGTTTCCGGCATCCGCCTCGACCTGGCCTCCGTTGCACACCTGCAGTCCAACGGCCTCATCCTATCTGACATCATGCCGCGGCTCGTCGAGCCGCTCATCCGCTCACCCGGCTGCTAGCTCGACGAGTTGCCGGTCGTCCTCTGGAGTCTCTGAACCACGCCAAACCGGTCGATCGGGTTCACCCCGTTCTTCCTCGTCCATGGAGCCGAAGCCGTTATCCCGACTGACGTCAAGTTTGACTCGCCACGTGTCGCGATGTACACTGAAACCGAAGCAAAGGAAGCCCGCGAAGACGGCGTCGACCTGCTCGAAGAGGCACGCCTCCTAGCGCTCAGCCATTTGGCCATCTACCGGCAAGGCCTGAGGCACTACCAAAACAAGAAGATCAAGCCCCTCGCATTCCGCAAGGGCGACCTCATCCTTCGACTTGTCCAAGAGCAAGCCGGGCAGCACAAGCTGTCCCCTCCATGGGAGGGGCCCTTCATCGTCAGTAGGGCCTTGTGCGATCGCAACACCTACTACCTCATTGACACTCGCAAGTCAAACAAGCGCAAGAGAGACACCGCCGGCGAAGAAATGACCTGGCCGTGGAACACGGAACTTCTCCGCCCGTTTTACAGTTAGCTGTATGAATGTATGTATCGCTGCCTTTTGTAAACGCATGAAACTATGGAGTCCCCGAATGATGCTCGGGGGCTGCCCCTTTTCTGACCAAGTTATTGTGTCTCCTACATTCGTGCATCACTTTGCTCCTAAACCCGGCCACCAGTCCGACTCGCTCGATTCGGGGGCTCTGGGGCTGGCCGGCTTTCCTTGGTGATTCCTGACGCACTAAGGACGCTGCAGCGCCCCACTTCGCCCTAGGCCACAGATCCGGCTTCGGCTATAGGCTGGCAAGCACAACGTGCCAGAGCTCCAGCACGCTTCAAACACAAAGTCAAAAGCCGCTGGGTCGCCCACCCAGCCAGTCACTCTAAAAAATGGCCGCACGACCGACTATTGACCAACCCGGCTCTGCCGGATTGCCGCCAGCCGGCCCAGTGGGTGTTTCGCTTGCGCTCAATGTTTTAAAAACCTAAGTAGTGTGCGCTCCTCTCAAAAAACCGAACTCCTTGTCACGGACTGAAGCCT
>NC_041387.1:651404256-651407635 GCF_002162155.2 Triticum dicoccoides | reverse complement strand
TCGAAAGAGGAAAAGCGCAAGAAATTGGTTCAAAAAACAAAGAGCAAAAGCACAGGCATCCACAAGATATACACATCACATAATACTAAAGGACAGGGTGCACGGCCAGAGTTCATTACACCCAGAAACCCCTAGTGGGTGGGTGGACCTACTACCTAACACAAATTCTCACTAAGTCTAAACAGGACAGCCTCAGGCATCTCCAGCGCCGGGTCGCGCAGCTGACGGCTCCCTCGCGGCGGCCTCCGGGTCCGTCGAATTGCCGGTGTCTTCCTCCTCGGCACTCCCATCGTGGTAGACGTCTATCTCCTCGGAGCTGCCCTCCGAGTCATGCAGAAGCAGGTCGTAGTCGTCGCCAGACACGACTCTGCCATCCTCCGCCTGCTCCAGGTGGAACTCGTCATGGAAGGCAAACCCGGTGATGTAGCTGGCCCGAGCAGCAATCCGCTCGAACTGCGCCTACAGCTGCTCCTCCGAGCCGGCCCGCTGGCCCATCAACGCGTCCAGCTATAGGTCCGGGTGCCAAGACAAGGCGAACCTAAGTACCATCTTGGCACCGACACAAGCGGCGGAAACACGCCACTCATGGAGCCGGTCCAGCCCCATCTCCAGCCAGCGCTCCAGTCGTGTGAAGATGCTCGGCGCAATGGAGCCTGACCACAGGGCTGCCGTCATCACCACGCCGGCCTGGGAGAGCTGCCACATCTGATCGCCCAAGACCCGCAGACGAGCTTCGACGGCAGTTATGATCTCCGGGAAAGTCCAGGTCACCTGCGGGTTGGTCCCGAAGGCCGGAGCCGACGACCCCCAGCGGGTCATGCTGGAAGAAGACGGCTTCCTCCGCCAGCTGATGCGTCTCCGGGAAGGCCCCTGTCAGAATATGAAGCAAGTCAGGAAAAAGGGCACCAAGGACAAGAAGCCAGGATCCCAACCCGGCGAAACCCAAGAAAAAGCACTTACTGGAGAAGGATTCTTCCAGGTGCTACACTTCGAGCAACGTACCGCGCTGCTCCCGATCAATGTGGTCACGCTCCTGGAGCGTCTTATCCAATTCAACCACCTTGGCAAGGGACGCCTTCAGCTCGGCGTCCTTGTCCTCGGCCGCCTTCTCGGATGCCTCGCGGCGGCGGGTCTCCTCCCGACGGTCCTCCTCCGCCGCGGTCGTCTGCCCCTTCAGGCGCTCCACCTCAGCCTGGAGCTGGCCCTTGTCGTTGGCCAGTTTGCCGCGCTGCTGGTCCGCCTCGGCCGGGGCCCGCTGCACCTCCACCACCATGGAGGCTTCCGCCTTAAGGCGCTCCACCTCGGCCTCGAGGCGGCTCTTGTCAGCCGCCAACTGCTCCCGCAGCCGGCTGGCTTTGTCGAGCAACCGTCGGGCCGCCGCTCCCTCCGCCTTCGCCTGCGCCACCTCGGCTCCAAGACGGCCGGCATCAGCAACAAGCCGGTCGTAATGAAGGTCGGCCCGAAGCAGCCGGGTCTGCCGAGACACCACCTCGGCTACAAAAAGAAGATTCAGAAATGAAGAACTAGTTTAAAGATTTGACCCAACTATTGCACAGTTGGCCCGAATCTCGGGGGATACTCCCAATGGGTGCGCTAGCGCGCCCCCACTAAAAAAGAGCACAAAAAGTACTTGCGGCAACGCGGAGCTCCTCCTCCTTGGCAGCGAGCTTCTCCTTGAGCTCCTGATACTTTCCCAGGAGGTGGTTGAAGACGCTGACCCGGTAGGTATCCAGTTGCTGTAGAAAAGCAATGTTCAACACAAAGACGACATCCTAAAGATTCGACCCAACTACTACATAGTTGGCCCGAACCTCGCGGGCTACACCCAGTGGGTGCGCTAGCACGCCCCCACAAAGAAGAAGCTGCAAAGGAAGAAATACCAGAAGGCGGAAAGGGAGCTTACCAGCACGGCGCGCTCCAGTTCCCACGTCCGCTCCACCTCGGCCTGGGCGAAGGCCTCGATCTGGTCCGCTCGCCCGCGCAGACGGCGGCTGACGGCGTTCATCGCCACCTCCTCCTAGGTTTGAGGCCCGAAGACCACGCGGCCCTGCCCCGTGCCGGCAGCGACGCGGCGGGCCGACGCCCCCTAGCATGGGCACCAGGGCATGCTCTCCACCAGCCGCTCCGCCCGTGGCTGGCGCGCTCGCTGACGCCCTCTCTGGCGCCGCCTCCGACTCGGCGACCGGAGCATCCTACGGCACCACCACCACCTCGACAGCCAGGTGGATTGTGGCGCCTTGCTTGCCGACGCCCGAGGCGTCCCCTGCGGCGCCATCCGTGGCGCCTCCTCCAAGATAGTGTCGCCGCCACCTCCATCAACCCCCGCCCGCTCAACCACGGCGGTCCGCGGTGGGGTGTCTGAAGGAAATATGCCCTAGAGGCAATAATAAAGTTATTATTTATTTCCTCATATCATGATAAATGTTTATTATTCATGCTAGAATTGTATTAACCGGAAACTTGATACATGTGTGAATACATAGACAAACATAGTGCCACTAGTATGCCTCTAATTGACTAGCTCATTAATCAAAGATGGTTATGTTTCCTAACCATAGACATGTGTTGTCATTTGATTAATGGGATCACATCATTAGGAGAATGTTGTGATTGACTTGACCCATTCCGTTAGCTTAGCACTTGATCGTTTAGTATGTTGCTATTGCTTTCTTCATGACTTATACAAAGTTCCTACAACTATGAGATTGTGCAACTCCCGTTTACCGTAGGAACACTTTGTGTGCTACCAAACGTCACAACGTAACTGGGTGATTATAAAGGTGCTCTACAGGTGTCTCCAAAGGTACATGTTGAGTTCGCATAATTCGAGATTAGGTTTTGTCACTCCGATTGTCGGAGAGGTATCTCGGGGCCCTCTCAGTAATACTCATCACTTAAGCCTTGCAAGCATTGTAACTAATGAGTTAGTTATGAAATGATGTATTACGTAACGAGTAAAGAGACTTGCCGGTAACGAGATTGAACTAGGTATTGGATACCGACGATCGAATCTCGGGCAAGTAACATACCGATGACAAAGGGAACAACGTATGTTGTTATGCCGTTTGACCGATAAAGATCTTCGTAGAATATGTGGGAACCAATATGAACATCCAAGTTCCACTATTGGTTATTGACCGAGAATAGTTCTAGGTCATGTCTACATAGTTCTCGAACCCATAGGGTCCGCACGCTTAACGTTACGATGATAGTTTCATTATGAGTTTATAAGTTTTGATGTACCGAAGTTTGTTTGGAGTCCCGGATGTGATCACGGACATGACGAGGAGTCTCGAAATGGTCGAGACATAAAGATTGATATATTGGACGACTATATTTGGACACCGGAAGTGTTCCGGGTGATTTTGGAGACAACCGG
>NC_041387.1:651359451-651403946 GCF_002162155.2 Triticum dicoccoides | reverse complement strand
AAGAGAGAGGGGCGGCCAGGGTGGGCCGCGCGCCCCCTCTCCCTCTGGTACAAATTGAACTAGGAGGGGGGCGGCGCCCCCCTCTTTCCTTCCCCCTCTCCCCCTTCCTTTCCCCCTCCTAGTAGGAGTAGGAAAAGGGGAGTCCTACTCCTACTAGGAGGAGGACTCCTCCTCCTTGGCGCGCCCCAAGGAGCCGGCCGGCCTCCCCCTTGCTCCTTTATATACGGGGGCAGGGGGCACCCTAGTACACACAAGTTGATCTACGGATCGTTCCTTAGCCGTGTGCGGTGCCCCCCTCCACCATATTCCACCTTGGTCATATCGTCGCGGAGTTTAGGCGAAGCCCTGCGCCGGTAGAACATCATCATCGTCACCATGCCGTCGTGCTGACGGAACTCATCCCTGACGCTTTGCTGGATTGGAGCCCGGGGAACGTCATCGAGCTGAACGTGTGCTGAACACGGTGGTGCCGTACGTTCGGTGCTTGGATCGGCCGAGTCGTGAAGACATACGACTACATCAACCGCGTTGTCATAACGCTTCCGCTTATGGTCTACGAGAGTACGTGGACAACACTCTCCCCTCTCGTTGCTATGCCATTACCATGATCTTGCGTGTCCGTAGGAATTTTTTTGAAATTACTGTGTTACCCAACAGTGGCATCCGAGCCTAGGTTTTATGCGTTGATGTTATATGCACGAGTAGAACACATGTGAGTTGTGGGCGATACAAGTCATACTGCTTACCAGCATGTCATACTTTGGTTCAGCGGTATTGTTGGATGAAGCGGCCTGGACCGACATTACGCGTACGCATACGCGAGACTGGTTCTACCGACGTGCTTTGCACACAGGTGGCTGGCGGGTGTCAGTTTCTCCAACTTTAGTTGAACCGAGTGTGGCTACGCCCGATCCTTGCGAAGGTTAAAACAGCACTAACTTGACGAACTATCGTTGTGGTTTTAATGCGTAGGTAAGAACGGTTCTTGCTAAGCCCATAGCAGCCACGTAAAACTTGCAACAACAAAGTAGAGGACGTCTAACTTGTTTTTGCAGGGCATGTTGTGATGTGATATGGTCAAGACGTGATGCTATATTTATTGTATGAGATGATCATGTTTTGTAACCGAAGTTATCGGCAACTGGCAGGAGCCATATGGTTGTCGCTTTATTGTATGAAATGCAAACGCCTATAATTGCTTTACTTTATCACTTAGCGGTAGCGATAGTCGTAGAAGCAATAGATGGCGTAAACGACAGCGATGCTACGATGAAGATCAAGGTGTCGCGCCGGTGACGATGTTGATCACGACGGTGCTTCGGAGATGGAGATCACAAGCACAAGATGATGATGGCCATATCATATCACTTATATTGATTGCATGTGATGTTTATCCTTAATGCATCTTATCTTGCTTTGGTTGACGGTAGCATTTTAAGATGATCTCTCACTAAAAATTATCAAGAAGTGTTCTCCCTGAATATGCACCGTTGCCAAAGTTCGTCGTGCCCAGACACCACGTGATGATCGGGTGTGATAAGCTCTACGTCCATCTACAACGGGTGCAAGCCAGTTTTGCACACGCAGAATATTCAGGTTATACTTGACGAGCCTAGCATATGCAAATATGGCCTCGGAACATAGAGACCGAAAGGTCGAGCGTGAATCATATAGTAGATATGATCAACATAGTGATGTTCACCATTGAAAACTACTCCATCTCACGTGATGATCGGTTATGGTTTAGTTGATTTGGATCACGTAATCACTTAGATGACTAGAGAGATATCTATCTAAGTGGGAGTTCTTAAGTGATATGATTAATTGAACTTAAATTTATCATGAACTTAGTACCTGATAGTATTTTGCTTGTCTATGTTTGTTGTAGATAGATGGCTCGTCCTGTTGCTCCGTTGAATTTTAATGCGTTCCTTGAGAAAGCAAAGTTGAAAGATGATGGTAGCAATTACACGGACTGGGTCCGTAACTTGAGGATTATCCTCATTGCTGCACAGAAGAATTACGTCCTGGAAGCACCGCTGGGTGCCAGGCCTGCTGCAGGTGCAACACCAGATGTTGTGAACGTCTGGCAGAGCAAAGCTGATGACTACTCTATAGTTCAGTGTGCCATGCTTTACGGCTTAGAACCGGGTCTTCAACGATGTTTTGAACGTCATGGAGCATATGAGATGTTCCAGGAGTTGAAGTTAATATTTCAAGCAAATGCCCGGATTGAGAGATATGAAGTCTCCAATAAGTTCTACAGCTGCAAGATGGAGGAGAATAGTTCTGTTAGTGAGCATATACTCAAAATGTCTGGGTATAATAATCACTTGATTCAACTGGGAGTTAATCTTCCGGATGATAGTATCATTGACAAAATTCTCCAATCACTGCCACCAAGCTACAACAGCTTCGTGATGAACTATAATATGCAAGGGATGAACAAGACAATTCCCGAGCTCTTCGCAATGCTAAAGGCTGCGGAGGTAGAAATCAAGAAGGAGCATCAAGTGTTGATGGTTAACAAGACCACTAGTTTCAAGATAAAGGGCAAAGGGAAGAAGAAGGGGAACTTCAAGAAGAACAGCAAGCAAGTTGCTGCTCAAGAGAAGAAACCCAAGTCTGGACCTATGCCTGAAACTGAGTGCTTCTACTGCAAGCAAACTGGTCACTGGAAGCGGAACTGCCCCAACTATTTTGCGTTTAAGAAGGATGGCAAAGTGAACAAAGGTATATGTGATATACATGTTATTGATGTGTACCTAACTAGAGCTCGTAGTAGCACCTGGGTATTTGATACTAGTTCTGTTGCTAATATTTGCAACTCGAAACAGGGACTATGGAATAAGCGAGCACTGGCCAAGGATGTCGGAGTATTGGGCCACGGGTAGGCTAACCCGAGTCCCAGGACCTTTCAAGACATCGGGGCAGGCCGCGCCCCTCAAGCCGAGTCCCAGGAGCGACTCCAAGACAAGCCGAGTCCCAGACGGCGACTCCGAGACAAGACAACTTCGAGCTGGCGACCTCCAGAGAGGCCAACTATGGAGAGTCGGCCCATGACTCCTCCCTCACCCCGAAGTGCGACGTGGGGTATGGTCACGACGTGGCTGTTCCCCCCTGCTTACGGAGGGCCGGCATAGCTACAGTGAGCCGTATCGCTGGAAGATCTCCGGCGAGGTGCGACACTGTTGCCATGCCTGCCCTGACCTCAGCCACAGTGCGCCATGCACTGTGCCCACGATGCCGGCCTGTACGGCCCGAAGACGGCGGGGCCACCTGTCTGTGGGCGGGCCGAAGGCGGCCTGGGCGCCCCAAAGACGGACCTGTGGGAGCCGGCCTCCTTGGAGTCGGCCGACTCCTCCCCAGGGCCCCACGGGCCATTAACCAGATAGGATGGGGAATGGCGATAGTGATCGCCCGATAGATGGCGGCACTGTTGTCACGACCCAATGACCGAGCCTGCGTCATCAGGAGTGCCGCTACAGTATCAAGCCTGTCCGCGGGACCCGCCAGTCGGCGGGCCCCAGAAGCCGGCAGGGAAGACGGCGGCCTGAGAGACAGACGGCTGGGACCCGCGCCCAGCCAGATTACTGTTGTACCCCCAGGGGGTAGGCCTATATAAACCCCCCGAGGCACCCATGCAAAGGGTTCAGACCTAGATAGAGATAGGGCAGATAGCTCCGGGAGGAGAGAGTTAGCCCTGCCCTCTCCAGCCTCCCGAAACAGCTCCAGGAGCACCATTGTAGTCACTTTGCCTTAGTGATCATGCAGAGACCCCACAGAGCAGCAGTAGGGGTGTTATCTCCTAGGAGAGCCCTGAAGCTGGGTAAGTTCCGCCGGCGTGCATGTCTTCGCCTCATCCCGCTTCCAGGCACCGGCGACGTTCTACTCGCTCCCACCATGATAAGCCATCCTTTGGCATATGTCGTACCCAACCCCCGACATTTGGCGCCCACCGTGGGGCGAGGTGCACCATCGTCCGCAGATCTGCTCTGGACGCGAACCCTGTTCCTCCCCGGCGAGCACAGCCAGCCCGGCACGCCGGATGGCGTCTGTGCCGACGCGCTGCACGGCGCTGAGTTCGCCTGTGCGGCCAGCTGCCTCGCTGATCTTATCGGCGAGGTTCGCCTCTTTGATGAGCCTGCGTCCGATGCAGGCACGAGTGCCCCCGAGAGCCTCCTCGCGGGCCTCCTCGACCAACTCCACGTCGCTGGCGAGCCTGCCGTGGACCTGGAGTCCATAGGATCCACCGACCCGATGCAGGTCGACTCTGACACCGCGTCGCTCGACGCGTTCCCCACCAACGTGGTGGTCTACGACGAACCGCCCTCTTACGCGGGGAGCGGCGGAAGCACCGTCACTGAGGTCCTCATCCTCGAGCACGGCGAGCGCTCCGGCGAAGGAGCGCACGACCCGCTTGACGCGGCCCTGCGAGACCTTGCAGCACCGATTCCGGAAGATGCCGATGCCGAGACGCTGGAGGCGCTCTGCCTCCAGCTCGTCGAAGGCGCAAAGAAGCTGGCAAGCATGAGGCGCTTGTCAGAGGCCTACCAACGCGAGATGGATCGTGCCGTAGGCGGCTCGCCGGCTTCGACTAGTCCTAGCCGCCTAGGCGCGGTCCGACAGCGTGGCGCGGTAGTCGCCAACCTTTTCGGGGCTGATCGCCCTGTGTATGCCACGCCCGCAGAGCATATCCGAGCCGCCCAAGCGGCGGCAGACGAGCTTGACAACTTTGAAGGCGAAGAGCGCCGCGCAATGACGGAGCGAGTTCAGCAGCTCCTCGACGCGGCCGCCGCGCAGAATGATGCCGGCTGCCGTACCGAGGCGCCACAGCGCCAAAACGACGACCCACCGCCTCGCCGAGACCAGGGTGCGATGTCTCGGACGCCGAATGGCGGGGCCCGTGGGAAGAAGGACCAGGAGTCGGCTATCAGCCACAGTCGAACTCGCATCACCATCGAGCACGACCAAGACGGCCGCCCTAAAGCGGTGGAACGGCGGGACGACTACCTGCCTCCCCCTCCTCGTAGAGAAAGGCGAGTCTCCCCGCCGCCCGTGGAACATCCGACTCTCGGCGACCGCCTTGGCCTCCGAGAGGGAGTCGGAGAGAACGACGCCCACCACCGGATCGACCGACTCCACCGATCCCTGGCGCTGGAGGAAGAAGACGAGTTGGGTCCCCCCTGCTTTGGACCCCGCATCCGAGATGAGCCCTTCCCCAAAGGGTTCACGCTCCCCCGAGACACGCCCAAATATACCGGCACCATGAAGCCGGAAGATTGGCTAATCGACTACTCCACCGTCATCAACATAGCGAATGGCAACAAGCGTGTTGCCGTAAGATACGTCCCGCTCATGCTCCAGGGCTCGGCCCGGACATGGTTGAACAGTCTGAAGCCTCACAGCATCAACAGCTGGGTCGACTTCACCGAGGCTTTCGTCTGCAACTTCACCAGCACGTACAAGCGACCTCCCAAGCCACGCCAACTCTCCTAGTTTGTGCAAGGCCCTGACGAGTCTACTCACACTACCTCACGCGCTGGGGTGAACTCCGGAACTCCTGCGAGGGCGTGCACGAGGTGCAGGCCATCGAGTATTTTACTGCCGGGTGCAGAGAAGGCACCCTCCTCAAGCACAAGCTCCTCTGCGACGAGCCGGAGACCCTCGATGAGCTGCTGATCACAGGGGACAAGTACGCCACGGCCGACTCCTCCATGAAGGCGGAGATTCGGGTCAGCACGACTGGCAAAGTCGCCCCTCAGGCTCCAAGGACTCCGGCTGGAGACACCAGTCGGCGGCAACAGCAGAATGACCAAAAGCGCAAAGCCCCGCAGCCGACTTCCAACAGTCGGCAAGTGGCAATAGCAGAAGACCAGCAGTTGGAGGGACCGCCTCCGGCAAAGCGACAGAAGGGCGGCAAGTCCAACTGGCTGCCGGCCTTCTCCTATGAACAGACTCTAGACGGTCCCTGCAAGTTCCACAGCGGCGCGAAGCCGTCAAACCACACCACCAGGAAATGCCACTGGCTGACCAGAATCGCCAAGGGGGACGGCCTGCTCCCTCCCCCTCCTGCTGGGCCGCCTCCTCCACAGCCGCCCCAGCAGCCGGCCGTCAGGCCAGTCGGCGCAATACAAGACGAGTTCCCGGATGAGCACGGAGCCTATGTGGTGTTCACCAGTATAGCAGATGACCAACGCAGCAGGCGCCAGCAGCAGCAAGAAGTGAATGCGGTTGCATCAAGTCCCCCAGAGTTCATGCATTGGTCCGAAAAGCCTATCAGTTGGAGTAGAGCTGATCACCCAGAGGTGATGCCGAGCCTAGGCTCCTATGCCTTGGTCTTAAGCGCCACACTCGCCACTCATAGGCGGGCCGCTCGCTTCTCGCGAGTACTGATAGACGGAGGCAGCAGTATCAACATCATGTACAAGGATACAATGGAGAAATTAGGAATCAAGCGAAGACAGCTTCAAAGCAGCCGGACAGTGTTCCACGGAATCGTCCCTGGCCTTTCCTGCTCCCCAATCGGCAAGATCCTAATAGACGTCCTCTTCGGAGACTAGGAGCATTTCCGCCGAGAGCCAATTTGGTTTGAGGTGGTGGACCTCGAAAGCCCATATCATGCATTACTTGGCCGACCCGCCTTGGCCAAGTTCATGGCGGTCCCCCACTACGTCTACCTCAAGATGAAGATGCCGAGTTCCAAGGGAATCCTAACCGTGTCCGACGACTACAGGAAGTCGTCCGCTTGCGTGGCCGAAAGTAGTCGGCCGGCCGAGTCCCTGGTGATCGCGGCTGAGAAACGGCTTCTTGATCGGGTCGTGGCGATGGCCGGCAAGCAGCCCGAGTTATCGCCCGACCCCAAGGAGTCGGAAGCAGAAGGATCATTCAAGCCGGCCAAAGAAACAAAGAAGATACCGCTGGACCCGGAGCACCCGGAGAGATACGCTGTCATGGGCACAGGCCTTGACAGCAAATAGGAAGGCGAGCTCATCGATTTCCTCCGTGAGAATCGCGACATCTTCGCATGGTCCCCCAAGGACATGCCTGGTGTCCCGATGGAATTCGCCGAGCACAAATTACACGTCCGGTCTGATATGAAGCCCGTCAGGCAGCCCTTGCGCTGCCTGTCAGAAGAAAAAAGAAGAGTTGTTGGAGAAGAAATAGCCCCGCTCTTGGCGGCCGGCTTCATCATGGAAGTGTTTTTTTCCAGAGTGGCTGGCAAACCCAGTACTGGTGCTGAAGAAGAACAAGCAGTGGCGGATGTGTATTGATTACACGAGCCTCAACAAAGCTTGCCCCAAGGACCCATTTTCTCTACCGAGAATTGATCAGGTGATAGACTCCACAGCCGGATGCGAGCTGTTGAGTTTCCTGGACGCATATTCAGGATATCACCAGATCAAGTTGAACCCGGCCGACAGACTGAAGACCGCCTTCATCACGCCATTTGGAGCCTTCTGCTACCTGACCATGACGTTCGGCTTGAGAAACGCCGGCGCCACCTTTCAGTGTTGCATGCAGAAGAGACTCCTGAAGCAACTCGGCAGAAATGCCCATGTCTATGTGGATGACGTAGTGGTGAAGACGGAGAAGCGTGGAACTTTGCTGGAGGACCTCAAGGAAACATTTGAGAATCTGCGCCGATTCCAGATCAAGCTCAACCCAGAGAAGTGCGTTTTTGGAGTACCAGCCGGCCAGCTCCTCGGTTTCCTGGTCTCCGAACGCGGCATAGAGTGCAATCCTGTGAAGATCAAGGCCATCGAGAGGATGGAAGCACCCAGACGACTGTTAGATGTGCACAAGTTCACCGGCTGTTTGGCATCCACAGCTGATTCATCAGTCGGCTGGGCGAGAAGGCTCTCCCCTTGTATCAGCTCATGAAGAAGACGACCTTCTTTGAGTGGACTCCCAAGGCGGACGAGGCTTTTCTCCAGCTAAAGAAGATGTTGACTACTCCCCCTGTGCTGGCGGCTCCGACTCCCAAAGAGCCCATGCTCCTCTACATTGCCGCCACCAGCCGAGTAGTCAGCACAGTCATTGTAGTCGAGCGCAAGGAGGAAGGCAAGGCGTTACCTGTCCAGAGACCAGTATATTACTTGAGCGAGGTGCTGTCGGCCTCCAAGCAGAACTACCCCCATTACCAGAAGATGTGCTATGGCATGCATTTCGCCGCCAAGAAATTGAAGCCCTACTTCCAGGAGCATCCAATCACTATGGTCTGCATAGTTCCACTGGCCGAGATCATCGGAAGCCGAGATGCTTCTGGCCGAGTGGCCAAATGGGCCATCGACCTGGCCCCCTACACCATCTACTACGAGCCCCGCACCGCCATCAAGTCACAAGCACTGGCGACTTCCTCGTCGACTGGGCCGAGACCCAGTATCTGCCGCCAGCGCCCGACTTCACCCATTGGCGGATGCACTTCGACGGCTCCAAGATGCGCACCGGCTTGGGAGCCGGCGTCGTCCTCACCTCCCCCAAGGGCGACAAGCTCAGATATGCGCTGCAGATCCACTTCGCCGCCTCCAACAATGTGGCTGAGTACGAGGCGCTCATCCACGGGCTCCGGCTTGCCAAAGAACTCGGCATTCGCCGGATCCTGTGTTATGGCGACACTGACTTGGTGGTCCAACAATCATCTGGCGATTGGGACGCCAAGGACGCAAATATGGCGAGCTATCGTTTCCTCGTCCAACAACTCAGCGGATACTTCGAGGGGTGCGAGTTCCTCCATGTGCCAAGAAACGACAACGACCAAGCAGACACCTTGGCACGAATCGGCTCCACCCGCCAGGAAATTCCATCTGGTGTCGCCCTCCGGCGCCTCCTCAAGCCTTCTATCAAGCCATCACCAGAATCAGATTCAATCTTTGTGCCGGCTCCGCCTGAGGAAGACGGATCCGACTCCAAGAAACACACAGTCAAAGCCGGCCCGGGGACTTTCGAACCCGGCCCGAGGACTGCAGTGGCAAGATCGAAGACTCCAGAGCTCGGCCCGGGAACTGCTCCAGTCGGTCCCGGGACTTTGACAAATTAGCAAGCAGTTGCGGACTCCAACGCGCCGCCTCCCAGCCCAGCCGCCCTTATCCAAGTCGCACAAGTGGCAGTTGAAGAAATAGCAGCACCTTCATGGGCCCAGCCCATCCTCAGGTTCCTAGTAAACAGAGAACTGCCAACGGATGAAATCTTGGCTCGGCAAGTGCAACGCCGAGCAGCAGCCTACACCATAGTCAACAGAGAGCTGGTCAGGCGCAGCGTTACCGGCGTCTTCCAACGCTGCGTCGAGGCAGAACAAGGTCAAGCAATCCTCAGAGACATCCATGAAGGCGAGTGCGATCACCACGCGGCCTCCAGGGCACTCGTCGCCAAAGCCTTCCGGCACGGTTTCTTCTGGCCAACCGCCCTGGAAGAGGCCAAAGAGTTAGTCCAAAAGTGCAAGGGGTGCCAGATTTTCCGTTCCAAGCCACTTCAGCCAGCTTCCGCACTCAAAACTATCCCCATCGCCTGACCCTTTGCAGTCTGGGGCCTGGACATGGTGGGACCATTCAAGACGGCACGAGGTGGCTTGACTCACCTACTTATCGCAGTAGACAAGTTCACCAAGTGGGTGGAGGTGAAACCCATCAAGAAGTTGAATGGTCCGACTGCAGTGACCTTCATTGCTGACATCACAACTCGGTACGGCATCCCACACAGCATCATCACCGACAATGGCACGAATTTCGCCAAAGGTGCCTTGGCCCGTTTCTGCGCGACACAGGGCATCCGACTGGACTTAGCGTCCGTTGCCCATCCGCAGTCAAACGGCCAGGTGGAACGAGCAAACGGCCTCATCTTATCCCGCATCAAGCCTCGACTCGTCGTACCACTAGAGCGATCTGCCAGCTGTTGGCTTGAGGAGCTGCCAGCCATCCTCTGGAGTCTGCACACGACTCCAAACAAGTCAACTGGCTTCACACCCTTCTTCCTCGTCTATGGCGCCGAAGCCGTCATCCCAACGGACATAGAGTTCGACTCCCCGCGAGTCACCATGTACACCAAGGAAGAAGCAGAAGAAGCACGTCAAGACGGCGTCGATCTGCTGGAAGAGGGCCGGCAGTTGGCACTCAGCCGGTCCAGCATCTACCAGCAGAGTCTGCGTCGATACTACAATAGGAAGGTTAGGCCGAGATCTTTCCAAGAAGGCGACCTTGTGCTCCGGCTGATCCAGCGAATAGCCGGCCAGCACAAGCTGTCGGCACCTTGGGAAGGCCCCTTTATCATCAGCAAGGTGCTAGGGAACGACGCCTACTATCTGATCGACGCTTAGAAGCCCCGAGCACGCAAGAGGGACGACTCCGGCAAAGAGACAGAGCGCCCGTGGAATGCAAATCTTCTTCGAAGATTTTACAGTTGATGCAGTATGTATCGCACTACCCTTTTGTATTAAAGTACTAAGACTTTGGGCCCCCTGAGACGAGCTCGGGGACTGCCCTTTTTGTTATCTGTATGATAAGAATTATGCCTTCGAGTACATTACTTTTATTACAAGCCGCTTGGCACCGGGCCAGACTAGTCGGCCCGGGGACTCGCCGCCTTGCGCTATGAGGAACTTCCCGCAGTCAGACAAGTAGTGCGCGGTGCCCAATCCGCCTCCTAGCAGAGCCGTAGCTCGCAGAGCGACTGTGAGGCAGGTAGGGGTGAGGAAGAACGGGCGCCCACACGAAAAATGGCTAAGGACCTAAAGCACGAACATAGCGCGAGACGGCCTCCAGCATTTCTGAAGCAGAAAGCCGACTCATGAGCAGCCGGCTCGCCGTCTTTATTAGCCTCTATCAAAGGCGGACGACTCTTGGGTAGTCGGCCTGACGCTTTCTATCCGACTTGCTAAAGAAACTCTAAATGGCCAAGTACTTGCCTTCCCGAAATAGCCAAGCACTTGACCCAGCGGCAGTCCGCAGAGCGGCTGTCCAACTGGAAAGGCAGCAACTAAAGGAAGGCGGCAAAGGGAAAAGCCTAAAGAGTATTAAGCAAGGAAAGACGGAAATCGGATAAATATTTACATAGGCCCTTGGCCGAATCTTCGAATAGAAGTTCAAAATACACCCCGCGGGTGGAATTGTTCAAATCTAACAAAGTACTCAAAAGATTACTTAAGACAGACAAGCAGAGGCGGAAACGGCAGCCTAGGAGGCGGCATCTGGGATCGGAGGATCGGAGGAGACGGCGGTGTCAGGCGCCGGGGCAGTCGGCTGGGCGGTCTCGGTTTGATCGCCTCCGGCGGCAGTCGCCTTCTCTCGACGCGGCTCGTTGCTGGAGGCGCGGTCGAGCTGAAGCTAGCCGCCTGCTCTGTCTTCTGGCACCTCCGCCTCGCCTTCGGCCTCCGCCTCGTCCTCCTCCTTGGTGCTGGAGTTGATCACCTCCGCCGAGTCCTCGCCATACTCCGGGTTCATCCCGAACCACTCTGGCGGCACTTCCTCGCCGCCTTCAGCCCGCTCGGGCACGAAGACACTGGTGTCTGTGTACTCGGTGATGGCCACCGCACGCTCGATAAGGGCGCCCTCCACGGCCTCCAGCTCGGCCTGGGCTTCTGACCGGAACGCGGCCAGACGGTCCAGGTCCAGCCCGGATACCATGCCTTGAAGAACTCCAAGGCCCGGCGCGCTCCGGCCCGGGCCGAGGAGCCCTTCCAGGTCTCAAGACGGCCGGCAGCGACTTCCAGCCAGTCGACGGTACGACTGGCGGTGCGCAGAGCCGGCATGTCCGGCCACAAAGCGGCAACCGCCTGGGCGCCGGCACGCTGAAGCCGGCGCATCTGCCGGTGGGCCGAACGAAGACGGGCTTCAATGCTCAGGAGCTGTTCATTGACGGTTCGGGGGGCATTAGCGGCGATCTCCTCACCATTTGCCCTTCGTGCCTCACGAGCAGCCTCGATGGCCAGAGGGACCGCTTGCGAGTGACCAGGGAAGAAGTCTGCCAAGACAAAAAAGAAGCAGGCCGAAAAATCAGAAATCGGCCCGACACATAGTCGGAAGCCCGAAGAAACGTAAGAAACGTACCATCAACGATATCCTCGATCTCATGGAAGCCGGAGGTCAGCATCGCCTCTCTGTCAGTCCAGGAGGAGCGCTCGCTCTCGAACTCGGCCAGGAGAGCGGCCTCCTTCTTCTCGGCCTCGTCCTGCGCCTTCTTGAGCAGCTCCTTCTGCTCGGCCAGCTGCGCCGCCAGCAGGTCACGCTCCGTGGCGAGCTTGCCACACTCCTCCTCCTTGGCACGACGGGTGGTATTGGCCTCGCCCAGCTGCTCCTGAAGAACGTCATTGGCTTCTGAGGAGCGAAAGAGGAGACAAATCAGTCATCAGCAAAGAAGATCGCCGAGAAGATCCGGCCCGACTGCTCAGCAGTTAGCCCGAATCTCGGGGACTACAGCCCGCGGGTGCGCCAGCGCGCCCCCGCGAAGAAGAAGAACTTACTTCGGCTTTCCAACAAGTCGGCAGCCCGCTTTCTCAACTCCTCAACATTGCGGTTGAAGGCAGTAGCGCGGAGGTTGTGATACTCCTGCAATAAGTCATTGAAGAAAAAGTTAGTATTTGGAACTCGCCAGAGGGAGTTCCGAACCGCCTGCTCAGCAGCCGGCCCGGAACTCGGGGACTACACCCAGTGGGTGCGCTGGTGCGCCCCCACGGAGAAAAACAAGAATCAAAAAGAAAGAAGGAAACGTACTCAGACGACCGTCCGCGCTGCCAGATGCGCCCTGGTGCAAGTTTGAAGGGCATCACCTTCAGCGCACAGCTTCGCCTGAACGTCCAGAAGCGCTTGGTTCAGCAGACCAGTGCCGCCTCCGCGCACCCACCCGGTGGGCGCGGCGCTTGTGGCCTCGGCGTCTAAGGTTGTCAAGCTGGCGGCGCCGGTCTCCTGAGGCCGCGGCGCCGAGGTCGCCCTCTCAAGACGGCGGCGCACCGGCGCGGCGACTTGGAGAAGCAGCCGCGCCTCGGCCTCGTCCGTGACCGGCAGCTCCAACGGACCCACCGGTTGTTTGCCGTGCGGTCTCCCAAACGGCGGTGGAGGCGGCGGTGGCGGCACGAGAGTGTCCGACATGGAGGCCTCGCCGCTCTCCTTCTCCATGACGGGGTTCTCGATGCCGGCCTCCCTGGTCTGCCCCGTGAATTCCGGAGGTGGCGGTGCAGACGACAGTGGGGGGACGAGCATCGCTGAGCGGCGACGCGCGGCCTCCTCGGCACACCATCTCGTCGCAAGGGCGGCTTCGGCTTCCTCTAGCTTCTTCTGGGCGGAGGCGGCCGCCTTGTCGGCCTCCGCCTTTTCCAGGCGTTCGGCCTCCTCCTCCTCGCGCTTCTCCCGCGCATTTCGCTCCGTCGCCTCCCGGAGGTCGGCGGCGGGGTCGGCTCGCCGAGTATTGGCGGACGTCTCTGCCGACCCCATGAACAAGGGGACGACGACTCTCTCAAGGGAAAGAGGGGCCCTGAAGAAGAATGGAGGGAGTATAAAGAAGACTGGGACAAGATTCAACGAAGGAAAATAAAAAAAGGAGAGAGCATAAAGACTCACGCAGAGACTAGCGGCGGCCTTCTCACTTCCCTTCGGAAGCGGTTGGCCTTCGCGGCCGCCTCCTCCCATCTGGTCGCGGCGGCCGCCCCCTTGAACTTCTTCAATTTGCCGCCGGGCGCACTCGGCCCGACGTGACGCCTCTTCGCGCCGCCTTGGCCGGCCAGGCCGGCGGAGGAGCCGGCGCCCGACGGGCCGATCCTCAGCTGGTGGCGCGGAGCGACTTCGCCTTCAGCGTCGTCGTCAGGCCAGTCGGCGAAGGTGGCCGAGGGCCTGAAGTCGCCTTCTGCTCCTCCTCCCCCGCCTTCGGCGTCGGCTTCCATCGCCACCGCCCCCAAGTCGGGGTCGTCAATGTCGCTGTCCGCACGATCGGGGACATACTCGCGGGGCTGTCTCGTGGCGCCGGCTGTAGGCTGCATAAGGGGATTCTAGCTCATAAGAAACCGACAAGAGTCAGAAGCCGGAGTCGGCCGCAAAGAAGACAAAACAATAGAGGGACGCGACTTACCACTGGTGGGGGGTTGTCGCGCGAGTACGGCTCCTTGCCGAACTGCCAGTCACTAGTAGAAAATGGAGCTTTAGCGCCGGTTCGTAAGGGCCTTTAGTGCCGGTTCCATAACCGGCACTAAAGGGTGGGCACTAAAGCCCCCCCCCTTTTGTACCGGTTTGGCACGAACCGGCGCTAAAGTGCCACCACGTGGCCTGAGCTCGCGCCCTGGTATGGGGGACCTTTAGTACCGGTTGGCGTTACCAACCGGTACTAAAGGTTTTTTCAAAAAAAATTTGAATTTTTTTTGAATTTTTTTTTCGATTTTTTGTATTTTTATTTTTTCTGAATTATTTGATGATTTAGTCTCTAATCACCTCTCTTAACTGCTGAAGTGTGGATCACTCATTCCAAATCATCTAACTTCTCGACCGGTCACCCATCCCTCTCACTACTCTAGCCCGAGCACGCTTAACTTTCAGGTTCTATTCTCCTTCGCTTCCGAGTCTGCACTTGTTGTTTTCCTGATAATAGTAAGATGTCAATCCTATTAACCCTCATGAGTTTAGCTTGAGCATGAAGTCACACATTTCACCGTTTGAGTTTGAAACTATTATTCTAAAAAACAGTAATTATTTAGTAACGCTAATATTTCTTGAATAAGTTTGACCATAGTTTGACCACAGTTTGACCATAGTTTGACCAGATTTGACCAACATTCAAAAAATTGAAATAATTATTTAGTAACACTAATATTCTTGAATAATTATGTAGTAACATTAATACTTCTTCAATAAGTAGTTTGACCAGATTTAACCAAATTTTTTTAAAAAAACTGAAATTTAACCATATCTTTTTTTCCTTTTGGAATTTGAGGATACTAAAAAATTCCAAACAGACCATAGGCGGTCTCCATCGGATGCGGACTTTCGTGCTGAATTTTTTGATATATTATATGTTTTTTCCGACATTGTATGCAAAAGTTAGAGTCGTTTTACGCCGTTTTACATTTTCCCTTCACTTTTTGCAAAACATGTCCAAATTGTAGTTTTCAAATTTTCCTAACTAGTAAATGTAGTAATATAACTACCTCTCGAAGGATTTTATTTTTTGAAGTTTTTATCATTTTCTTTTGATTTTTTCAGAACTGAAATGGCGACACAGGGGGGTAGAGTTTGAAAATTGCCCTATAGTGCCGGTTTGTGTCACAAACCGGTACTATAGGTCAGACCCCTTTAGTACCGGTTCGTGCCACGAACCGGTACTAAAGGTGATCGTGGGGCCCCGGCCTGACGCCAGCCTGCCACCACCCCTTTAGTACCGGTTCGTGCCACGAACCGGTACTAAAGGTTCAACACGAACCGGCATTAATGCAAATCCGTTCGAACCGGCACTAATGGTACCATTAGTACCGGGCCAAAATCAAACCGGCAGTAATGTGCTTCACATTTGACCCTTTTTCTACTAGTGAGTCCTCCCCGAACTCGCAGTTCGCGATATAATTCACCATGTTTGCCACCTCCGCGCAGGGCATCTCCTTGGTGCACATCCTACTCGGGTCTCGGAGGCCACTCATCTGACAGATCAGGTGAGGCCGACCTTGGAGCGGGAGAACTCGGCGCGCCACGAAGGCGGCCAGCAAGTCGGCTCCAACAAGACCCTCCGACTGCGTCAAGACCCGGAATCGCGCTACGGCGACGGCTCCGGCGGGAGTCAGCTCTTGACTCGATGAGACCAGCTAGGAAGCCTCCCAGTTAGGGGGACGACGCTGTAAGGCGGCAGGTTGACCCAGTCACTGTCGGAGGCGAGGTTCTTCACGTAGAAGTATGAGCGCTGCCACATCTTCACCAACTTGATCAGTATGATGGGAGGAAAGGGGTTGTCGGCCGTCGAGCGCCGCATTGCGATGAAGGCGCCGCACTGAGCCGGCACGCGGGCGATGTGCGTGCCGATCTTAGAAGAGAAGAATTCTCCCCACAGCTCGATGGTGGGGAGAACACCGAGGAAACCTTCGCACAGAGTGGCGAAGGAAGAGAGCAACACCACCGTATTCGGAGTGAGGTGGTGCGGTTGAAGGCTGTGGAACTTCAAGAACGAGCGGAAGAAACCGCTCGCCGGCAACCCCAGGCCGCGCATGAGGTGCAAGCGGAAGATGACCCGCTCGCCATCCTCCGGCGCCGGCCGGATCTCTCCCTCCAGCGTGGCGCAGGCGCGCACGAGGTCCGCGCTGGGGAGACGGTGTGTCCGGCGGAGGAACTCGATGTGTTCCTCTTCCACCTCCGAGCCATCCCATACGCCGGAGCGCACGGCGGGAGCCGCGGCGGAGGAGGAGCTCATCACCGCGGTGTGGAATGCTCTTGCTCATCGGCGGAGGCAGGAAGGAGAGAAGATAAGGCGAAGCGGGGAGCGGGGAAGAAGGGCGCGTGTGCTGTGCCGCTCCGCTCCCCCCCCTCCCCCGCCTACTTATAGCCCTATGGGCTAAGAAGCCGAGGGGGCGGGCGTGGGATTAACTGCGCGCGATACCCCCATGCCGCCCCACGATCTACCCCACGAAGTTACTGCACGCAGTAACAACGTGGGAAAACTAACTGTCCACGGCCGCAGCGGATCCATTCGTATGCCGAGGCACGGTAGTGGCAGGCCCCACCTGACGGCACGTCCCGTCGCGCGCGTGGGCAGGCAGAATGTCCTCTCCACATGGCACCACGCGATAGGACCGCCCCAATGGCTACGGGGAAGCATATCAGGCACGCCGCCTGGTCTCCCGCCGCGACTTTTGAGCGCGGCTCTCCGCTAAAAAACCTCCGACTTTCGATAGTCGGCCCGAGGGAAGACGATAGCCGAGTTCCAGAGTCCACTCCGGGAAGGATGAAACTGTCGAAGCCCCACAATGCAGCGTCCGTAGGGCTTCACCAGCTTTGGGGGCTACTGTCGGAGTATTGGGCCACGGGTAGGCTAACCCGAGTCCCATGACCTTTCAAGACATCGGGGCAGGCCGCGCCCCTCAAGCCGAGTGCCAGGAGCGACTCCAAGACAAGCCGAGTCCCAGGCGGTGACTCCGAGACAAGCCGACTCCGAGCTGGCGACCTCCAGAGAGGCCGACTATGGAGAGTCAGCCCATGACTCCTCCCTCATCCCGAAGTGCGACATGGGGTACGGTCACGGCGTGGCCATTCCGCCCTGCTTACGAAGGGCCGGCATGGCTACAGTGAGCCGTATCGCTGGAAGATCTCCGGCGAGGCGCTGCACTGTTGCCATGCCTGCCCTGACCTCAGCCACCGTGCGCCACGCACTGTGCCCACGACGCCGGCATGTACGGCCCGAAGACGGCGGGGCCACCTATCTGTGGGCGGGCCGAAGGCGGCCTGGGCGCCCCGAAGACGGACCTGTGGGAGCCGGCCTCCTTGGAGTCGGCCGACTCCTCCCCAGGGCCCCACGGGCCATTAACCAGATAGGATGGGGAATGGCGACAGTGATCGCCCAATAGATGGTGGCACTGTTGTCACGACCCAATGACCGAGCCTGCGTCATCTGGAGCGCCGCTACAGTATCAAGCCTGTCCGCGGGACCCGCCAGTCGGTGGGCCCCAGAAGCCGGCAGGGAAGACGGCGGCCTGAGAGACAGACGGCTGGGACCCGCGCCCAGCCAGATTACTGTTGTACCCCCGGGGGGTAGGCCTATATGAACCCCCCGAGGCACCCATGCAAAGGGTTCGGACCTAGATAGAGATAGACTAGATAGCTCAGGGAGGAGAGAGTTAGCCCTGCCCTCTCCAGCCTCCTGAAACAGCTCCAGGAGCACCATTGTAGTCACTTTGCCTTAGTGATCATGTGGAGACCCCACAGAGCAGCAGTAGGGGTGTTATCTCCTAGGAGAGCCCTGAAGCTGGGTAAGTTCCGCCGGCGTGCATGTCTTCGCCTCATCCCGCTTCCAGGCACCGGCGACGTTCTACTCGCTCCCACCATGATAAGCCATCCTTTGGCATATGTCGTACCCAATCCCCAACAAAGGACGAGGTGACGATGCGCGTGGGAAACGGTTCCAAAGTCGACGAGATCGCGGTCGGCATGCTACCTCTACATCTACCTTCGGGATTAGTCTTAGACCTGAATAATTGTTATTTGGTGCCAGCATTGAGCATGAACATTATATCTGGATCTTGTTTGATGCGAGATGGTTATTCATTTAAATCAGAGAATAATGGTTGTTCTATTTATATGAGTAATATCTTTTATGGTCATGCACCCTTGAAGACTGGTCTATTTTTATTGAATCTCGATAGTAGTAATACACATATTCATAATGTCCAAGCCAAAAGATGCATAGTTGATAATGATAGTGCAACTTATTTGTGGCACTGCCATTTAGGTCATATCGGTGTAAAGCGCATGAAGAAACTCCATACTGATGGACTTTTGGAATCACTTGATTATGAATCACTTGATTATGAATCACTTGGTACTTGCGAACCGTGCCTCATGGGCAAGATTACTAAAACACCGTTCTCCAGTACTATGGAGAGAGCAACAGATTTGTTGGAAATCATACATACAGATGTATGTGGACCGATGAATATTGAAGCTCGTGGCGGATATCATTATTTTCTCACCTTCACAGATGATTTGAGCAGATATGGGTATATCTACTTAATGAAACACAAGTCTGAAACATTTGAAAAGTTCAAAGAATTTCAGAGTGAAGTAGAAAATCATCGTAACAAGAAAATTAAGTTTGTACGATCTGATCGTGGAGGAGAATATTTGAGTTACGAGTTTGGTTTACATTTGAAACAATGCGGAATAGTTTTGCAACTCACGCCACCCGGAACACCACAACGTAATGGTGTGTCCGAACATCGTAATCGTACTTTACTAGATATGGCACAATCTATGATGTCTCTTACTGATTTACCGCTATCATTTTGGGGTTATGCTTTAGAGACGGCTGCATTCACATTGAATAGGGCACCATCAAAATTGGTTGAGACGACGCCTTATGAGCTATGGTTTGGCAAGAAACCAAAGTTGTCGTTTCTTAAAGTTTGGGGCTGCGATGCTTATGTGAAGAAACTTCAACCAGATAAGCTCGAACCCAAATCGGAGAAATGTGTCTTCATAGGATACCCAAAAGAGACTGTTGGGTACACCTTCTATCACAGATCCGAAGGCAAGACATTCGTTGCTAAGAATGGATCCTTTCTAGAAAAAGAGTTTCTCTCGAAAGAAGTGAGTGGGAGGAAAGTAGAACTTGATGAGATAACTATGTCTGCTCCCTCATTGGAAAGTAGTTCATCACAGAAATCAGTTCCTGTGACATCTACACCAATTAGTGAGGAAGATAATGATATTAATCATGAAACTTCAGATCAAGCTTCTACTGAACCTCGTAGGTCAACCAGAATAAAATCTGCACCAAAGTGGTACGGTAATCCTATTCTGGAAGTCATGTTACTTGACCATGATGAACCTACGAACTATGAGGAAGCAATGATGAGCCCAGATTCCGCAAAATGGCTAGAAGCCATGAAATCTGAGATGGGATCCATGTATGAAAACAAAGTATGGACTTTGGTTGACTTGCCCGATGATCGGCAAGCCATTGAGAATAAATGGATCTTTAAGAAGAAGACTGACGTTGACGGTAATGTAACTGTATATAAAGCTCGACTTGTTGTGAAAGGTTTTCGACAAGTTCAAGGGGTTGACTACGATGAGACTTTCTCACCCGTAGCGATGCTTAAATCTGTCCGAATCATGTTAGCGATTGCCGCATTTTATGATTATGAAATTTGGCAGATGGATGTCAAAACCGCATTTCTGAATGGATTTCTGGAAGAAGAGTTGTATATGATGCAACCGGAAGGTTTTGTCGATCCTAAGGGAGCTAACAAAGTGTGCAAGCTCCAGCGATCAATCTATGGTCTGGTGCAAGCCTCTCGGAGTTGGAATAAATGCTTTGATAGTGTGATCAAAGCATATGGTTTTATACAGACTTTTGGAGAAGCCTGTATTTACAAGAAAGTGAGTGGGAGCTCTGTAGCATTTCTAATATTATATGTGGATGACATATTGTTGATTGGAAATGATATAGAATTTCTGAATGGCATAAAAGGATACTTGAATAAAAGTTTTTCAATGAAAGACCTCGGTGAAGCTGCTTACATATTGGGCATTAAGATCTATAGAGATAGATCAAGACGCTTGATTGGACTTTCACAATGCACGTACCTTGATAAAGTGTTGAAAAGGTTCAATATGGATCAGGCGAAGAAAGGGTTCTTGCCTGTATTACAAGGTATAAAGTTGAGTCAGACTGAATGCCCGACCACTGCAGAAGATAGAGAGAAAATGAAAGGAGTTCCCTATGCTTCAGCCATAGGCTCTATCATGTATGCAATGCTGTGTACCAGACCTGATGTGTGCCTTGCTATTAGTTTGGCAGGGAGGTACCAAAGTAATCCAGGAGTGGGTCACTGGACGGCGGTCAAGAACATCCTGAAATTCCTGAAAAGGACTAAGGATATGTTTCTCGTATATGGAGGTGACAAAGAGCTAGTCGTAAATGGTTACGTTGATGCAAGCTTTGACACTGATCCGGACGATTCTAAATCGCAAACCGGATACGTATTTTTGTTAAACGGTGGAGCTGTAAGTTGGTGCAGTTCTAAACAAAGCATCATGGCGGGATCTACATGTGAAGCGGAGTACATAGCTGCTTCGGAAGCAGCAAATGAAGGAGTCTGGATGAAGGAGTTCATTTCCGATCTAGGTGTTATACCTAGTGCATCGGGACCAATGAAGATCTTCTATGACAATACTGGTGCAATTGCCTTGGCAAAGGAATCCAGATTTCACAAGAGGACCAAGCACATCAAGAGACGCTTCAATTCCATTCGGGACCAAGTCCAAGTGGGAGACATAGAGATTTGCAAAATACATACGGATCTGAATGTTGCAGACCCGTTGACTAAGCCTCTCTCACGAGCAAAACATGATCAGCACCAAGACTCCATGGGTGTTAGAATCATTACTATGTAATCTAGATTATTGACTCTAGTGCAAGTGGGAGACTGAAGGAAATATGCCCTAGAGGCAATAATAAAGTTATTATTTATTTCCTCATATCATGATAAATGTTTATTATTCATGCTAGAATTGTATTAACCGGAAACATGATACATGTGTGAATACATAGACAAACATAGTGTCACTAGTATGCCTCTAATTGACTAGCTCATTAATCAAAGATGGTTATGTTTCCTAACCATAGACATGTGTTGTCATTTGATTAATGGGATCACATCATTAGGAGAATGTTGTGCTTGACTTGACCCATTCCGTTAGCTTAGCACTTGATCGTTTAGTATGTTGCTATTGCTTTCTTCATGACTTATACAAAGTTCCTACAAATATGAGATTGTGCAACTCCCGTTTACCGGAGGAACACTTTGTGTGCTACCAAACGTCACAACGTAACTGGGTGATTATAAAGGTGCTCTACAGGTGTCTCCAAAGGTACATGTTGAGTTCGCATAATTCGAGATTAGGTTTTGTCACTCCGATTGTCGGAGAGGTATCTCTGGGCCCTCTCGGTAATACTCATCACTTAAGCCTTGCAAGCATTGTAACTAATGAGTTAGTTATGAAATGATGTATTACGTAACGAGTAAAGAGACTTGCCGGTAATGAGATTGAACTAGGTATTGGATACCGACGATCGAATCTCGGGCAAGTAACATACCGATGACAAAGGGAACAACGTATGTTGTTATGCGGTTTGACCAATAAAGATCTTCGTAGAATATGTAGGAACCAGTATGAACATCCAGGTTCCACTATTGGTTATTGATCGAGAATAGTTCTAGGACATGTCTACATAGTTCTTGAACCCGTAGGGTCCGCACGCTTAACGTTACGATGACAGTTTCATTATGAGTTTATAAGTTTTGATGTACCGAAGTTTGTTTGGAATCCCGGATGTGATCACGGACATGACGAGGAGTCTCGAAATGGTCGAGACATAAAGATTGATATATTGGACGACTATATTCGGACACCGGAAGTATTCCGGGTGATTTCGGAGAAAACCGGAGTGCCGGAGGGTTACCGGACCCCCCCCTGGGAGAGTTAATGGGCCACATGGGCCTTAGTGGGAAGAGAGAGGGGCGGCCAGGGTGGGCCGCGCGCCCCCTCTCCCTCTGGTCCGAATTGGACTAGGAGGGGGGGCGGCGCCCCCCTCTTTCCTTCCCCCTCTCCCCCTTCCTTTCCCCCTCCTAGTAGGAGTAGGAAAAGGGGAGTCCTACTCCTACTAGGAGGAGGACTCCTCCTCCTTGGCGCGCCCCAAGGAGCCGGCCGGCCTTCCCCCTTGCTCCTTTATATATGGGGGTAGGGGGCACCCTAGTACACACAAGTTGATCTACGGATCGTTCCTTAGTCGTGTGCAGTGCCGCCCTCCACCATATTCCACCTCGGTCATATCGTCGCGGAGTTTCGGCGAAGCCCTGCGCTGGTAGAACATCATCATCGTCACCACGCCATCGTGCTGACGGAACTCATCCCCGACGCTTTGCTGGATTGGAGCCCGGGGAACGTCATCGAGCTGAGCGTGTGCTGAACACGGAGGTGCCGTACGTTCGGTGCTTGGATCGGTCGAGTCGTGAAGACGTAAGACTACATCAACCGCGTTGTCATAATGCTTCCGCTTACGGTCTACGAGGGTACGTGGACAACACTCTCCCCTCTTGTTGCTATGCCATCACCATGATCTTGTGTGTGCGTAGGAATTTATTTGAAATTACTGCGTTACCCAACAGTGTCGTCTCCAACGACCACGACCTCTCGGTCAAGGTCCACCACCTTCACAGGGCCTCCTTGGCTGTGCTCCCTCAATACGATGGCTCGAAGACCGTCGCCGCCACCATCGTCCCCTCAGGCATCTTCGGCCACACCAGGTCCTCGCCGACTTAAGCCCATGTCGCAGCGGCGCTGGTCCAGGCCTTGACCGATGCCGCCTCTAGCTCCGCCTCGGCCCGGTTTCGGTCTTGCCAGGCCAAGCCCTCGGCATCAGCCGGGTCCAGGCCAAGGTCCGGGTCTGCCGGCTCCTCCTCGTCCCGGCCGACGGCTCCAGACAGGCTCCTCCGAAACGCGGCGCCCTCGGCGGTCGTTGCCTCCACTGCTGCCTTCGCCAGTGAGAAGGGCGACCTGAAGATCAAGACTAAGTAAGCAACGAGCAGGGCCGCTTGGCCACCCGGATGCAAGCAAGAGAAAAACTTACCCCGACAGCACCAGCACGGCGGGCCTCGCCGGCCTCTCCTGCGCAGCGCCGCGCCTCCTCTTGGCGGTCGGCCTCGCTCCACCGACTGGGTCTGATGCGCGCTTTGCGGCCAGAGGCCGTGGCGCGACTCCTTCCTTCCCATGCGGCCGGCTCGCTGCCGGCATCCCTCGCGACAACCCGGCGCCCCCTCCGCCTCCTTCTCCCAGCGCTACTGCACCAACGGCCCGCATCAGCACTGCCTATGTCGTGTCGCACTGGCAACTCAAGAATGATGAAGAAAGCGGGACTTACCTGGAGGGCGCCCCACATCGATGTTGGTGTCCGCCTCCTCCCACTCCGCTGTGGCCCGCGGCCTCCTCCGACGCGGCCCGCACCACCTACAACGGTGCTCAGGCGTAAGGGTGTCAGATGGCATTCAGAAGCACCTCCCGCGTCGCGTCGGGACGGATAAGAAGATGTGCAGCAGCAAAATACGAAGACGAGAGACTCACCATGGGCATCGTATTCGAGTGGTTGTACGGCGGCTTGCTGAACTGCCAGTCGTCCCTCATTGTGGCCTTGGAGATGTCATTAACCCGACGCGCAATCTGGTCTGCCCCGAGACACATGGCCGCCAGGCGGTTGGGGTCCTGAAGGCCGGTCATCTGACCAATGAGGCAGCTGCGCCACTGTAGCGGCAGAACCCGACGCATGATGAAGGCGGCGATGAGGTCGGTGCCGCTGAGCCCCTCCAGCGCCTTCATCATTGATACCCTCTCGCAGAGGTTGAGTATCTCCTGCGACGGGTGCCTGGGGCTGTAGCCCCAGTTCATCTTTGCCCGCGGCGGCGCGTCGACAAAGGCCGGCAGGTTGATGCGGTCCGTGCCAAGATTGTGGATGTAGAAGAAAGAGTTCTGCCATTTCTTGGCTGAATCCTCCAGCGGTATCTTAGGGAAGCTAGCGCCCGGACGCTTCATGATGACGGTGGCCCCGCAGTCGGAGAACTCCCTGGCCGTCAGCCCCTACTACTTCAAGGAGAAGAAGTGCGCCCAACGGTCGATCGAAGGCTCGACCCCGAGGTATCCCTCGCAGAGGGTGACGAAGCAAGAAAGTTGTATGATGGTGCCGGCGCCAAGATGATGGGGCTGGAGCCCGAAGAACTCCAGGAAGTTGCGGAAGAATGTGCTCGCCAGAACACTGAACCCGCGCTTGAAATGCGGGAAGAATACGACGCGCTCCAAGCCCACGGCCAGTGGTCTTTGCTCGCCCAACGGCAGGCGCACCACAACCTCCGTGTCCCCCGGCAGACGCAGGGGGGTGCGGAGATAGGTGATGTTGTTGGCGGTTACGGTTGAGACCATCAAGGAGCCCAATGGCAGCGCCATCGATGGTGAATGGAAGAGAAAGAAGGAAGACAAGCGGCATCAGAGCTCTGATCGAAGCGACGGGCGTCACAGCGTGGCAGCCGCAAGGAGCAGAGGTAGGATGAAGAGGCAGGGGAGCGTGAGCGAGAATGATGTCCGCCGCCCCCTCGCCCCAATTTATAAGCCCCAGTTCGAACGTGGGGAGTGGGTTTGTTTGTACTCACCTTTCCCACTTCCCCGCAATAAGTGCGCACACACGCACGCAATAACTTCATGGGGAAGAGCAAAGGACTTGCAAACGCTGCAATAAATCCGCGCACGTGGGCCAAGGGCACGCGACGGTGGGCCCGAGCATATCGCCCAGTCCCGTCACGCGCGTGGCCTGTCAGGCCCCTCCGACTTCCAAGCGACACGTGGTGCCCGCGCGAAGCCTGAGGGATTGCCCCAAGATTCGACGGACCCTTCGGTTTCCCACCACAGTCGGGGTGCCGCGATCCGGTTTCCAGAAACCGGCACACAGTGAGTGTTGCCGGACCCGGCGGTCACAAGATTCATCTTTTCAAGGGGGGAAACTGTCAAGGCCCTCCCATCCGAAGGCACCGGACCTTCACAGCTTCGGGGACTACTATCGGGGGGATGAACCCCGGGCAGGCAATGGAACCCGGATCCTTTTCCAAAACAACGGGGCCAGCATCGCCCCTCAAGCCGACCCGCGCTTGGCCAGGTCGCTCAACCCGGCCAAGCCCCTCAACCCGGCCGAACTCTCCGACCCTGCCAGGCTCCTCGACTCGGCCCCGACAATAGGCTCAAGGTAGACGAACCCGGCTCACCAAGACTTCTCCAACAAGCCAGCTCCACCCACCTACCCATGCCTCTGGTCAGCTGGAACGAGGCAGCACTGCCCCTCACCTACCCATTGACCAGGGCTGGCGTGGAAACAGTGCCTCCAACGTCACCAATGATGCCAGCAAGCGGTGACCTGACAGCGCGCCACTGTACCCAACTCAACTCGGCCACTCCTGGCGATCGACAAGACGACGAACAGTGCCCGTAGGCATGCGGGGCCCGCGCCTAGGGGAACCCGGCGAACCATAGGCATCCAGCGGGTCCCAGCATTGGGTCCCCAGACGCTGATGACTCGGCCCTACGACCTTGTAACGTTACCATTGTACCCCTGGGGGGTTGGTCTATAAAACCCCACAGGAGCTCTCACACACACAAGCAAGCACACAGTAACCTAGCCACCCGATCGGTAGAACCCATAGGGAGAGGGAGCAGCCTAAGCCTTGGCCAGCCTTCCTTCTTCCTCCATACAGCTCCAGGAGCAACTCTATGCTGTTACACAGCAACCACACTCAGCAGGACTAAGGGTATTATCTCTCCGGAGAGCCCCAAACCTGGGTATGTCTTGCGTTCCACGCTCGCTCATGCCAACCTCGCCTCTGGAGCCCACCAATGCCCTCGAGCCTCCTCCTCTGTTTAGCCATCCCATGGCATCTGCTGTGCTCCCACCACGACAACGAACCTTCTAGGGTCTCTTCTGGTCTAGAAAAATTAATCCAAAGTTTGTTCTTCATTTGGACATCGTTTGATTTTGATTTCCTAAAAAGCCAAAAACATGCAGAAAATAGCAACTCTTGCACTGGGCACTATGTCCATAGGTTAGTCCAAAAAATGATATAAGTTTCTTGTAAATGAATATAAAACATCCAAGATTGATACTATAATAGCCTGGAACAATCAAAAATTATAGATATGTTGGAGACATATAAAGCATCCCCAAGCTTAATTCCTGCTCATCCTCGAGTAGGTAAATGATAAAAGCAGAATTTTTGATGTGGAATGCTACCTATCATATTCATCCTATAGTCTTTATCTTTCTTTGCATGGACATTAGAGTTTGAGTGATTCAAAGCAATAGTCTATAATTTGACATGAGAACATCAATACTCGAGCATATCAACAAGCAACTGTGACTTTCAAAATATCAGCACCAAAGAAAGTTATCCCTAGCCCATTATGCTCAGTCATTGATCCAACCATGAAACACACTCAAATATTAGCTACACCCCATGCACAAGTGATGACCAACAAGTATAGGGGATCAATCGTAGTCCTTTCGATAAGTAAAAGTGTTGAACCCAACGAGGAGCAGAAGGAAATGAGAAGTGGTTTTCAGCAAGGTAATATCTGCAAGCACTGAAATTGTTGGTAACAGGTAGTCTGATAGCCATATTGTTGTATTATAGATATATTGTTAAATTTGATTATGATCCTACATGTAATTATTATGAGAGAGGAAAATATATTTGTCGAAATTTCCATGTTACTAAATTACCTCTTGTTATGTTGGCATTGCTATTGTTTCTTTCTTCTTCCTTGCATATGTTAGTTTTTGCTTGGCTTGATAAATCTTTTCCCTATAAAATGCCTATGAATAGGATGTATGTTAGACTTAAACTTATTTTTCACATGCTATATGATTCTCTCTTTGTGCTTCAATTTTTTGTCTTTCATGTGAGCGTCATTAAAATTATCAACGCCTAGCTAAAAGGCTTTATAGAAAAGCGCTTGTTGGGAGACAACTCAATATTTTTATTTTTTGTTTTCATGAAAATACACAATATTACTTCTTTAGTAATTGTGTTTTAGTGTTTTAATTAGTGTTTGAGACAAGTAAGCCTTTGGGATGATCCATGGTGATAGTTGATCTGATCTTGCTGAAAAACAGAAACTTTTGCGCTCATTGCTGGAATCTTCAAAAATAACAGAAGCGTGATTTTGATCTGAATTTTTTACACAAGATTGATATACAAATTGCCTAAGTTTTCCTATTTTTCAGAATTTTTGGAGTTACAGAAGTATGGCTAGAATTCAGATTACTACAGATTGTTCTGTTTTTGACAGATTCTGCTTTCATTGTGTTGTTTACTTATTTTGATGAATCTATGGGTAGTATCGGGGGGTATGAACCATGGATAAGTTAGAATACAGTAGCTATAACACCAATATAAAATTGGAATGAGTTTACAACAGTACCTAAAAGTGGTTATTTGTTTTATTATACTAACTGATCTTATGAGTTTTTTTGTTGAGTTTTGTGTTGTGAAGTTTTCAAGTTTTGAGTAAAGTTTTGATGAACTACGGAATAAGGAGTGGCAAGAGTCTAAACTTGGGGATGCCCAAGGCACCCCAAGGTAATATTCAAGGAGAACCAAGCATCTAAGCTTGGGGATGCCCCGGATGGTATCCTCTCTTTTTTCTTCAATCCATCGGTAAATTTACTTGAGGCTATATTTTTATTCACCACATGATATGTGTTATGTTTGGAGGGGTTGTATTATATGAGTCTTTGATTTTTAATTTGCCAAAATCATCCTTGCTGTGCACACCTTTTGAGAGGGACGCATATTAATCGTGAATTTATTAGAATACTCTATGTGCTTCACTTATATCTTTTGAGCTAGGTAGTTTCTCTAGTGCTTCACTTATATTTTTTTAGAGGACGGTGATGGTTTTATTTTGTAGAAATTGATAAACTCTCATGATTCACTTATATTATTTTGAGAGTCTTAAAAATAGTATGGCAATTTGCTTAGGTTATGAATTTGGTCCTAGTATGATGGGTATCCAAGAGGGATATAATAAAAAAACATTCATAAAGAGCATTGAATATATGAGAAGTTTAATTCCTTGCATTTGTTTTGAGATATAAAGATGGTGATATCAGAGTCATGCTAGAGAGTAATTGTGGATTAGTAGAAATACTTGTGTTAAGGTTTGTGATTTCTGAAGCATGCACGTATGGTCTATCATTATGCGATGAAGTTAGAGCATAATTTATTTTTGATTTTCTTCTTTATGAGTGGCGGTAGGGGATAAGTGATGGTCTTTTCCTACTATTCTATCCCCCCTAGGAGCATGTGTATTAGTACTTTGCTTTGATGGCTAATAATTTTTTGCAATAAGTATGTGAGTTCATTATGACTAATGTTGAGTCCATGGATTATACTCACTCTCACACTTCCACTATTGCCAGCCTCTCTAGTACCGTGCAACTTTCGTCGGTGCATTAAACCCACCACATACCTTTCCTAGAAATAGCCACCATACCTACTATTATGACATTTCCATAGCTATTCCGAGATATATTGCCATGCAACTTCCATTGTTCTGTTTATTATGACACATACCATCATTGTCATATTGTTTTGCATGACCATATAGTTGACACAATATTTGTGGCTTGGCCACCGTTCAAATTTGTTTACATGTCATGCACTCACGCTAGATCATTGCACATCCCGATACACCAATAGAGGCATTCACATAGAGTCATATCTTTGTTCTAGTATCGAGTTGTAATTCTTGAGTTGTAAGCAAATAAAATTGTGATGATCATCATGATTAGAGCATTGTCCCATGTGAGGAAAGAATGATGGAGGCTATGATTCCAACACAAATCTGGATGAGACATCGGACAAAAAATAAAAAAAGAGGCCAAAGAGCCGAAACGAAAAAAGAGAGAAAAAAAGAAAAAAGAAAAGAGAGAAGGGAAAATGTTACTATCCTTTTGCCACACTTGTGCTTCGAAATAGCACCTCTTCATGATAGAGAGTCTCCTATTTTATCACTTTCGTATACTAGTGGGAATTTTTCATTATAGAACTTGGCTTGTATATTCCAATGATGGGCTTCCTCAAATCGCCCTAGGTCTTCATGAGCAAGCAAATTGGATGCACACCCACTTAGTTTTATTTTGAGCTTTCATACACTTATAGCTCTAGGGCATCTGTTGTATGGCAATCCCTACTCACTTGCATCGATATAAATTTATGGGCATCTCCATACCCCATTAATTTGCCTAGTTGATATGAGACTTTCTACCCTTTTTGTCTTCTCCTCACAACCTCCATCATAGTCTATTCCACCTACAGTGCAATATCCATGGCTCACGCTCATGTATTGCGTGAAAGTTGAAAAGGCTATAGAACATTAAAAGTATGAAATAATTGCTTTGCTTGTCATCAGGGTTGTGCATGATAAATACTTTGTGTGATGAAGATAGAGCATGACAAGATTATATGGTTTTGTAGGGATAACTTTCTTTAGCCATGACATTTTGAGAAGACATGATTGTTTTATTAGTATGCTTGAAGTATTATTGTTTTTATGTCAATATTAAACTTTTGTTTTGAATCTTATGGATTTGAATAGTCATGCCACAATAAGAAAAATTACATTGATAAACATGTTAGGTAGCATTCCACATCAAAAATTCTATTTTTATCATTTTCCTACTCGAGGACGAGCAGGAATTAATCTTCGGGATGCTTGATACATCTCCAACGTATCTATACTTTTTCATCGTTCCATGCTATTATATTATCTACCTTGGAAGTTTTATATCCATTAAAATGCTATATTATATCATTTTTTGGGACTAACCTATTAACCTAGTGCCCAGTGCCAGTCGCTATTTTTCCTTGTTTTTGTCTTTTACAGAAAGTTAATACTAAACGGAGTCCAAATGGAACGTACCTTTTTGAGGATTTTTCTTGGACCAGAAGACAACCATGAAGCTTCGAGAAGAGGCCAGAAAACCCACGAGGGGGGCACAAGCCCTAGGGGCACGCCCCTGGGCTTGTGCCCCCCCCCAGTGGCTTTCTAACCCTAATCTCTACTCTATAAATACCCAAATACTCCCCTTACGTTAGAGGACACACCAAAAATACTTTTCCACTGCCACGAGCTTCTGTTCTCGTGAGATCCCATCTTGGGGCCTTTTTCGGCCCTCTGTCGGAGGGGGATTTGATCACGGAGGGCCTCTACACCAACCTTGCTGCCCTTCCGATGATGTGTGAGTAGTTTACCACTGACCTATGGGTCTGTATCTAGTAGCTAGATGGCTTCTTCTCTCTCTTTGATCTTCAACACAATATTCTCCTCAATGTTCTTGGAGATCTATTCGATGTAATCTTCTTTTCCGTTGCGTTTGTTGAGATCCAACGAATTGTGGATTTATGATAAGATTATCTATGAATATTATTTGAGTCTTCTCTGAACTCTATGCATGATTAAGATAGCTTTGTATTTCTCTCCGATCTATCGATTTGGTTTGGCCAACTAGATTAGTTTTTATTGCAATGGGAGATGTGCTTCGTGATGGGTTCAATCTTGCAGTGTCCTCACCCAGTGACAGTAGGGGTAGCGAGGCACATATTTGTATTATTGTCATTAAGGATAAAAAGATGGGGTTTTTACCATATTGCTTGGATCTATCCCTCTACATCATGTTATCTTGCTTAAGGCATTACTCCGTTCTTGTTAACTTAATACACTAGATGCATGCTGGACAGCGGTCGATGTGTGGAGTAATAGTAGTAGATGCAGGCAGGAGTCGGTATACTTGTCATGGACATGATGCCTATATTCATGAACATTGCCTTAGAGATCGTCATAACTATGCATTTTTGTATTAATTTCTCAATAGTAATTTGTTTACCCACCGTATGCTTTCTTCAAGAGAGAAGCCTCTAGTGAAACCTATGCCCCCGGGTCTATTTCTCATCATATATTTTCATATCCATAAAATAAAAAACCCAAAAGTACCTTGCTGCAATTTATTTATATTTACTTTATTTTGCCTTTTACTTATCTTTTATATCTATCTCTATTAGATCTCACTCTTGCAAGTAACCGTGAAGGGATTGACAACCCCTTTTTGTGTTGTGTGCAAGTGTTTGTTAGTTTGTGCAGGTTCATCTATTGGGGACTTGCTTGTACCTCCTACTGGATTCATACCTTGGTTCTTAACTGAGGGAAATACTTATCTCTACTTTGATGCATCACCCTTTCCTCTTCAAGAGAAAAATAACCGCAAGCTCAAGAAGTAGCAACGGTCGGTAGGGCGGCCGTACACGAGCGGCGTAGATTGAAGGGCAGGCCGGCACGCGCAGGGCGGCTATTATGGGCCGCCGCATGGCGCGAGGCTGCAGGGTCGTGGCGATGCAGGTGTCCCGTTCGGAGCAAGGCGGTGATGGCCCGCACAAGGCGACGGGCGGCCGACACGCGAACAGCAGTTGGCCCTGATGGGCCACCTCGGCGTGCGTGGCATCTGGGTCGGAGGAGAGGCCGCCTGGTCGTGCCAGGGTCGAAGTAGAGGCGTGCGAGGATCAACGGCGGTGAGTGGCGACGCAACCCGATCGTAGATTGGAAAACCAAAAAGGGAACACCAATCAAAGTGACAAGCGCGAGAGAGAACTAAAAATCCGGAGCAAGGGCTCAAGAAAAACACTCTCTAGGGCAGCCGGTCGACATGACCGGCGGACGAATCCTAGGTACGGGCGGCGCGACCCTCGACGGCTGTCATGGAGGCCGACCGCCCTAGGGGCGGCGCGCGGCAGCTAGGGTTGGATAGGTTAGGCTGATACCATGTTAGAAGGGATATAGAGGGATTGGTGGAATCGTTGTTTATTGCTTGAGCCTCGTGGGTAGGAGTACAATGACAAACTTGAAGTGTAAGACAAGGCAGGAACGAATCCTAGTCTATGTCGTCATTCCTAATAATCAATCTACTCAACAAAAACAAATAGTAAATAAATTTTATAAATTCTATTTTTTGGATGTTCTTGTTAGTCTAACAAATGTGCTTGATAATTTTTGCGAAATGGGATAACAGTGTCGCGTCGATGAAAAGGAAAAATTAAGTGTAACATTTGTAGGTAACATTTGGCCTTCGATTTTTTTCACACAGGTCAAAATTCTTAAACTTTTCAACTAAAAATTTGCATATAGTATTTGGGTGTTGAAAGATCGAGGATGTCGCCTAGAGGTGGGGGGTGAATAGGCGCTTTAAAATAATTACGATTTAGGCTTGAACAAATGAGGAATAAACCTAGCGGTTAATTTGTCAAGCACAAAACCTACAACAACTAGGCACACCTATGTGCACCAACAACTTATGCTAAGCAAGATAAACAACCAAGTGATAGCAAGATATATGATCAGAAACAATATGGCTATCACAAAGTAAAGTGAATACGTAAAGGGCTCAGGTAAGAAATAACCGAGGCATGCAGAGACGATGATGTATCCCGAAGTTCACACCCTTGCAGATGCTACTATCCGTTTGGAGCGGTGTGGAGGCACAATGCTCCCCAAGAAGCCACTAGGGCCACCATAATCTCCTCACGCCCTCGCACAATGCAAGATGTCGTTATTCCACTAAGGGACCCTTGAGGGCGTCATCGAACCCGTACAAATGGCAACCCTTGGGGGCGGTCACCAAACCCGTACACTTTGGCAACCCTTGGGGGCGGTCACCTGTATCCGTCAAATTGCTCGGGGTGATCTCCAATACCTAATTGGAGACCCCGACACTTGTCCGGAGCATTACACCACAATGATTGAGCGTCGAACACCACCAACCGTCTAGGGCGCCCAAGCACCCAAGAGGAACAAGCTCAAGGGTACCAAGCACCCAAGAGTAATAAGCTTCTCAACTTGTAACTTCCACGTATCATTGTGGAGAACTCAAACCAATGCACCAAATGCAATGGCAAGGGCACACGGAGTGCCTAAGTCCTTCTCTGCCAAATCCCACCAAAGCAACTAATGCTAGGGAAGAAAATGAGAGGAAGAACAAGAAGGAGAACACCAAGAACTCATAGATCTAAATCCAAGGGGTTCCCCTCACATAGAGGAAAAAGTGATTGGTGTAAATGTGGATCTAGATCTCCTCTTTCTTTGCCCCCCAAAACTAGCAAGAATCCATGGAGGGAATGAGAGATAGCAAGCTCGAAGAAGGTCAACAATGGAAGCGGTACTACCGCTCATGGGAGCGGTACTACCGCTAGGGAGGTGGAAGCCCTTTGAAAAACAACAGCGAGGAGGCAAAAGGCCGGTAAAACCGCCGGAGCGGTACTACCGCTCGTACTCAAGGTACAACCGCTAGGGGTAGTGGTACTACCGCTAAGGGTAGCGGTACTACTACTTGCAAGCGGTACTACTGCTCGTACTCAAGGTACAACCGCTAGGGGTAGCGGTACTACCGCTAAGGGTAGCGGTACTACTGCTTGCAAGCGGTACTAAAAGAATACATCTGTGCCTAGCACTGCTGGACTTATGACGAGTTTTTGGTCCAGAGAGGAAGTAGCCACGGTAGTACCACTACAAGCGGTAGTACCACTCCCAAGAGCGGTAGTAAAAAATTACATCCCCTCCAAGCGGTAGTACCACTCCTGTGAGCGGTAGTACCGCTGCAGCCTTTTTAAGGACACCAAAACTAACACAACTTTTGCAAACAGACTCCGAATTCAATGAAACCAAGTTTGTTGGAAAGCTAGCGACAAGGGCTAACACAATCTTGATAAAAATAACAATAAGAAGGAAATTATAAAAGGCCCATAAGAAAATGGTGAGAACCCTTCCTTGAATAAGACTGGTAAAACCTCCAACATCGAAAACACAATAGAAGAAGCATGTGAACTCCGTTTTCGATGAACTCAAGCTTGTCAAGAAGATGGCCATAAGCTCCAAATCTCACAAGGAGCAAAACAAACAAGAACCAAGAAATATGATGCAAGCATAAAATGGTTTGATCTCTCTATGAACGATACGATCAAGCTACTCACTTGAGAGCCCCCCTTGATAGTATGACAATCGATCCTATAACCCGGTCTCCAAACAACCACCATGAGACCGGTAAAATAGAGAACCTATCAAGGCCAAACCTCTGCCTTGCACAAAGTACACTTGAGCTAGATGTAGTTGATCTTGACTTCCTCAAGTTGGACCACATTTCTTGATTGCGTTGGCTCGGTGAAGACTAGTATATTGCTCCCCCATACTCCACTATGGGTGAGCCACTCTTCAGCACATATTCACAAGTCCATTGTCACCACAATGGACGGCAATCTTCAAGCACTTGATCTCTTAGTGATGCGTCACTTGAACATGCACACTGCAACCTAACCCCACAAAGAACTCTCACGAAGACCATGGATTATTACACAAAGCGTAATTGACAATGCTTACCATACCATGGGATCGCTTGATCCATCTCGGTACAACTTCTACGCTTTGTGTGTTGACCAACTTGATTCACTCTTTGACTTAGTCTTGATCAGCCTCTCACATGACCAATCTTTAAGTAATTCCTTGAATAGCACCTTGGTCATCACAAACTCTCCTTGAAACCAACAAATGGACTCCAAGAAAAGACTATGGACAAATCCTTCAAATATAACTCAAGGCAACCATTAGTCCATAGAGATTGTCATTAATTACCAAAAGCAAACATGGGGGCACTGCATGTTCTTTCAATCTCCCCCATTTTCGTAATTGATGACAATCACTTTAAAGAGAGTTTATATAAGGAAATATGCATCACCATGCAATGCAAAGCAAGAAGTAAAAACTCTCTAATCTTATCCACAAAACTCTCTGAAACTTCTCCCCTATTGGCATCGATTGCCAAAATGGGAGAAAAGCTTAGAAGGCCAATATAAATTGTGTTCCTCCATAAATTGTGTATTTCTCAACAACAGAGTGGAATGCAATACACATATCCAATGTTAAATACTTGGAGGAAGACAAACTATATTGAGGCCCAAAGACTGCAAAAGAACAATATGTCACAAAGACATAACAAAGAGAGAAACAAGCAATCAAGCAATCAAAAGATACCAATTGAAGCAAGCTATCAAAAGATACCAATTGAACCAACTAGACCAATGATCCTACATGCCACATGAATAAAAGATATTACGATATGAGCAGAGGAGTGTTCTAGAGAAGTTAGAGAAGCTCCCCATGATTTGTGCACAATTTAGTTTTGTAATTGGATACAACAAGCACAAAATAGGATCATCACTCCCCAAGATCAATAGAACCTCACGACAAGTGCAAGAGAGCAATGGAGTGTTCTAAAGACACTAGTGAAGCTCCCCATGATTTGTGCACTCCTTACAATATTTGCATTAGGATACCAAGTGCACAAAATAGGATCATCACTCCCCAAAAATCAATAGAAACTCACAACAAGTGCAAGTGAGCATGTAGGAAACAAAGCCTCACACTTGCAACAAACAAATGGTTGAGCAACATATAAAAGAGGCAACTTAAGAGTAGGCTCAACCAAAATGATGTGTGTGAGTCATGGCAAAGCACTTGAGAAGACTAAGGTAAGGGTGAGCATTAAGCATCAACATAGTTTTGAATAGTGGAGATATAAGGTGCATGACATGTCCTTCCCGCACAGACCAAGCAAATGGGTTCACAAGCATAGTAAATATGCAAAATGAATAACCAACACTTGTGACAACCCATGGTGAAGAAAGAAAATGATAGCTTTGTTAAGAGGAGGGATACCAATCGAAATGGCAAAAGCCTCATCAAGACAAGAAAGAGAGAAAATATGTTCACCAGAACAGAGCGCATCAAGATGCAACGATATAAGATTCGCACTCATGATAAATCCTTTCACATAACCACCAAGGAAAGGTGTACATGAAAGGGTTGTGGGGCTTTGCCTCATAGTAAATATTCAAAAAAAAGTGGACGTGAAAGAATAAGAATATCAACTCCAGATGTAACTTCTCTCAAGTGTATAAGATTCTAGGTAGATGAAAATCATGATGATATCAATCCACAAAGAAGGATAAACACACGAAATAGTTACAAAAAGGAAAGAACAAGATATCCACAAGGAAGTCATAAATATACCAATAAGAAATTTGCTTGAGAGCATAGTACATGGCTAGATATGGTCTTATTGTATATAAATGAATTCCAACCACACGAACATCAAAGATATCACAACTAGCAACAATAGATCATTGTTGGGATGCTTTGAGAAAGTAAACAAGTATCACAAGAAAGAATGAATAACATGTCATGCTACAACCTACACAAGGTTCATGCAAGAAATGTGTGCATGAAGTATATGAAGATACTTGTTACCAAGCTAACATTGGAAGGATGTAGGAGATACCAATTGAAGGTAGATAGTAGTTCATTGATCATCCTAGCTTGACTCCAATAAGCACATAGTGACAACACCTTCCTTATGAGTGAGCCGAGCATCCAATGCATCTCTAATTGTTCCTAGAATAACAACACAAACAAAATGGTACCCAACCTCATTGGGACCAAAGAGTTAGAAACACCAATACATAGGAGAAACTCCACATACATATGTGCATACACACACACACACACACACACACACACACACACACACACACACACACACACACACACACACACACATATATATATATATATATATATATATATATATATACATCTGGGCTATTCTGTTACGCGTAACAGAATATTATTCTGTTACCCTTTTTGAACTGACGTTTTCAGGTGGTTGTACTGATGTTTTCGAAGCGGTTGAACTGATGCTTTCAGTTGTGTTTAACAGATCGTCTTCTTTAGTTCAAAAACTTTTTTAATTTTTTTTGTTGGAATGGGGCGTGTAATATATCGTTGCAAAGCTCTTGACAACCATATTTCAAGTATATTGAACGTTTTTGCAAAATCATTATGGTTTAAGAGCAGTTTTGAAAAAAATGTTTTTTTCAAAACCGAAAACGTGAATCGTATTTTGGACTCAATTTTCAAACCATTTGTCGGAATGGAGCAAATAAGATGGCGTTGGAAAGCTGGTGAAAATACGCATCTTCCATATATGTATTGTTTTTTCTAATTCTATATGATTTAAAAGTAATTTGAAAAACGGTGAAATTCTGGGCGAAACGTATTTTCACGATTTTTTGCAAACAGTTTGTCGAATTGATACAAATGATACGGCGTTGGAAAGCTATGGAAAATGCGCAACTTTTTTGTATAGAAATGTTTTTCTAATTCCTTACGATTTAAAAACGAATTCGAATACGGTCAAATTTCATTTTGAACGCGATTTTTTTAAAAAGTTTGTCGAAATATGGCAAATAATATACCGTTGGATAGCTATCGAAAATGCGAAACTTAGTCATGTTGAACATTTTCTCTACTTCGCAACTGTTTAAGAGTAATTTAGAATACGGCATGACGGATCTTGCTGTTTTCTTTTCTGAGAAACAGAGTAGTCGTACTGATATATGTGTATGTTTGTACTGAGCTATTTTTTGTAGAGTAATTTTGAATGGATCCGAAAAAGTATACCTGTACTGATGTTTGCATGGGTTTGTACTAAGCGTGTTTTCACATATTAGACTTTGTTCTGTTTTTTGGGTAATTTTTTTCTCGTAAGTTTTCAACGGTTTACTGTATCTTAGCCCCGAACTTGCATGGTTTTTATTGTTGAACTAAATGTTATTTTTTTGCCAAATTTTTTTGCGTGTTTCTTTTTTTTGAAGTCAATTTTTTTTGCAACGAATGTTCTAGATTTCTCTTGTTTTGCAACTTGAACTTTTTACCATTTTAAACTTTTACCAACTTGAATTACCATGTGTGGATGAGCACTTGAACTTGTAGAATTTAAAATTTTCTGTTTTAATTCTCATTTGTTTTCTTGTCCGAACTTATGATATCATCGTCATTGAACTTGCGTGGTTTCTGTAGCTGGACTAAAATCCATGTTGTTTGTGAAAACCAGGAAAATTGCATCTCCTCAATGGGTCATAATGCAAGCATCGCCGCCGGCAATACTTGGCGCACCAGAGAACCTATACTGCTGGATTTGTCGAGAGAGAACTGAGGGCAGCACATCCCTTTTTTCTGCAGCAGCTACACTTGGTTTACCAACTCACACACACACACAAAATTGATAACAAGTTGGCACACGACCTGATAACAAGAGCACACATGAACTGACAAACAAGAGCATACCGGTGATTAACATAATATAAATCCATTGTTGTTTTTTCCATTTTTTAAGTTGCTTTTTTCCTTCGAACCTTTACTGCTATGATTTTCTTTTTGCAAATTTGTCCTCTTGAGTCAGAACTTAGACAATTCTTATTTTTAACTTATGGTACTAGAGAGTTTGTACTTCTCAAAAAACAATCACTCGATGTTTTTTTAGTTTTAGTTTTTAATTTTCTTTCTCATCCTTATCCTTACTGTCAATGTCATCACCATCGTACCTTTGTGGTTTATATAGTTGAACGGACTTGCATTTTTACCATTCCTTCTTTTAAAAACTTATGTTTTCTTCTCCAAGAACTTCCTACCTAGCAAGAATATTCATGAACGAACAATATTTCTTCTATGTGGAATACACAAGATCTCCTTAATGGGCCATGATGCAGGCATCACCGCAGGCAATACTTGGCGCACCGGAGAACCTGTACTGTTGGGTTTGTCGAGCGAGGACTGAGGGAACACGTCGGCGTTGGGAAGGCGGATGCAAGTATTGGAGTTCAGCCTAAAATCACAAGAGAATGGATCAAAATGTAATTTTAAATCTTAATACTGACAACTATTCGATCCAGTTTCCTTTACATACAAGATTCATTCAGTCCTACACAAGTAATACCCGACCACCTTCACTTGAAACAACCAGCAGCCACAATCTGCTACAACTCAACTAGAGCATGAAAATTTGTAACATGAATTTTGCTAATGAATATCTACTGATAAACTACTGCAGCTCTTGTTGTCGAACAGTACTCAATTTGGACAGGCAGCTAAGCCTCCAATGGCGCATGTATTAATTTATCTAGTTGACAATAGGTACCAAACGTGTAAAACTAGAGAAAAATACACTGCAGCCCTTGTCAATTTTTCTGTCTCTCACTTTGTGAGTACACCGAAGATGAATTATCAGCATGCCACTTTTTGCTCCATGTAGCAAAGTGTGAGAAGAAAAGTAAACAAATGAATCATCACCCAGCCGCAGTGTTTCCTATTTTGGAATCCATTGAGCTGAAAAAAGCCTACAATGTTTACTGAAAAAACCATACTAGGCGAACTTTAAAAAGCATACAAGCAGATATGGGGAAAAAGCAGACATCGACGACTCAATATGAGAAAGGTAGACGAGCATACAATAATTATCATATTTTTGATAGTTTTAATTTTGGCTGAACTTTTTGGTTTCCTGACTTTGAACTCATGTTTTTTTTGTAGGGGCTTGCTCCAGCCCAGGAAACGGGAGCTTCATTGAACAAAATTTGAATAAAGAAGGATCCAACCTGAAGTGTGAACTACTCTGAACTTTTATTGAGATTTTTCTTGAACTAAAGCATCCTGCATGGGATCCTTCATACCTCCGATCCCGGCGCACCACAGATTTTATTGTTGAATCTGTATTTCTACTAATAGCAAGGAAGAAGCTTGGTCAGCGTTGGAATATGACTATTGTAAAATAAATTCATATGTACCCAGCCACTAACTATTACCGACATTAGTAACTCTCTTTGTTGGCAGCACAACATATATGTTACTTGCATGTTCTAGACATAAGAAAATGGTTGTCGCTCACAAAGACATGTACATACATCATTTGGAAGATCAGTTGTCATGCTTAGGTCTTCGTATACAGTTTTTTTACATGGTCTTTGTATATAGTTACATACCATATGTACAAGCATCAGACCTTCAAGTACAAGCCCGCCAAAAAGGTTGCTGAACTTGTATTTCTACATTGTTTTTGTCTCGAACTTAACTAGTTATTTTGTGGCTTATAGAGTACTCTCCCTCTGTAAACTAATATAAGAGCGTTTAGATCACTATCTAAGCGCTCTTATATTAGTTTACATAGGGAGTACTATTACGTATTGTGTCAAACAACTTTCATGTTCCAAGTTCGGGTGGGGACATCATGACACACTCTCTTAACTAAAATGGAACCCCAAACAGCTCAAGGTTGAATGTAAGTGCAGAACCATCATGTAGTAACAAGTCAGAATTGGTTACCCATGCTCTAGCTTGGAGATCGAGGGGTGGAGGATCAATGTCCTTCTGGTTGATCACCACGAAATTATTGTCACTTCCTGATTAAAACCTGAATGATATAGAAACATGTGAGCACAATACTTGCCAAGAGAGAGAGAGCATGGGTGCACGCTAAGCAAAATACCATATTTTCTCAATAAAGTGATCTTCTTGACACATTCATCAACTTGTTATCTCTCTCTAGAAACCATCTTTTCTCTTTGTTCAATGTTTGAGCAGAAGATCCTGCATTTATTTCAGTTAGAAACTTGAGTATCTGCTAAATGGTTCACTTCGGTTATGCGACTAAAATAGGAAATCTTAGTAGGTTTGAAATTAGCATATGCTGCTGCGTGGGCAGGGACAAGTCTCAGTGAGGATGTGATCCATGGATGTTGTAGCTTGTAAGATGCCGTCGGCAAGGAAAAACAAGGATGGGTGGAGTCAGCATTGAATATTACCATGTAGTGATACTAATACAGAATTGTAGATGCACGAGAGACAGAATATGACCTGCTATAGTTGAGGAGGACGGATGCATCTTGCTTGAGTGATCCCTAGCTGTGCGTAAGAATAAAGGAGACATCTGCATCTGCAGCCGAGCAGAGGAACGGCAGCGGCGATGCCTTCCCGAACGTGATGAGGAGCTGGGGCTCGCCGGGGGTGGGGGTCACCGGAGCTGGGGCTCGCCGGGGGAGGAGGCCGGATGGCAGCGCGGTGCTGAGGAGGCCGGCCAGTGGCGCGGTGGGGAGGAGGCCGCTCAGAGGCGCGCTGGGAGGTGGCCGGCCGGCGGCACGGGGGGAGGAGGCCGGCCGGAGGCGCGCTGGGAGGAGGCCGGTCGGCGGCGCGGTGGGAAGGAGGTCGGGCAGCGGTGGGCACAGGGAGGAGGTGGTAAGAAGGATCTGCGGGGGGGTCAGGGTAGTTTTCTTCTTTTGGGCCGGCCGCACCTTATAGGGACCGAGGGTAACAGAATAATATTCTGTTACCGGTAACAAAATAGTCCAGCCCTATATATATATATATATATACAGACGGTCTATTCTGCTAATATTAGCAGAATAACTATTCTGCACACCACTTCTGCACTGCACGCTGAACGCAAGTGCACTGCATCTTCTTGACGACGAGCACTGCAATATAGACTAGTGAACTTCGCGTCGGAAAAAACTGCACGCAGTGTTTTTTCGGTACTGTTTTCGCTCTGATTTTTTATTGTTTATCGGAACGAGGCGTATAATATATCATTGAAAAGATATGGATTAGGCGCAACTTCACTACGTTGAACACTTTTCGAGATTCCTCGCGGTTTAAGAGCAGTTTCAAAAACGGCGCGGCGGATGACGAGTGGCAGCGAACGTATTTTCGTGATTTTTTCTACACCGCTCATCGGACTAAAGCAAATGATATGTCGTTGGAAATATATCATCAAGGCGCATCTTTTTCATATCTATTATGTTTTCTAATTCGTTACGGTTTAAGAGCAGTTTCAAATTTACTAAATCGCGGAATTATGCTTTTTTGAAATTTTTGCAATTTTCGGTACTGTTTTCGCTCTAGTTTTTGAACGGGTTGTTGAAACGAGGCGTGTAATACGTCGTTGGAAAGCTATGGACGAGGCGCAACTGTCATATGTTGCAATGTTTTTGAGATTTCTTACGGTTTTAAGTTAATTTTGAAAATCGTGTGGCGGACGACGAGTGGCAGCTGCTGTTTTTCGCGAAATTTTTACAAACTGCTGCTTGGAATAATTCAAACGCTATTCCGTTGGAAAGGTATCGACAAGGCGCAACTTTTTCATGTAGAGCACACTCTCTAATTCTTTACTGTTTAAGGGCGGTTTTAAATTTACCGAAATGCAGACACTTTGTTTTTCGCGACAGCCAAATCGACGTGCGTACTTCATCCGACTGAAAACCGCACTGCAACGGACGAAAAAGCGCACTGCATCACACGGGTAAGAGAACTGCATGGTTTCCTTTATTCAAACGTAATTTTTTTTCAAGAACGAGAAAGTAGAGTGCACTTCACATCGGGTGTAAATGAACCACAACACTATCAAGAAGTGAACCGCATTACTTTTTTTCGCATTCGTAACAATTTTTTCGCACTTACTGGATGAACAACATCATACGGCCGACCGCACTGCTTCTGAATGAAAACCGCAATGCATCGGACAGGCAAGCGAGCTGCATGATTCTTTTTGTCGAACGTAAATTTTCTCAGATGAATTTTTGTTGTCTTTTTTACAACATTTTTCTATGAACGAGAGTGGACCGCTGAGAGGAGGCAAGTGAACCGCGACATACATCGAAATGAACCTCATTGCTATCTTTGTTGTTGCACTAAACTTTTAGCACTTTTATTTTGGGCACAAGTGAACAACATCACTCTTAAAAATGAACCACAGCCAAGGACCAAGAGCACTGCATGCATTGATGTAGTCGGCTGATTTTTAAAGCACACGTAACAATTTGCCCTTCATACATAGACAAGTGGGCTGCATGTCTTTTTGTGTGTTTTTCCTGTTTGTTTTTCTTGCTTTTTTGTTGTTAGCCTATACCTACAAATTAACCGCACTACACAACAAAGTCAAGAGTACGGCACCCAAAAATTAACTGCACTGCTTAAGGCATAACAAGTTTTTTAATGCAAGTTTTTTAAGGCACAACAAAGTCAAGATGAAGTGCACATCCAAAAATCTGCACTGGAAGATGGCCTACGTAGTCTGCCCGCCCGTCGCCAGTCCGGCATCACACCGTGCAGTGGCTCGTGAGCTGCATCTAGCGAACTTCAAGGCAACAAAAATCTTCAGCAACCATAATGAGTCCCCGAACTGCACACCATAATGCGCGCCACGGCTCACTCGAACACCAGCTACACCTGCACCCCGCGATGATGAACTGCACCCGCACGCAAAAACACCCAATACTACAAGTGCAAGTGCACAAGCACTTAACCGCTGCACGCACACCTCCTGCTACGACCGACGGGGAAATCACACACACACTCATGGTGCTTTGGCTGCCACAGGAAGAACTACACATAGATTTTTTTTTTCCACCGGAGGCTTTGGTCGTCGGGAGAGCAAGAAGTCGAAACTCACAAGCCTTTGGAACTGCAATGAAGCCATGACCGATGGGGAATCACGCACGCACTCATGGTGGCCGTCATGCTCTGATCGCGGTGGCCATGGATGATCCATATCGGGGCACGATGCACTGCACACTGGCTGAACTGTAGATGGAAAATCCAGAAAAAAGGGGGAAATTGTTTTGAACCGCACCGCACGGCGAGGTGCACCGCACCATGTGTCCCCGGTGAACCGCTCTGGCATGGCACCCACGTACAGCAGCCGGAGGTAGTGAGAAGGGAGGGGAGCGGGACAACACAGATAGGAGAGCTCCACCGCGGGATTGTCGAAGGGCGGCGAGGCAAGGCAGGGCCATGGCGGATCTGGTCGTTGGGAGGGTGGATCCGGCCACGGCGACCAGCAGGCGGCGCCCCCACATATTTCTTTGCAACAGGAGAAGGCACGCAGCAGCGGTGTGAGAGCTCCTTTCCCTGCCGGTGCGAAGCCGGGAGCATGCCTGCGAGCACCGGATGCAGGCAGATGCACGCAGCCGCGCATCACCTATGGCGCGGGGGGATGGGTCGTGGATGCCCAAATCAGACGGTGATAGGGGAGGTGGGAGGAAGCTCGCCGGCGAGTGGCCCGAATGGCGGAAGGAGGGGAGGTTGGTCGGTGTCAGGGCAGAGGTAACAGGAGGAGTGGAGGGTGTGGTGGGATGCGGGGTGGCAAGATTCGGCGGAGCCATGGAGGGCGACGCGGGGTGCGGTGACAGAGGTGCGGGGCGGGGCGGCGGCTTAGAGGGGAGGGCGACGGTGGTCGGAGGTTGCGCGCGGGAGGAAACAAGCTAGGGTCGCTCCGGCGCAGTGAGGAAGGAGGCAGGAGGGAGA